>NC_091829.1:41926858-42253108 GCF_038994185.2 Dermacentor albipictus | reverse complement strand
CAATGGCCCAAGTTCTATACTTATATCCACAAATATATCCGGTGAGCAAACGACAACAAGAGGCAAAGAAAGCTTCAAGCAAGACGAATGAATACGCCCGTGTGAAACGCTTCCTGCCCGCTCTGGAAGCATCAGCCGTCTAAGTCCTTCGATTTTATGCGAAGCGCGGCGGTTCGTGTCACCTGTAGCTGTGTCAGTAGCTGTGTACACTATAAAATAATTTACACCCTAAAAGTGAAAAAGGGTGTAAATATGTCTGTCTCACACCATTAGGGTGTTATCTATAACGGACACCCTAAGGGTGTCAGTTATAGGCACATTTACACCCTTATTCACTTTCTAGGGTGTAAATTATTTTACAGTGTAGCTGTTCCGCGGTGCTGTTGTGGATGCTGTGAAACTACGCCGTCTTGGCCTTTTGAGCCAGCCAGGCAGGACGTTTGCATCAGCGCTGCCGCAGTGGCTCGTTTGAAATTATGGCAGAATTTGATTGCCCGAAATAATTGTATTTACGTGATCATTGTCTCTCCTGAACGTGCGCTTCAGCGACTTCTGTGGGATGGAACGTTCTGGGAAGAGGCGAACATTCCACTGTGCTGGTGCAAAATATTTCAGGGGTAGCACATGCGTGAACAATACACGACTTCTTTGTTAACTACACTCAAGAGAGGTTCCTGAGCAGCACGCTGCAGTGGCGCAGTCATTTCTTACATAATTCATAGCTTTCAATTTTATATTTATTTTTTTATTTTTCGTTTTAACTAGAAGTTCCATTCCCTTCATCGCTTTCGGTGAAGGGAAGGGAACGCCTACCTGGAAAACCCTTCATCGCTTTCGATGCAGAGATTTTTATTGATTAATTGATTAATCAAAATTTTTGCCAGGCACTTGAAGTTTTTGAAATAAGGTTATATAGTTTTGTAGGACCGTATTTTAATGCGAGAGGTAGAAGCAAGTTATAAATACAAGAGTATAAAGCTTGATAAAGAATAATTTATTTGTATGTGTGCTCTTCTTGTTGTTCACGTACATTTGTACCGATGATTAACCCACTCCTGCTTAAGGCCTGGAATTCAGGCTAGCAGTACTTAATAAATAAATTAATTAATTAATTAATTAATTAATAACCTTTAATTTGTTAGGGGCTAAATAGTGTTGGCACTACTAACTTTTGAAAAGTCGTAGTTTAACCTGAAAGGCGAAGCAACAATTGTAACAGCAAATTAGATACAGCTATACAAAATGAAGATAGTAGTGTTATCAGTGGAACAAACTTGTAAGCATTCGCTTACGAACGAAGTTATCAAGCAAGTTAACAAGCAAGCAAACATATCTCACCATAGCCGCTAAGCCACCGCGGCGGGTTTATCACGATGTGCAACCTTGCGATTTTTGTAGTGCACATTACATGGAAGCTCTAGGTAGTGCCCAACTTCGATTTTCCCATTCGAATGCATGTAAAGTGATGCAGGAATGCTTTTGCGAGTCAACGACTGGAGCAATTTCAGCGAAATTTGTATTCATTTGAGAGAGAAAGTTTAATTGTAGCGACAGCACTGCAGGAAGCGGACTTTTCGTTTAGGAATTCATACTATTTGCAAGAATTAACGAAAATTGGTAAGCTTAAAAGCAAAATTGTATCACGAAGTTTACGGGAAGAGAAAAGTGCAGTGCGTAACTTATCTCTTCCCGTAAAAGCCGTGATTCAATTTTGCTTTTAAACTTGCACCTGTAACTGGGCGCCCAACGCAGGTATCGCGCGTGGCGTATACGGTGTCTTCGGATATTGTTGCTAAACGTTTTAAAGTCGCACGCGTATCTAAAGCCACGCATAGCACAGAACGAATGCCTCGCCGTGAGTTTGATTGATTGATTGATTGATTGGTTGATTGATTGATTTGCTTCCTCACATTACAGTGTAGCCAGAGGAAGACGGAAAAGCCATTCAAATGACGGCTCGAGGGGCCCTTCGCAATAGTGTGCTCCCGAACAGAGCCCGAGCAGCGTTGACAGCGACAACAGAAGACGGCCGCCCGAGGTGGCCTGGTGCCCGTGCGTCAATATAGCGACCATAGCGCTTGGATTTAAAGAGGACGCAAGCATCAACCGGTCAGCAGTCGACATAAATAAAGAGACGCGTTTAAAGCATCGATGGAAAAACAAATCAGGGAACAGATTGATACGGCCGGATCCGTGACAGGCTTAGGTATAGTGATACGAGGTAGATGTAGAAGTTTTCAGGAAGAGAAAAAAAAGAGATGTATACAAGAATGCCGGAATGAAAATCACGTGTACCATACCCGAATAACTCAAGCAGACTAGGTGACTACTTGTCAGCGCCCCGTTTCAAAGGGGACGCCAGTAAATCGTCATCGTATACAACATACATTTAGAGTACTGGAGAAAAAATAAGCGGGTAGGAGATCTATAGGACCGGATCCGCTACAGGCACACAGGTAAATGTGCACGGTATATGTAGACGTCTTAAGGAGGAGAGAAAAGGTTAAATATATGCACAGGCACAATGCTAGAATGGTAACTATATATATATATATATATATATATATATATATATATATATATATATATATATATATATATATATATATATATATATATGGCATATCTGATTACCTCTAGCACCCGAGGTGACTATTTGTCACCGCCCCATTTCACAGGGAATGCCAACAAAGCATTACGACCATCATCAGCATCGTAGCCAATAGCGAAGCAGCGGATCCAATCAACAAATTATTTACGATAATTCATATGGCAACGCAATACTGTTCGAAATCAAATCAAGATGAGTGAGAACAACGGGTTATAGGAGAAACTTGCAGATGACAACAGTATTTGAGTAGCGTGTGGAGATAGCGTGGAAAGTATTGGGCGTATTTTGTTACTGTGTCGCAGTATCCATCTAGATCGAGACTAGTCAGAGCCTAGTAACCCTGCCCCAGGCAATGGGAATTAGGGAGGTTTGATGGGGGAAATACTAAGACGACTAGAGTATCGTTCGCTCAAAGGACGGCCATATAAAAAGTAGATTTTGAGGCAACGGATTTCCCTCAGAAATAATGGCCTGTTACTACGAATCACGGGTCCTAATGACCGAAGACTGGCGCAGAAGAAAAGTAAAAGAACATGAAAGGGTAAATCGGCATCCACCCGAATTGTAGCAAGAAGCTTAAGATGACAGCGTCCGCTGTTTTGGTACCAAGGAATCACGGAGATTACGCACGGCCAAAAGACAGTCGATCGAAATGGCCCGCCCTCGTTCAGAGGCATCTTGGCCTACTTATATACTGCGCGAGCAAAACACACTGAACATTAAGGAATGACGATGCAACACAAGCGCTATTCTTGTGTCGCTACAGCTCCCGTGTCTACGAGCTGCGGTCTCGTGTAACTACGATTCTCGCGCAAGAGCCCCACCTTGTCAAGATCGCGGGCAAAGAAAGAAGTGCGGCCTTTACACGAGTGTATACGGTATACTTCAATTCCGCGTCCTGAGACGAGGGTGTCGGCCCAGGTTCAGAAGTCTCGGCGACAACGTTCTAACGTCAATGTTCGTGGTGCAAAAGGTTATAGGCGCACACAAAGAGCGTACACCCTTGCACTTTTTTTCGGAGTAAAGGTGCGGGATACATTTACACCCTTATTCACTTTAACACTGTAAATTATTTTGCAGTGTAAGATAGAAGAGACGGACAGGAACAGCGCCAACATGCGTCTTAACTTATTTCGTGTAAAATACGCGCATATATTGGCTGCTTGGATGCGCACATCCAAGAAGGGCAAGCAAAACATAAATGTACGCACACCTACACACTGTTGTATACAGGCGTATCAGCCATGAAATAGAAACGAAAAAAAAAACACTGACGCATATGTCACCACTCTTATTGATATTTAATGTGCTTACATTAGCTCTCAAATGACATTCGCGATTTAAAGTTAGTCGCGAGCTGGCGCTCTTTCCGTCCAGGTTCCTGTTTTTCCTCCGCTTAGGCATTTAACGAGAACTTTCCGCGAAATCCGAAACGTTGGAAAGCGTGTTTGTATTTCGAGACTCGGAAAATTCCTTAACAGCAGTTCAGTTGAACGACGTCGCCTACCCTTAGCTTCTGCCCCCGTCCAAATGCGGCCGGGATTCGATCCGGCTACCTCGGGCTTAGCAGCTCAACGCTGAAGCCACTACGCCACCACAGCGGCTCTAATTGATTTCGACGACGCGATTCGAGTTTTCTTATCGGTAACATAGACTAAATTATATTTTAATATAGCCAAAGCCTATATTAAGGTATTGAATTATGAAATATTAAATTACTTACCGAGCCGAAACGGCCCAAATACGACGAAATACTTGGCAATCCGCGATGTCACACTGAAGTAGAGCTGTTCAGCACGACATTCGAGAGAATTTCGGCTTTTTACTTCATCTTCTACTAAGTAAACTATTCCCATGAAAATAACGTATAGTTTTGAAAGAACACTTTTATAAGCTCTAAATTGATCGGGTGTTTCGTTTTACTACCCCTTTGCAAGCACCTCGCGGAACCGTCTTACCTTTGATTTGTCTGCATGTTCAGGTAATACTAGCCAGACCACCTTTCTATTGTGCTATATTTCACTACCTTACAATTTGGTTTTCATAAAAAATTCTGGCATAATCCCGATATCACGATGAACGTCGATGTTAATGCGATTAGCATTGAAGCAATGCCGCGATACCTTGGCGACACAACATACTGCCATCGCCGTATCATGTATGAAGTGTGTACTTCAACCGGGCTCTCCTCTCGCACTTCGGGCCCGCTACGCCATCTGGCGGTGCCGCCGCGAGGTCCGTGCATGACGCGTGTGTGAACGTATATTCAAACTGACATACACGGTTTATTTTTAGATCATACAGAATTTGCTTTAAATCACCTGACAAAGCGTAATGGCAGTCCTAGAGCTGGAATACTCGACGCAGTAGCCATTACTCGAACGCGAAATCGAACTTCATGAACGGCTAAGAATTCACCAATTAACTTTGGCAATATTAAAATTGTAGACGGTGAGCTTGCAAGACATGTCGACTTGGAAGGAATATTGAAGATCACACGGGTTTCGAGATATGTGCAGTGATCGTTGCGGCACAAATGCATTGTCCCCCTCACTATTTAAGAGGAAGCTTAATCTCAGGTTCGCCTATCTCGATGCATGTAAATGAATTCGTTTTTTCTCGGCGACCACTGCACCAAATTTGGCTAGGTTTGTTGCATTAAGAAAAAAAAATCTAGCGACTGCTCGTTTCAAATTTTTGATTTAGGTCATTTACTTTTTATTAAAAATCGCAAATATTGAAAATTTTCAGGAAACTATGAAGCTTGCAACTCTCCAACTCGGCAATGAAAATATCACAATTCTGTTAATTGCATCTAATAGTACATCTAAAACGGACAAAATTGATCTTGCAGATGTATGTAAAAAGATTACTAGTAATATGTACAGCTGTCTGTAACGGCACCACAACGTGTAACAAACAGCAAACACAGGTATCCACACTATGTGGCACACATGTCGCATACCTTGACCCGGAGCACGGTACATTGCTGTTGATGATAATGATGGTTTGTTGGCATCCCCTTCGAAACAGGATGGCGACGAAGTCACATAGCCTGCTCGAGTGTACCAGGTCCAGCTAAATGCAGCATTCAACTGTTATGTGCAATTCCTACACATCAGACATCTGAAGGAACACAACGGAACTGCAATGCAGTTTGAACGTATCGACGCTACGCAGCGCACATATCAAATGGCACGATACGATAGTACTGATGAAGATTTAATGACATTCCCTTTGTAATGGGATGGCGAAAAACAGTCACCTAGCTTGCTCGAACTATTCGGGTGTGCCACACATTTTCCATTACATTAAGATTTATACATCTCCTTAATCTTTTTCTTCCTCCAACCTTCTTTGACCTTGTACCGCAACTTGTGCATGTGCTACATGGCGTTTTACCTGGCATAAGAAAACGTGCACGTATCGATGCTTAGCGACGCGCATGTCCCATCGCGTGTCTCCTCGCGCGCGCTAGGGTGTGTTTATGGTACATTTTTCTGCTGCATGCTCAAAAGCGCTGGCGTGGCTCAAGCAAGGAGACTATCTTTCGAGAAGAGACTGCTCAAGTGTGTAGTGTGGTTGCTACCTTTGATTTCGTACCTGAATGGATTTCACTTCTGGACGCTTGTGTTTGTTTGCCCGAATTTTGAACTTTCATTGGACTGCGTCCAATGTGCATTTGTGCACCACCAATGTGCACCAAGTGTGCATTTGTTTCTCATGTATGTTCAGATGTAATGTAGCAATATTTGTTTGACACTACTCATAATTCCATGCAATAAAGAAAAGAAAGTGCTGGCGTGGCTCAGCGGTAGAGTAGCCGATTCCCATGCAATGGGCCCAGGTTCGATGCCGGCAGGAACTGGGTATTCTTTTCTCTCATTGTCAGCGATAGCTGCGACAGACAGACACCGGCGGTGGCAGCGGACACGATCGCCACCAGAAACAGCTGTTGGAAGCCCATAACAGCTCACGATGTAAAACAGCACAACAAAGGCTTGATCATGCTTTATGACAATGCCATACATCAGTCAACAAGAAATGTGGGACATTGGAAGGTTTACATTAAGAGAAAATACCATATAGTAAGTAGCTACACCCTTTGTAGCCAGAAGCAACATGAACACAGCATCGCAAACAAATAGTAATCATATGGCTGCGAAAATAACAACAAAGCAAAAGTTCACAGTGAGCAACAAAAAATATATCATCTGACAAATCAACACATTCGGCTTATCTTGCACCCAACACCTTAACACTGCAACTCAATATACATATACGCAGCTCAGGCACTCAAGCCCTCCAATGCCATTAAGCTCTGAATTCACCGAAAGGTGATAATGGATCCAACACATATAAAAATATTTTTCCACGTGGAATACATGACCTCTTATACAACTCATGGAGGCTTGCCTCTTTTGTCAGAAAAAATATAAAGAAAAATCATTCACAGGCACAAACTGATGCCATGGTTCAGCTTGGCAATATATGTGATGGGTGAAGGCTCCCTGGTTAACCAAATTAAAAATGAAGTACGACTGCCGACATTATGGCTCTAATCATAGAAGGCCTCGACAGGCTCTTGCTCCTTGTATCAAGTGGCCATTTACCTTCAACAACCATGCTTGGTAGTACTTCATGATACCTCCAATGTGCTGTTCTAGTAACACCTCTCCTAGCCAGTGTTTTTAAGTGCACATGCTAGAGGTGCCCTATTATGACATGGAGCTCAGGGTTCACTAAGGAGCATTACTGAAGCAGAGATATGGAAGAGCTTCAATAAACAAGAGTACTTGTGTTGCATTTATGGTGACTCAATGAACGATTTCAGTCCACAATTCCTTGCCTTTATAAGAGATTCTTCCAGCAGGGAATGCAAGCAAATAACCACAAAGGCTGCACTAAGCTGTTCATGGATATATTTCATGACTACGCACAGAGTGGCAGTCATATTGTACGGCAAATGGCAGAGTTAAAAGTCAAAAGTGCACATATGAAAACACCATACGCAAGTGGAAACTCTCTTTCTGAATTGTAGTGAAGTTTGTCAGTTTTTTGAAGAAGAGCCTTGCACAAGATGCAAAAGCATGCACTCAAACGTACAGTGCGGCAACATTGGATAAACTTATGAAGCTTCATAACCATTTTCCTATTGCATATATATGTCCCAAGAATCCATGACTTATAAAAACGCGCAAAATTCTCCCCTGAATTATTCAGTTTCTCAGACAGCATAGTGTCACAAGAGGAAAAGTGGACACTGCTGCCGAAAGAAATATATACCACATTTGAACAACTACAATGCAAGAGAGGCTTTAGACAACTTGGACTTGCAGTGAGAAATAATTGCACAACACAAAGCTTTAGACACATAGAATGTTTCACCATTGCAAATTCATCCTTACAGAAATTACCTGTGCAGACAGCAATAGCTCCGCAGAACAGGTCATTAAACACTAGTACTGGAATAATGTGGCCAGGATAACTTGTACTATTCTCAGAATTGTACTTAGTAACCCATGTGGTCTCCCACAACACATATAGGCTGGCTTTCCCACAGAGCTCAGTCACTTTGGTGGTTGAGATCTGCACATGTTAGCTCTTTCCTTGCCAGATACTCCCCCCCCCCCCTCTAAAAAAAAATATGTAAATTTTATGAACAGCTTTCAGACACATTAGACATTGCCATCGGAAATGCTCTGCAAGCAATGCCATGGATTGGTGATATGCACAGATGTGGCAATTTATGGCACATTAGGAAGTCTAAAAAAATATTAATTGGGATGCATCGTTGAACCTGGCCTCCAGTGCTGCTAGCAATTTGCCAATCGAACAATGCAAAATCTGTACTTCGGTTGGCTTGGCTACATACTTTTCGAATGACAGCAGTAGTGAAGACAAAAGCTGGCACAGGCATTTTTCGCATAGCAAGGGCACCACAATGGCCAATTTTCATGTTTCGAGTAGTGTAGAAGGGGTCGATCAGCCCACGTGAGAGCGGCGGAACTGAACATGCACCTGAGCCTGCATAAAGCGGAAGATCCCAGACTGAGATGAAGAAGTGTTTCAGCCAACAGTCTGGGTACCCACATTCCCTTCCCTCCTAATCCCCATCAGCGGCCTAGAGCCGTCCCCTTCCTTAAAATAAAGGCTTTATTCATTCATTCATGCTCCCAAAGGTGCAATTTTTTCTTGCATAGCCTAACTTGGAGAAGTGGAAAACCAGGAGCAGGGCACATGTTCTGCATATTTCAGGCCTTTATTTTTTACTCTCAGTACCTTGAGATTTTGTTTTAAGATTTGGTTTGTTTCGCCACATCAGTACAATTGTACCACAAGAGGATGTACCATTTATGGCAAGGATATCAGGGTAAAAGCTGCATATCTGCAGCTTGACTAGCCCCGCCACCCCCTTGGCACAAAGGCAGCAACATGCCGTACATAAGAGTGAGTCGTACGCAAAATTTGAAATCACAGTTCAAAACCATAACATATAAACACTCAAGATGTCATAACTACATTAGAAAGAGAAAGCACTCAAACACAACATGTCTAATTTTTGCTAGTGTGCACAGTTATTTATTGACACACAGTGGTGCCGTTCGGCCAAGTAACTCTGAATTAAATTTAACACAGAAATTAATTTAAGACAGTAAAAATCAAACTATTCTTTTCATTTATGCTTTTTAAAGTGGTGCTATTAAAATTTCACCCAAGAATCCTTAAAAACAATTGGAGCAATAATTTCTGCTTCCATGACAACCGCAACGATTAGGCTAAAGTTTATGTGCCACAATGTATGTTATGACCAACATGTCTTGAAATAAAATGCCAAAACACAAAAGCACTGAAATTGAGCACATTTTAGACAGTAAGAAAAGAGTTGATGAAAATTGGGGCAAATACATTTACAATGTATTCTACCAGGTGTTTTTGTTTTTAGACTATACAATTTTTTTTATTTTTAACTTTATTGTGGCAGATCGCACAATTCTAATTCTTGAACTGGACTTCTCCAAGAGGCAGACATTATTTGCGAAATAAAACGAAATTCATAATAGACTAAATAAAATGTATTGTGATGATGGATCGCATTTATATACAAGATGATGAATGCAAAGGCATCGCTCAGCAAAAGCAGTTCACAGTACCGCACGTCTTCATTCTCCTTTTCCTCCAAACTCCACTCTCATGTTTCAGTAACAAACTGGTTACCTTGCTTAGTGAAATTTTAATTAGTTGAATGTGCATTACAACTTCTCATGCAAGTAACGTCCACCTCTTAGCCTATAATCCAGCTGAAGCACCAGAAGTGTGTGATCTGCTAAAGGTAATAAAAAAATTATGCACAATTTATACAAGAACGCCTGGTATACTCAGAGTGTGGCTTCAAATATTTAGGATTCTTTCTCCAACTGGTACTAACAATAAATAGAAAAATTACACTTATACTGTATATAACTGTTACACTTATACTGTAATACTGTATATACCAAATTTTACTACGCAGATTTCTTAACAAGTAGAATGCCTCGTGGCTTTCTTTTTTCTTTCTTTCTTTTTTTTTTGTAGCCAACGTGAAACTTGCAGAATTTGCCTTCAGAGAATGTAAATTTATTGCACTAGAATTGAGTAAACACAGTACACAGCCTGTTTTCAGAGATGGCCACCAATAAAACAAAACAAGCCCAAGCAATTGACATTCCTTTTTGCCTGCTTGTCTCCACCATATAAAACTAAACATTAAAACAGCAAACTGTGAATTTTACAACAGAACTTGTAGCTCCCATACTGAATGCACCCCTTCACCAGCAATGCTCGCAACATCACTAAAGACCTACATAGACTCACTGTTGCTCCAACTGCATCGAACCACAGCCTCACCGCAAAATGCAACAGCTCAATGCAGCTTTACTTCTCGATATCCACTTTGTGTAACAGGTTTCTTTTGAGCTACTCGTGTGAACAGCTCATTAATTATTAATTTTATATAAGTTACATCTCCCATACTGAATGCACTCCTTTACCAGTTATGCACACCACCCTATCAAAAGCTCCACACAACTCATTGTACCTCCATTGAAAAAACCACAGTCCTGCCGTGAAATTAGTTAACCACCAGTTCAACACTGCTTTTCTTCATCAATATCCTCTTGGTCCAAAAGGATCTTTTTCAGCTCCTCATGGAATCTTTCATGGATTATGGTTTGCTTGAGCCTATCAAGGGCCCAAGGGCTTCCCGTGACCATGAGCTTGAAGAACCAATCACCACGGGCATCCTGCCAGGTCATAATTTTTACCTTCTCAAGCTGCATCCAGTGTAGCAACAGACCCTGGAACCGCTTTTCTTGCCGCACAATCGCCAGAAAGAAGTCGTTGTCATCCCGCATCGGCAGAAGCACAACCTGTGTCTGTGTTGGTCCCACGGGTGTCACGGACTCTAAAGGAAGATCGTCTTTCACCTTGCCAGGATACAGAAGCCGGTGGAGCGTCCGCTCAGCCAGGTCAGCCAAAGCACACTCAGGCTTGCCACTTTTAGGCTGTGCACAGAGTACCAAGTTTTTCAGGACATTTACAAGCACTACGCTGGGCTGCTTTTGGACTCGTGCAAGGCCGAAGTTCTTTTCAAGCTGCTCCAGTGTTTTATGCAGCACGCGAGTCACATGTTTCACGTAGGGTGGTGCAGCTGCCTTGTCGGTGTCCCAAAGGATTTCCGTGTTGCTCTTGAGCCAACGTATCAGAAGCTTCAGGGCATTGTTTAAAAGAGCAGTCTGGAAAGGAATATCCACCTGGTCGCTTCGTGGAGTCAGCGCATGGGTCACACGATCTCTTATGCTTCCCCGTGCAGGTCCATTGGTCGGAGCTGCGCACTGCAGAATGTTTAAAAGCTCCTCCGCTACAGACCAGGCAAAGCCTTCAGCTTGCGCACCTTGTTCGTAGGCGCAACAGTACCAGGCCGATGCACGACGCTTTGCCTCTTTGTAGTCACTGCTGAGGCCATCACAGAAGTCGACACGCGTGCGCTCCATAATGTGCTTCACCTGCAAAAGGACATCGAAGCGTTTAATGCAACAGCATTTTTTGCCTACTCCAAGAAAGATCATTCATTTAGTCCCCTGTAAGGAAGCTAACTCGGACCTGCAGCATGGTAAAGAAGTAACTATCCTCAGCACCGCGCTACTAGGTGACAAGGGGCACAGAGATGTATATACCACGCTTCAGCACACACCATCCTGTGATAGCTGTCTTGGGCACAACAGGTGAAGTGAACAAAGATATAATGGTGGTTGAATAAAGTGTGTGTGTGTGCGCGCGTGCGTGTTATGTGAAAGCTCTAGCACAATTTAGACAATCATGGTAGCATTCTTTGGCTAGGTGCCCTGGATCACTGCCTGCTCCATTCCACTCGTTCTTCCGTTTGGTGTCCCAAATAACCCATAGCACCATCTACGCTTGGATAGGAGTACTTCTGTGACCCCACAAACTTTTGTGCACTAAGCACTATCTGCTTGTGGGTGCACAAACCTCCGACACAATATTTTGCCTGAAAGCTGGCAGGTGCTGACACACATCCGCCCACAGCCTAAATAAAGAGTTTCCTACAATAATAGTGCTAGTGCCTATGGGAGCTGCAAGTGCGGTGGTTCAGCCAACATGCAAATGATGGTTAATACATGATATGTCTAAACTTTGTCCTTCTGGCTTCAAACGACTTCACGATTTTGTAAACTCATTATTTTAAACACAGTACTCTGTTATAGACATTAAATAAACACCATTAAAACGGCTTGACGGCAGGATCTGAACACAGGACATCTAGTATAGAAGCCCGATATTGAAACCATTACACCACAAATGCATACATCAACAAGCGACGCAGAACACCCACATGACTTTCTCATTGATTACAAACGAGCTCGTTGAGATGCTTGGTGCGTTTCAATATGGCCACTTCAACATGCTGAACCACTGCAATTAGTAGCAATTGTGAGTATTCATAGGGTCTTCCATATGCCTACAAGATTAGATCATTTTGAAATTTAGGACAATGAAGGCAGATAAAGCACAATAAACAATGTCACAAGAATGTCTGAAGTCACAAGCATGAAGATCAGTCAAATCCATGTACTATCAATTCCATAGTGGCCGAACTATCAGAGGGCCAGAGCTCCCTCTAGCAATTATTCTAGGGAACCCTACAGCTTAAGCTATTAAAATTTCCCGACACGCAACAGGTGCACTCAACAGTGGGGAATCTGCGTCACATCATAGGCCAGAAAACAACTTTTGGGTAAATTCACCGCTTCTATTACTTCGAATACGGTTGAGCCCGCTTATAACGAAACTAAGCATCACGCGATGTCAGTTCGTTATATCCCGAAGTACGGAGTAAGTGGACCGCAGCTTAAAAAAAGCGGCCAGTCAACACACAATTTATTTCTTTACAAAAGTCTGTGATGCTCGTCTCTTTCTACAGTGTAGATCTGACAAGATCTGACCAGTTTATTTAAAGCAGAAGCACGCTGTACACCAAGGCCCTTCGTATAGACAAGTTGCCTGAGGCCCTCTGTGTAGGCCATTGCTACAGGTGCGCTTGTGGGTGCTGGATCCCAAAGTTTCATAGTCATTCGATTCCTCCACGGCGGTCTCCACCTGCACTTCACGAATGATGCCCTCGTCTGTTCTCGGTTCCACAACATCAGCGTTTTTATTAACAGAAACAAAGTCGTCCCAACCAATGCCGTGGTTCCCCATGTTGGAATCAACGATGCGTTGCCACAAATCGCTGCCAGACCGATCGTCTTCGGAAGCATCAGGCTCAGCATCAGCTACTGCGTTGATGAAACCGGCCTTGTGGAAAATTCCACACACAAGTGGCCGTCACCTCCACCCAGGCCGCCTTCACCATCTCAACGGCTGAATACAGTGAAATTCGAAGTGGCAAGTTGGCGACCGGGCGGTCAATAGCGATAAGCAAGTGCTCCACAATGTGGTGCCTATATGATGCCTTAAGTGCACGTATTATGCCCATATCAAGCAGCTGCACTTTAGAAGTGGTATTGGGTGGCAGAAGAGTAGAGCGACTGCCGTCAAGAGAAGGTCGCACGTGGTACGCTGAGCAACTGTCGAACACGAGCAGCACGTGCTTACCTTGCCTCTGCATGTTGCAGTCAAACTCGTCAAGCCACTCTGCGAATAAATTGCATGTCATCCACGCCTTAGTATTGTGCATGTAGTGCACGGGTAAATAACCACAAAAGCAATGCGGCTTCTTCGATTTTCCGATTACAAAGGGCACGCATCGGTCGCAGCCATCCATACTAGCACACAGAAGTACTGTAATGAGCACTTTACTGTGCTTGCCGCCAGCGCACAAGTCGCCTTTCCTGGTGTGCGTCTTGTCCGGCAGCATCCGATAAAATAACGCAGTTTCGTCTGTGTTATGCACTTCCTGCTCCGCGTAGCTTGCAATAACGACTCCGTTTCTTACAAGCCAAGTGGCAACGTCTTGGTCAATTACCGAAGCCACCTCGCTGACAACTGATTTAAAAGCAATCCCATGCCGCACTTTGAATCAATGTAGCCAGCCATTGCCTGGGAAGAAGTCAGGAAAACCTCGCATGAACGCAAAGTTTTTGGCTTTGCCCAGCATCATTGGTACACTTATCAGCACGGTGCGAGCCCATGCATCGAAGAACCACTTAAGCAGCACATCCTCTACGTCAGCATAGATGGCCTTCCGCAGGCGCTTTTTGTTCATCAAGTCGGCATTAAAGCCGGCAATCTTTTCCTTGCTCTTTACAATCGTCAAGATGGTTGATTTCGACATATTGTACCTCTTCACCAACTCGGTATTTGGCACCTTGACACAGTTCCCTCAAAATGGCTCACTTCTTTGCCATGTCCAGTGTTTTCCGTTTCGTGACCGCTGCAGGCACAGCATTCCCGTCCACCATCTTGAATACAACTCAGGCACGGATAGAACAACTTGCAAAAGCGAAGAAGCATGGAGACTAGTGTGGAGATGCCGGCTTCACCGGCAACGGCTAGAAAACGAAACTTCAAAACTTCAGCTGGCCCTGTAAGCGTGCCCGTTGAGACGAGGGAGTTGCAAGGAGGAGTGAGGAGATGGGGGCGGAATTGCGAGGATGGGCAGAGTGACCTTGGAAGCCACACACAGACACTCATGGACAGCACGTGACAGTGGGGAGAGGGTTGTGGGGCACGAAACGGCTCGTTCGCCTGCGAGAGGGCTTGGGAAAACAGACTGCACGCGCAAAGGGGTCGGAGATCATCGTTATCTCGCATCATGACGCCGGGTTTATGCCGTTCGACCAAAAGGCCTAAAGACGTTCATTATATGTGCGATTTTATCCCGTTGAAATAATTTATATATTGGCGGTCACACAGGTCTCGTTCATTTTAAGCGAAAGTTTGTCTTAAGTGGGGCCATTATATGTGTGCTCGACTGTATGAAAATTCTGTGACTATGCCGCTCCCCAAGAAACTGCTCAGTAAAAGGAACGGAGACGTCAAAATGCAGTGAGGAGACTTGCACGAAATGTAGCCTCTATGGAAGCGCAGTTAGAATGCAGGCAGCGTGGAAAACGCAAGCAGCAAGAGAATCGCATCTCCAAAAACTGCAAGAAGCTTCTGAAGGGGACAAGTTGGAACCCAGGCGAGCACATCGGCAAGGAAAATATGCAAGAAAAAAAAAAGGTTGGTGGTAAAAACGAGTTTACTGGGGAGATCGTTATAGTGCATGTGATATTTATTGGAGTTGCTTATCGTACAACACAGGGCAGTCTTAGTTCCAAGGGTACAGTGTAAGTTTCACAAGTAATGATTCCAAGGAATACTACGCACTATACGACAAATGACCAGTGGGGAGTTTCTGCCCATATTTTTTATCAGTTGGCCACATGCATCAAGTTTTTAGAATCACAAGGAACATTCCAAGACAAGTGGCCTCATGCTACAGAAATGCCAACTCACTACAGTCACAAATAAAATTTACTGAACACTTGCCAGCATTTACCCCATTCAGGGTCAATTTTTTTTATTGCAAATTCCAATTCTTCCGAAGGGACCTATATCGAAAAAAATTTACCGTAATTTTTCTAGGGTGACCGCAAAGCGAGAAAAAAATATTTTGCGTTGGTATATATGTACTCTTCATTCATGAATAACAACAATAAAAAGAAAATAAACTTAAAAGAATTAAAATTTGATGCACTTTTATACACATAGTTCAAGCCCTTGAAAATGTGCACACGAGAATATTTTGCACTAGTTTTAGGGTATTCATTCAGTCCAAGATTACGTAATAAAATGGTTAGTGTAGGCATGAGCCACCATCCCGTTTGCAATTGTTGAAGTGTTGCCTGAAAGTAATGACAACGGACATGCACCTATGAAATATATTTGTGTTCTATGAAGGTAAAATTTGTGGTTTTCATTGTTTTTCTTATTGCCACGATTCAAGGCATGCTACATCTTTCTTGCTAAAAAATTGAGTGCATGTTAGATTTTTATTTTGTTTAGGGGCGCTAATATCATTCCTAGATTAGTTTTCTATTTCGAATCCATAAAAATTTTGTGTGTTTTGAAATCGGGGACGTGTTAGAATTGGGCAAATTTGAGCAAACGCATCTTATTCGTTTACACTCGCTGTATCTAGTTAAGATCAATTTAATAAGCCCCGTCAGAGCGGAATTAACAATGTCTACCGTACATAGTTGGAGGTCATGCACGTATATTCTATGAAAGGGGCCTGCCACAGTCAGCCTGTGTCATTTTTTACCAACTTCACTGCCGACCTGAGAATACAGTTTGCCATTTATGCAACGTCATACTGTTTCTATGAATGAGATGTGCAATGCTTTCATCAGAACCACAATGTGATTACATGTTCCGACTGCTTGCCCTGCAACGCAATGGCCTGCAATGCCCACAGATATGTTTCGCACAATCTATAGCTGCTTCGAAGACGTGGAGAGATGCATACTTCTGCATAATAATGTGGTGCCATGAAGTGTGATATTTAAACGCCAGCGTACCTGTGCATTGGGTGAACGCTAAAGAACCCCGGTGAGTGAGTGAGTGAGTGAAGTAACTTTATTTTGGTTGAATTAATTTACAATCCTCCACTACGGTGTGCCTCATAATCGTATTGTGGTTTTGCTATGTAAAAGTCCACAATTTAATTTATTTAAGTGTGACGTTTCTTCAATACAGTGCCGAAAGCATACAAAGCAGGGTGCTACTAAAAACAATGTCAAATGTATCAACAGCAAAAAAACTAAGCAGCCTTTGAATTATTACAAGTTCTAGTGGGAGGGCACTTCCCCAACTCAATGAAAAACTACCGTATTTACTTGAATAATTTGCACCCTTGCATAATTTGTGCACCCCTAATTTTTAGCCACGTTTATGAAAGACAAAAATTTACTCGCACATTTTGCATGCCCCGTCAGCCCGCCAGTGCACACGCAAAAAGCAAACATTTCGCGGCCGCGCCCCGCAGTCAGACTGTACAGGCGGCCACATGCCTAGTCCCTTCGTTCTTTCCTCCAGAAGCCCCCAACACGCGAACCACCGGAGTAAGTGTGCGTCGATCCTCCCGATAACACCGTCCCTACTCAGCCCTTCCTGAAACATACACATTCCTTCTTTCTTCCGTTCTGCGGATCGTCGGAACTGCTGGAATGTGCGCCTCCCTCCGCCTTCCCCCTCCTCTTTCACAGTGCACAGCAGCACAATCAAAGTCGGAATATTCTGCATCGGAGGTGTGCGAGGGCGTAACAGCAGCAGCTCCGCAGCGGTCACACCAGCCTTGCCACTCTTTCTCTGCATCCGCACTGCGATGGAAACCACCTTTGGTTGATTTCAGTAGTGCAAGTTTCGCCGTCAGCCGGTCGTATCTTGGTTGAGATGGGCTATAATAACTATCCGGCAAAGTTCAAACTCACTGTTACAGTTTGTCGAAAAAAAAAAAATAGGAACCGTGCCACCGTTCGGTGCTGGAAAAAGCAGAAGAGTTCGCTCACACGAGGCCGGTGACGGCAGCTATGAGGATGAATCAGAGTTGGGTTTCTCAGCCGGCGATTCTGACTAGCCTTGGACTAGATTTGGCAGGTTAAAGTATGTGTTCTGTTAAATAAACATATACTCTTTGCACGTGCTATGATACTCCAATTTTTTTTTAATGCATATTCCACATTAGGGCTATTAGTATGGTATGGTAAAACTTTTTTCAAGTCCTTCGGAACGAGCATCGGCATGTAGCAGGCCGCTCCCACGTCGGTACAGAAAGGTTGAGCATTAGGACTATTTACACTTTATTTCAGACATGTTCATGAAATCTACGCGTATTTTTTTCGCACCGCACCCCCTCTTTGAAGCCCTAAATTCTAAAAAGAATATGTGCACAAACTACACCAGTAAATACGGTAAATAAAAGTCCAGAAATTTGTCAGTTTATCAATAGAATCAGCTAATTGTATATGCAATTTAAGGGGAATATACTGCAGTACTAAGATAATGAAATGGGCCAGTAACTATATCAGTACCTACAATGAGTATAAAATAGCGGAACACAGGTAAGGGCAAAGCATGTGCTAGCTTCTCATTTTAACCTTGTCCAAGACTTGCAGACATATTCAAAAAAATCGAGATCTTTGCAGGTTGCAGCAAATGCTGATCTACCACACACAACTAAAATTCCTAGTCGCATTATATTACACCTAAGGCAGGCAAACTGGGTGTGAGTCTGTTCCTAGTTATCTCAATGGCACTCATCCCCCTCCTGCGCCTCAGGTGTCAAATCATAGCAAATGAAAAGCAACAGCTCATGAACTTTACCTGCGTTTCCACAACCACGGCCACATCTGTGTGGTCGTGCTTCTCAGAGATGCGGGGATCCATGGTCATCACAGCGCCAGAGAGTGCCTCGATCTCCGATGTGATGCCATACGTAGCCAAAAGCGATCGAATCCGCAGCCGGTACTTTGCCAGAGCCTGCCTTGCCACTTCCATGTGCTCCTCGTGACCCTCAATGATTAGCCGACAGTCGGGCTTCACATCAGCCACGGGTCCCACGCTGTCCAGAACCATTCCGCCCAGCTTGCGGTAAAGTTTGCCGAGCACACTCCGGGAGAGGTATGTGTCCTTCTCACTGTGCTTCTGCATGAAATCCGGATAAGCAGCCGGCTTCTCACTCATTGAGAGGCTCTCGGGCCGCCCCAGTTTGGCAAAGTCAACAGCACGTGACACTTTGTGGGCGAGCTTTTTGCACATGTTTGACTTCACGCCTTCACGCAACCAGTCTGCCCAGGCAAGGTGAGCATTGCTGATAAGACCTACAACGTCGTGCAGGATGTACTTGCACACAAAGTCAACCATGTGTTCCACCTGCAACAGACCACCGGGTATGGCTGAAGTACAGATGACATTTCACTCAAGTCCACCAAAGATTAGTCACTGAACAATCATGCCTTAACATTTTCCTGCTCATGCGTATTCTGATCAATAGCCCACTATCAGTGGTTACAATTCATACTTTGCCAACCTGGCTCTTCAAACACTTTCTGATAGCAAATCTAACGTGTTATATTGAAACTTTCTTCGGTTTCATGCTTCAGTTTCTCTTTTTGCCACACAAAAATTCCTGAAAGTATATACTGAGTCAGGAAACAGGCAGGCTAATGAGCACTTCTAGCCTCCAAGATGGCATCGACACCACTCCCACCTCCTACAGGAAAGCG
This sequence comes from Dermacentor albipictus, assembly GCF_038994185.2. NCBI lineage: Eukaryota > Metazoa > Arthropoda > Arachnida > Ixodida > Ixodidae > Dermacentor > Dermacentor albipictus. Next base: position 42,233,728 of record NC_091829.1, on the reverse strand, counting down.
CCACATTTCTAGCAATTCTGAGAATCTGGTTAAGAGCTTGAAGATAATCGCAGCAGCACTGACAACTTCAGTTAGATTTCAGCACAGTTTCGCTTCCTTCGCCGAACCATTTCGCTGCTGCCCCGCTCGAAAGATACACTGTGTGTTCTAAATGTTACAGTTCTTATCTGCAAGGCGTCTGTCCTTCAGGCGAGATCACGCAAAGACAGCTGTACAGAAAGTTAAGTTTTGCGTTAGAAGGCATCCAGAAGCCGAACTCAGCATCGCACTAGAACTAGGCACTACAGCTAACGTTTCATACAGTTAAACCTCCATACAAGTACAGTAAAACCTCATTATTACTTCGTTTGGCAGGGAATGTCGATCATGTATGCACTAAGCAATGTACTAATTAACCGACAATGGCAGCCCCCAAAAAAAAGTTAATTCTCACTCAAACATACACATATCTTTGTATGTGGCCAGCATAAAAAAAATGCATGGAACTAATTTAGTGTGAAGGGTATTAAAATGAGCAGAAAAGGTTTTTGACCCAACGTTTTTAGCTTGCATTTAATTTCGCTGTGAAATCAGAAAATATTGTAATCAATAGGAGGACGCTCATGCCGCCTCCTTCAAATATTCTTTTGATTAGCTGGGAAGGCTTTTAAGGAATAAAGCTTTTGGTTCCATGCAGTTTGAGTATTCCTACACGAAATATAAAAACCAGGCAAAACAAAAATATCAAGCAGACATGCATGTTTGATCTCTCATGTAATCACCCCACAAAAACATTTAAGAGGACCACGGCCTGCCCAAATATGCATCCGTTGTTTAAGTGTCGGAGCGTGCATGTTGCCATGTTTATAGCTTTCACAGGACACAGTAGGACCTTGGCATGAGTGCAAACGCAGGTTTCAGGCTGTCGAGTTCTTACTTGATCTTTTAAAGGGACACTAAAGGCAAATAATTAGTTGACGTGTACTGTTTAAACACTACTCCAGAAAGCTCGCAACGCTTGTTTCGTGCCAAGAAAGGACTTAGTTTAAAGGAAAATTGCATCTGAGGGGTCCAAATACATTTTTCGAAATTCAAATCTCCCACCACCCAACCGGGGTAGTGGTGACGTTGCATAGGCCATCACCACCCTTTGCTGCCATTAGTGAGTAAAACAGCGCCCGACAGATGGCGGCACCGAGTCAAGACAGAGCTGTGGATTCGCTCCGGCAGCTGCTTTTTGGTCAAGTGGCGTAGACCGTTCGGGCATCCCGTGACATCACATGGAAGCTGAATTCTCTTCTACTTGCAGTTTGTGCGAGTTTAGCGAGCCAGCAAAACAAGCACAGCACTACACGATAACGAAACTACTGAAACACGCAAGCATGGTCAAGTCGAGTGAAAACGAAACCTTTCGGCTGACCGCGTCATTGTCAAGAATTTCGTCAAGAATTTCGTTGAGTTCTTCTTTCTATGAATGAAATAGAACTAACCAAGTAGCATTTTTTTGTTTATTGCAATGAGTGGTTGAGTACTAGTAACAGAATTCAACTGAGGAGCGCTTTCATCGTCGGGCAAGTGCTTGAATGACCTGGGGAAGTCTCTAATCATGTCCTGCATTTACCTTAATTTCTCGATTGTTAAGACTGTTCGCGATAATACTGGCGCCTTAGAGATTCTTGAGCGCTAATCTATCACTTTAGCTCGACTTAATATTTGCCTTTAGTGTCCCTTTAGAAGGTGTGGGCCTAAACATAGGGCGGTAAGCAGACTTGTTGATTATGTTTTGCCTTTTGCCTCTGTCATCATCATCATCATCATCATCACCCATCCCATTTCTTTTTCTTTCCCTCTTCCCCCAGTGCAGATTAGCTGGTTAGAGGAATGTAACATATCATTAAACTTGGCCATTAAATATACGATTAACTTTCACATCCTTTAACTTTTTTTCTCTCTCTTTTGCTGATATAGAGTTGCATTCACAAGAATAGAGCTGCATGCACAGTGGCTGCCAAAGTCATCCACTCGGCACAGCACATGACAAACAAAAAGAAAATGGAAAATGAAGCCATTACAAAATGCATCTCCTGTCGCACAAACTGAAATGCATGCAACTCCAGAAGCTAACAATGGGAGCCGACCTGAACAGGACCTTCACTCTCCACAGCTTCATCATCATAAAAGTCCATTGGGTCATCGTTCCTGTGGAAAATGAGCGGTTCGTACCAGATGACAGAGTACTCGTCTCCATCCAGGTCAGACCCTGTTAAAGAAGAGAAGGGGAACTTATCTATTTACTTATGCGAAGACGTGCTCTTTAATCAAAGCATGCATAGCTGCTGTTTGCAAATGTGTCTAGAAAACTAATTGGGAACGCATAAAATTGGAACCAAACGAGAAAGAAATGGACCTCATATTTGAAGTAAGCACATGAAATTACATACATATGCCACGTTTTCAGTCCCAAACTAGAAAAATAAAAATTTGGATGTACTCTCTCTCTCTATTGTTTTCTGTTTAAGCCAAAGACACAGAACCCTACGGTAATGCTTACAGCAGCAATGTGTGTGTGTATTGTGAGCCGGTGACAAAATGACTGACAGCACAAAAAATAAAAACAGATACTTAACTATTCTGTAATGATGAGGACTCACTAGAAAATACAAGATTCAGCATACTACCACCTTGACTATCTTTCACTCAGACCCCTGCAGCTTGGCATGACTGACACATCTTCTGACCATCTACCCTAATCTGTTGTTAAAGGGGACGTGCAAATGCAAGCCGAACCGCACTACTCACCAGCCATCTCGTTGGGATGGGGCCGTTTGCCAAGGGAAGGAAAGACTATGCAGTCACGAATGTGATGCAGCGCAGGCACATCTACGGCCTCCAGCTTCCGGATGTCGCCGGCATGGACGCAAGGGTTTTTGGTCACTACCACACTGCCTGCACAAAGTTCAGAAAAGTACAGAGCTATTTCCTATGCCAAGGGAACCTGCACGTCACGATGAGCAATAAACTAGTTCAAGGATGGTTTTAGTTTTGTTCAGATGACCAGTAATGTTAATGTTTACGTAAACTACTAACAAGTAATTATCTTGCAAATGCTGGATTTTCAATAAGTATTAAAGTCAGGATGTCTACCAAGTTGACATTTTCTAATTCCTTTAATGTTCCAGGTTTTCCCTGAGTGACACAGAACTTAACATCAAGACAGGCTGACACCATGTCGCCCAATGCTGTCACTCTCTAGTAAGCATGTCTAAAAAAAAAAAAACTTAATCTAGTTGGAATAGTAAGGAGCAAGTGTTTATATTATTCAATATAGAAAACTGAAGCGAGGGGTTAGTAAAATGCACAGCGAATAAAATAGATTCGAAAAATAAATGGTAAAGCCCATAGCAAATTAAGTCAAACATTTTCAAATATTGACACGTGTACTTATCTTTATCGGGCGACCACGTTTCGCCGCTTGACAACTGTAATCGCACAGCGAGGGACGCGCCTGAATGTATCCGATGTTTCTGGAAAGTTATCGATGCTTCTACCCGGCTGTCTGTTGTCGCCGAACCTTGTGTTATCTGATTTCATCGCGTAACGCGAATGGTGTAGAACTTTGTGGAAGGCACACGGGTCCGAACGATTAATCTGGAACATTCAACGACTGCTCTATAAAAGCCGACGCGCTTGAACCGCTGATCAGATTTTTCGCCGATCGCCGACTGTGTTCGCCGCTATCGTTGTGCTTTAAGTGTAGCCTGTTTTGTGGGCACAGGTTCGCCCAATAAAAGCTAGTTTTGCCTTTCACAGTACTGCTACTGTGTTCTCTCTTCACCGTCACTACCACGTGACATCTGGTGGAGGTGCTAGTGCGTTCATGTACCGAACGCCCCCGCAAAGCCGCGATCCAAGCCCGAAGCCCGAGGACCAAACTAACATCGCCGAAGACCAGCGTGCTAGCCGCAGACTGCAAGGACTGCCCCCAGAGCACGGACTTCTACCTGAGTCGACAAAGAAGATCGTGGTCAAAACAACTCCAATGGCTGCCCCAGCGTCCCCCGTTATCCTACAGCAACCTCGGGACCCACCAACTTTCCATGGAGCAGCAACTGAGGACCCGGAATACTGGCTGGAGACGTACGAGCGAATCGCGACTTTCAACAACTGGGACTCCGACGACAAGTTGCGGCACGTATACTTCGCCCTAGAAGACGCCGCCAGAACGTGGTTCGAGAACAGGGAGTCGACATCGACAACATGGGACCTGTTCCGTACCGGCTTCATGCGCACCTTTGCAAGCGTCGTGCGCAAGGAAAGGGCCGAAGCCATGCTGGACGCCCGAGTGCAACTACCGAACAAGAACGTTGCCATCTTCACGGAGGAAATGAAGCGTCTCTTCCGCCACGCCGACCCGGATATGCCCGAGGAGAAGAAAGTCCGCCTTCTCATGCGTGGTGTGAAGGAAGAACTTTTCGGCGCAATGGTACGAATCCCACCGAAGACCGTAGAAGAGTTCCTTCGCGAGGCAACCAGCATCGAGAAGACACTCGAGATGCGAAACCGGCAATTCGACCGCCGCACGAACGCGACAAACTACGCCGGACTTCAGTCACTGGCCACCGACGACCTGCGCGAGACTATCCGAGCTGTCGTGCGGGAGGAGCTACAAAAGCTGTTCCCATCATCACAGCCTCAGGTGGCTTCGATTGCCGATGTCGTGCGTGAGGAACTCCAACAACAACTTGGAGTAGCCCCTGAATCGCCGCAGCCCGAGCCGCAAGCAATGACCTACGCCGCCGTCGCACGCCGTCAAGGCCCCCCTCCGCGACCGCGCCAGGGCCCTGTCACGCCACAGTTTCGTCGTCCGCCGCCGCCGCCGCCAGCATGACCACCCGTCGCCCAGCGCACCTACGGGAGGAAGACGGACATCTGGCGTGCTCCTGACCACCGCCCGCTCTGCTACCACTGCGGAGAAGCGGGTCATGTCTACTGACGATGTCCGTACCGGGAGATGGGACTGCGAGGTTTCGCCGTCAACGCGCCGCGTCCGCAGCTTGGCGAGCGCCCACGTGACATCGCCGATTACCTCGCCGCTACTCAGTGGAGCCCTCGACGGCCGTCCCGTTCGCCATCACCAGGCCGCTACCTGTCGCCGCAGCGCCGACCATACACTGGCCCAGCCCGGGGCCGGTCAGCGAGCCCACATCCGGAAAACTAAAAGCAGCAACCGATGGAGGTGCGGTTGCTGTTCGTCGAACTGACGAAGATCCTCCGCCGCCGACGAAGACGATGACGAAACGATCTCGACGACATAACAACGACACGCCGCCGTCCCGGCGAAGTCAGGAAGGCAAGACTACACCGACGAACGACGACTCGACGACGCGACGTTCCAACTTCAGTTCAACACGACGCAGCCGTGATCCGACGCCACGACCTAACTGCAACGCCAGACAAAGAACCACCGACCTCGACGTGCTTCTCGACGGCCACGCAGTCACTGCCTTAGTCGACACAGGGGCTGATTACTCCGTCATGAGTGGACACATCGCCACCCAGTTGAAGAAAGTTAAGACTACGTGGGAAGGCCCTCAAATTCGAACCGCTAGAGGACACCTCATCACGCCGTCTGGAGTCTGCACGGCAAGAATTACCATTCATGACCGGACTTACCCTGCCACCTTCGTTATCCTCCAACAGTGTTCTCGAGACGTCATTCTCGGTATGGACTTCCTGAACCAACACGGCGCAGTCATCGACCTGAAGTCGAAGTCAATAACGCTGTCGGAAGATAAAGCGATACCGCCAGAGAGCCCTCGTAGTCACCACGCCTTGAGTGTGCTCGAAGACCAAGTGAGCATCCCGCCCCGCTCCAGCATTGTTATTTCGGTCGGCACCGAAATACCCGCTGACGTAGAAGGTGTCATCGAAGGCGACCAACGTCTCCTGCTAGACCGTGAAATTTGCATCGCAAGAGGGATCGCTCGACTGCATGGAGGGAAAACTGATGTGTTGCTGACAAACTTCAGCCCGGAGTTCAAGCACATCAACAAGGGCACGACGATCGCGTACATCGAGGAAATTCCGGAAACCGGTAATGCGTTTGTCCTCTCGGATTCCGCCGCATCTACCCCGACGACCATGGTTCCCGAACCAGACTACGACATTAATCCAAGTCTCCCAGTGATTAAGCAACAGCAGCTCAGAAGTCTGCTTCGACGATACAAAGACTGCTTTTCGACGTCATCGAGGATTCGACAAACCCCAGTCGCAAAGCATCGCATAATAACCGAAGAGTGCGCTCGACCACTCCGCCAGAGCCCTTACCGAGTTTCGACGCGAGAACGCGAAGCTATAAGACACCAAGTCGACGAAATGCTGCGCGACGACATCATCCAGCCGTCGAAAAGCCCGTGGGCGTCTCCAGTTGTTTTAGTGAAGAAAAAGGACGGAACCCTACGTTTCTGCGTCGATTATCGTCGATTGAACAAAATCACGAAGAAAGACGTATACCCCCTCCCACGGATAGACGACGCATTGGATCGGCTCTGCAATGCTAAATACTTCACATCGATGGACCTCAAGTCTGGCTACTGGCAAATAGAAGTCGACGAAAGGGATCGCGAAAAGACCGCCTTCATCACGCCAGACGGCCTCTACGAGTTCAAGGTTATGCCATTCGGGCTGTGTTCGGCGCCTGCAACGTTCCAGCGCGTCATGGACACAGTATTAGCAGGATTGAAGTGGCAGACCTGTCTCGTTTACTTGGATGACGTCGTCGTCTTCGCCGGAAATTTCGACGATCACCTTAGGCGGCTTGCCACAGTGCTAGAGGCCATCGAGTCATCAGGGCTCACTCTGAAGCCAGAAAAATGCCGCTTCGCTTACGACGAGCTTCTGTTCCTAAGCCACGTCATCAGTAAATCCGGAGTACGCCCCGACCCACAGAAAACAGCTGCCATCGCAAAGTTCCCGCAGCCCATTGACAAGAAGGCAGTGCGTAGATTCCTTGGCATGTGTGCCTACTACAGGCGCTTTGTCAAGGACTTTTCACGCATCGCCGAGCCGTTGACACGTCTAACTAAATGTGATGTTGAGTTCAAGTGGGAAACGCCGCAGGCCGACGCATTTGAAGAACTCAAACGACGCATGCAGTCGCCGCCGGTACTTGCGCACTTCGACGAGTACGCTGATACAGAAATCCATACTGACGCCAGTAGCCTAGGCCTCGGTGCCGTTCTAGTCCAGAGGAAAAACGGAGTCGAACAGGTGATATCTTACGCTAGCCGGTCGCTGTCAAAAGCGGAAGGCAACTATTCTACGACCGAAAAGGAATGCCTCGCCATCGTTTGGGCTACAGCTAAATTTCGCCCTTATCTTTATGGCAGGCCATTCAAAGTCGTCAGTGACCATCACGCTTTGTGTTGGCTAGCGAGTATAAAGGATCCTTCAGGACGACTGGCGCGGTGGAGCCTCAGACTACAAGAATACGATATCACTGTAACCTACAAGTCCGGACGAAAACACTCCGATGCCGATTGCCTGTCGCGCGCCCCCATTGACCCGCCGCCGCAAGATGACGAAGATGACGATGCCTTCCTTGGCATGATAAGCGCGGAAGACTTCGCTGAACAGCAACGGGCAGACCCGGAGCTAAAAGGCCTGGTGGAATATTTGGAAGGGCACACCGACGTTGTCCCCAGGGCATTTAAGCGCGGACTGTCTTCCTTCACGCTTCAAAACAGTCTCCTCGTGAAGAAGAACTTTTCACCAGTCCGCGCCAACTACCTTCTTGTTGTCCCGTCAGGACTTCGTCCAGAAGTATTGCACGCCCTACATGACGATCCGACCGCTGGACACCTCGGTTTTTCCCGGACACTCTCGAGGATACAACAAAAGTATTATTGGCCGCGCCTGACCGCCGACGTCGCCCATTATGTCAGAACATGCCGAGACTGTCAGCGACGTAAGACACCGCCGACAAGGCCAGCCGGATTACTACAGCCAATCGAGCCTCCTTGCCGACCATTCCAGCAGATCGGGATGGACTTGCTGGGACCCTTTCCGACGTCAACAACCGGAAATAAGTGGATCGTCGTGGTGACAGACTACCTCACCCGCTTCGCTGAAACTAAAGCACTGCCGAAAGGTAGCGCAGCCGAAGTGGCGAAATTTTTTGTCGAAAACATCCTGCTTCGACATGGCGCCCCAGAAGTCCTCATCACCGACAGAGGAACGGCCTTTACAGCGGAGCTCACCCAAGCCATTCTGAAATACAGTCAGACAAGGCACAGGAGGACCACGGCCTACCACCCGCAGACGAATGGTCTTACGGAGCGGCTGAATAAGACCCTCGCCGACATGCTAGCGATGTACGTCGACGTCGAACACAAGACATGGGATGCCGTCCTGCCGTACGTGACATTTGCTTACAACACGGCGGTGCAAGAAACAACACAGATCACGCCGTTTAAGCTGGTTTACGGCAGGAACCCAACGACGACGCTCGACGCCATGCTGCCCCACGTCACTGACGAAGAGAATGTTGACGTCGCTAGCTACCTCCAGCGCGCCGAAGAAGCCCGACAGCTCGCCCGCCTACGGATCAAGAACCAACAGAGGACGGACAGCCGGCACTACAACCTCCGACGACGCTTTGTTGAGTACCAGCCCGGCGACCGTGTTTGGGTTTGGACACCGATACGCCGACGAGGACTCAGTGAGAAACTACTCCGACGCTATTTCGGACCCTACAAGGTCATCCGACGTATTGGCGCTCTGGACTATGAGGTCGTGCCAGACGGCATTTCGCATTCACAGCGGCGCCGCGCACGATCTGAAGTGGTCCACGTGGTGCGCCTTAAACCCTTTTACGGACGCTGACGAAATTCTTTATTTTTTGTTGTTGTTTTCTTTGCTACGGGTGTTTTTATTTCGCTTGTATGTAGCATCGGGTCGATGCTTTTTAAGAGGGGGGTATTGACACGTGTACTTATCTTTATCGGGCGACCACGTTTCGCCGCTTGACAACTGTAATCGCACAGCGAGGGACGCGCCTGAATGTATCCGATGTTTCTGGAAAGTTATCGATGCTTCTACCCGGCTGTCTGTTGTCGCCGAACCTTGTGTTATCTGATTTCATCGCGTAACGCGAATGGTGTAGAACTTTGTGGAAGGCACACGGGTCCGAACGATTAATCTGGAACATTCGACGACTGCTCTATAAAAGCCGACGCGCTTGAACCGCTGATCAGATTTTTCGACGATCGCCGACTGTGTTCGCCGCTATCGTTGTGCTTTAAGTGTAGCCTGTTTTGTGGGCACAGGTTCGCCCAATAAAAGCTAGTTTTGCCTTTCACAGTGCTGCTACTGTGTTCTCTCTTCACCGTCACTACCACGTGACAATATGAACAAAAAGAGATGCATACAGAAGCAAATATTTTCAAAAACGAGCTATTTCTGTCAAAACTGATAGCAAGCTCATTAGTATTATACCTAAACCTTGTCACAAGTGAGATTCTCTCAGTAGCTGGAAAGCCAACCTCAACTGTCCTGCTGTACTCTCAGCCCACACACAATGCCTCAGTGTTGCGTTTCACCCCTTTAAAGAGTTTATTTTGGTTTGGATGAAGGTCACCTGCAGCTCGGTGTCAGCCAACACTTTGCTTTTCGAGCTCACGCTCCTTCAAATAAGAGGTGGCACAGTTCCTTTCTTGATCATTCCTCAATGCGACTGTCCTTTCTGTTCCCATCCTCACAATGCCACCATGGGGAATTGGAAGCATCCTCTTAGTCAGTTCATTTATACAGTCAAACCGATTTTCCGGGCTCCCTAGGAGCCCAAAAATGTCCGAAATAATGAATGCATGTCTTTTATTTACTGCCCCTAACGGCTCAAGTCGCTACAAGCACGCCCGGAAAAGCTCTGAAAGCCTGCCAGTACACTTATTAGACATGTCAGTGCTCGAATTGTGACAGGAGATGGCAGGTGCATGTGTGTATAATTAGGGAATACGTAAAGCGCCCCGTGACAATTGCCCCTTCACATGCTTGTTGAGCTTCACCGCAATACTTGACATATGCTTCACCGCATAACATTACTATGCAGAGGCGAAGCTGCCTTTCGAGAACCGTCATTATACAATGCGCCATACCTTATAAGCTTCGAAGCCAATCGCAAAAATTACAGAGGCGGAGTCGGTGCGACTGCTGACAGTAGCGAATCCTTTCAATAAAAAACACAGCACCGATCAGCAAGAACCTTAATAGCGAACGTCGGAGCAGCTAGGCCTTGCGCTGCCGTGGTGGTGGCTATGGCTGCCAGCGGATCTGCATCCGAGAGTGCCGGTTCGAGGCAGCAAGATTGCAACGCTTGCCGATTCCGAGAGCAAGCGTGTATTGCTGTCGGAAGCGTAGCGAATGCTTTCAATAAGTGATAACCAAAATGAGACACCGTCACCTGCTGCAGACTGCAATCGTATACGTTTTCAGTCTGCTAGACCCCACGTGAACAACAAAAGGATTGAGGCACACGCAATCGAGAACAGTATATAGCCGCACATCTCACGTGAAAACGACGGCACGCACAGTTTGTTTCGATACCAGCAAATCTTCGGCCCGGTCGTTGCACGCTACATTCACAACTATCACCGCCAAACCTGTTGCGATAAGCATCTTCACCTATCTGTTTTACAGCGCGTGGTGCATAGTGCGTTGTGCCATTGATAGCATACTGCATGCTTTTAGTAGGCGATTGCAGGCAGCATGATGTGGGCATCCCGTTTTCCGGCGGCAGCATCCAGCATTGCCCACCAGCTCAATTTCATTTCAGTTTCCCATTGCCCTCTTAAAACACCCCGCAATAGGAAAAGAACAAAATCTGTCTCCCGCCGTCGGAGCACTACCAGCTCGATGCATCTTCGGCGTTTTGTGCTGCAACAATCCACGCGACGCTTCGGATTACGTAGATGTCAACAACAGTTGAGTCTCAAATATTTTGTGACTTCGGATTGTATGTTTCTTCTCACAGTTCTTTCCAAAACATACAAACAAAGTTCTACTGCACACGAAAATATTTAGAAATCTGCACACTAGTGTACCAGAGCTAGTGTTTTGGAGCAAAATTTTAAGAATGAAACTGTCCTTCCTTTTCGTCTGGCGATTGACCCTCTTACTGTTTAAACTGGCATTACAGTTAAAATTTGGGGTCCCTTCAACTTTGGGGGGGATCCCTTCAAAAATGCAAACACTCGCTCAGCAACAAAATTTTACACTGAAACAACATAAGGAGGACACTGTGCCATCAGCCATACCTTTAAGGACAACGTACTCATCCTCAGGCATATAGTGTGCCAGGTCCCGAGAGTACTGGACAAACACTTGGCCGTACTGCAAGGTGCCAGTCTCATCCATGACACCAAACATGGTGCGGCCATATTCAGGAGGCACCGCAATGCTCGCCTTCTCTCGAAGCTGCTCTGCAGAACACAAGAATGGTTGACAACGATCAAGGCCGTGCAGACATAAGCTTGCACTTTGCGTGGACAGCATACTTCCCACAAGTTCACCTGCTGTAGTAGGCAGCGGTGGTACAGACAGCTTAGGATATTAAGCTAATTTTCCGAGCAGGAAAAAAAGCAGCAGTTCTGGAGCAGTTTAGGAGAAGCCACACCTGCCTTTTGGAGCAGAAAAATTGGACGTTTTGGAGCACTTTGGGCAGTTTAGCAGCTGTGTCTAGCCATTTGGTGCATTTTGGTATTACTGCACAATCATTAAATGTTGCCCAAAAGCACAAGACAAGGCCAACAGACAGCAGCCACCAATTAAGCTTGTCTCTCCATAGACTGCAAAGCACGCAGTCTATGAAGGAACTTATGTTTGGGTAGGTAAGAAACTTTTGCAAACAACTACATAAAAATTTGTAGGCTAGCAAGAACAAAGCCTAGACCAGGCAGGCAAAAGACTACAACTGCGCTATAACAATTTGCACCATCAGGCATGTTCCAAATAGCAGATATGCTTTCATTTGATATGCTTTACTGCAATACACACAATGTGTATTGTGCACAATAACAATGCTCCCCAATAATAACGCTTGAAGCTACAAGAGACCAATGCGCATCTATGAACGGCGACAAGAAAGATTCCATAGTGTGTGTCACAAAAATTTGCTATTAGATTATATGATACAGGTCCCGTGGAAAGCTTGCCACTGATTCAGTTCCGGTTCAATACCCTCGTCACGGTGCCATTCCAAGTGTGTTTCAGGTTACATTACTCTAACAGGGTTCATAGCAGCTCCTATGGGGAAAAAACCAGGTTTTCGGGAAAACAATAGAACCTCATTGATATGATCCCATTATGAACGATTTCCCAGAGCGAATGTTTGCGATCGAGAATACAAGAAATGGCCAAATGCAGTTATGCTTCTTTTAACAGTTCATACATTCTCGGATACCACGATCTTTTATTTATCATTTCTTTAATTCAATCAGTAAGTACAAGTAATTTCCCCTGTGTTGTCCTTGGTGTCTATTTGTTGGCTTCTCATGATACGATTAATAATAATCGTGCCCCCCAGTTAACGCCTTCCCCTTTCGTTAGCTAGTAAAAAGTTTACGGAAATTTTCTGCCCCGAAATGGGTGAGTACAGCATATCACGATAAACTTACAAACATGCATACCGTATTTACTCGAATCTAACGTGCACTTTTCTTCCAATAAAACGTCTCCAAAAATTGCATGCACGTTAGAATGAAGTACAACCCTAAATCTGCGCTACCATATCGTCATCGGCATTCGAAAAATAGCTGCCTAGTATGCGCTTCTAGCCTAGCTGCTGTAGCTTCCTCCATGTGCATACCTCCATGTTGTATGTGTAACCAGGTGCTGGTGTAACCTAGTCTATTGCCTGTCTTCCCATTTTCTACGTTTATTCAATCAGCAAGGAAGCACCGACTGCAAAGACACGCCGAGTCCACCATGATGCCCATTTAAAAGGAAAGTTAACATGTGTGCAGAGACTGACGGAAATCGGGCCGCATTACGGGCGTTCGGAGTTCCTGAAACTTGAGTGCAGGACTGGAGCAAACAGAAGGAGAATATTTTTGCCAGCAAAGCAATAAGGAAGGATTTACATGGACCAAAGCAGGGCCGCTTTGCCGTAACAGAAGAGCTGCTCATGGAATACGTGCAAGAACAGCGAGAGGCAAAGCAGCCTGTGAAGACTGATCTGCTCAAAGTACGGGCGATGCAGTTAGGCCTACAGAAAGGGCTAATGCACAGCGACTTCAAAGCGAGCAGCTGCTGGCAATCAAATTTTATGAAAAGAAAAGGCTTTCCTCTTCGAAGGCGGACAGGGATGTGCCAAAAATTGCCCAAAGAATATGAAGAGAAATTGCACAGTTCTCAGCCGTACGTTTTGAAGTTGCGCCACTGAAATGGCTACCACTTCGGACAGATTGCAAATGCCGATCAGATGCCACTCTACTGTGATATGCCTGCAACCAAAACTGTTGAAAAGGGAGCAAAGCAAGTGCGCATTTTGTTAGTCCTCGCAATGCTTTATTGCACTGTGGATGGGCACAAGATGCCCCCATATCTTATCTTCAGACTGAAGACGCTCCCAAAAGGAATCGTGTTTCCAAGTGGTATGATTGTGCACCCATATGAAAAACGTTGGATGGCCACGGATTTGGTCGCTGACTGGATTGATAACGTTTGGCGGAAGATACCTGGCGGCAGTTTGGGTCTGCGTGGGATGCTTGTGCTCGACGCTTTCAGGTGCCACCTTGACCAGCGCATCAAGGACAAACTGGCTGCATGCAACACCAGCCTTGTCATGACACCCGGCGGCATGACATCACAGCTCCAGCCGCTCGATGTTTGTTTGAACAAGCCAGTGAAAGATAGAATTCGGGCACTTTACACCGAATGGCTTGTCAGTAGCTGCCAAGAATTCATGCCGCCAATAAAATGAAGCGGGCCTTACTGCAGGGCTTTCCTGGATGGGTGAAAGATGCATGGTGCACGATCCGACCTGCCATGGTCAACAAGGCGTTTAAAAAGTGCAGGATTTTGAATGCCATGGACGGCACCGAGTATGAAATGCTTTGGTCTGTTAATAGTGATAAGGAGTTGTCTGATAGCGACGAAGAGTGATATCTATTGCCCCACACAACTCGTACCGGCGCAGTGAAAATCTTGGCGGCAAGGTACGCCGCTTCTATTTGCGTTTTTACTCATTGCAATTTAATCTATTGGGAATAAATGTTTTTTTTTTTTCCAAATGAGAGAAAATAGTATTTCTATATTAAAGCACGAAGTGCACGGTATTGTACTGAAGCGGCAGCAGCACGAGAGTTACGTTGACACTCGCGTCTACACGAGGCACAAGCGGCTGGCACGCTCCGGCACGGGCTAGCATTTCGAAAGGGCATTAAAAGGAATGCTATGCTAAGAGATCGAGTGTCGCTTTTTCCTCTCCAGCGACAGCCCGAGACTTTAGCAGTCGACGTGATCGCTCGTCGCCACAGTTTGGTGACCCGGACGTGATAGTGCCATACGCTCCTGTGGTAGACATGACCATGGACCAGACCAACACTACGAGAGCTCAAGGCCGGAACCCTTCTGAAGAACGCTGTGAGCCCTCCTGTTTGGCCATCGCTGTCCACCTCCCACAGTGCTGGGACCAGCATCCTTCGGCGTGGTTTCTTCAGGCCAAATCACAATTTCAAGTCGCTGGTATCCACTCTCAAGCATCAAAGTTTCCTTACGCCGTTGCAGCGCTCTCGCCCACTGCCATTGACGAAGTAGCAGATTTGTTGAACTCCCCAATGTCTACCACTGCCTAAGACGATCTCAAGGCAGCCCTGCTACAGCGCACAGCAGCTTCACAGCGTCCTCACATCCAGCAACTTCTGTTCGCTGAAGAACTCGGCGACCGACGCCCTAATCAACTTCTTCGCCGAATGAGCCAGCTGCTCGGAAACAACGCTAGATCCATCGATGATGTGCTGTTGCGCAAATTGTTTTTGCAGCGACTTCCGGCTAACATGCAGATGGTCCTGCTCTTCCGCAGTGCAATCGCCGCTTGACTCCTTGCGTTAGCGCCTGGAACGCATCATCTGTAGGGCGGTACATCGCCGTTCGTCATCTCGTCACCCACGCAGCCGTAGTTCCAGCAAATCAAGACGCACGGGCATCAGCCATGAAACATCAACTACAACGTCTGGCATTTGCTACTACCACCGCCGTTTTGGAAGCGACGCTCATCACTGTCGGCATCCCTGCGGTTCGCAGGGGAATGGGCCGGCCGACCTCTAACGGCGACGGGTGGTCGGGCCCAACACACAAGTCGCCTTTTCTATGTGACGGACAGAATTACGGGACAACGGTTCTTAGTCGACACAGAAGCTGACGTCAGCGCCTGGAACGCATCATCTGTAGGGCGGTACATCGCCGTTCGTCATCTCGTCACCCACGCAGCCGTAGTTCCAGCAAATCAAGACGCACGGGCATCAGCCATGAAACATCAACTACAACGTCTGGCATTTGCTACTACCACCGCCGTTTTGGAAGCGACGCTCGTCACTGTCGGCGTCCCTGCGGTTCGCAGGGGAATGGGCCGGCCGACCTCTAACGGCGACGGGTGGTCGGGCCCAACACACAAGTCGCCTTTTCTATGTGACGGACAGAATTACGGGACAACGGTTCTTAGTCGACACAGGAGCTGACGTCAGCATTCTCCTCAACCACCACTACGACCGAAAAGCAACACCTGTGTCAATTTTTGCAAGCTGTCAACGGCACCAGGACTCCAGTTTTCTCATCACGCTCAGTCATGCTAAACCTTGGCCTTCGACAAGCGTTCAGCTGGATTTTCCTGGTTGCAGACGTCCTTCGTGCAGTCATTGGAGCAGACTTCTTGCACAACTGCGCACTCCTTGTCGACATCCAACGACGCCATCTCATCGACTGACCCAGCTATCCGTTCCTGGCGTCCCATCGTCAGACATATCGCCAACTGCGCCAATTTCTGCCATGTTGGACAAACCTTTCGCCGCACTCCAACGCGAGTTTCCCACTTTGACGCGCCTGCCGGACTGGACGCAACCGGTGCAACACAACGTGTGCCATCATTTTGTCACCTCCGGCCCATCAGTCTATTTCCAACCCCGGCATTTGTCCCCACAGAAACTCAAGATCGCTCGAGCGGAATTCGAACACATGCTGCAACTTGGCATCATCCGCCCTTCCTCCAGTAATTGGGCATCGTCACTTCACATGGTGATAAGAAGACGGGAGACTGGCGCCCATGCGGTGATTACCGAGAACTAGACAATGTTACAGTTCCTGATCACTACCCTCTACCGAACATTCAAGACTTCATGGTAGCGTTGCATGGTACGATGATCTTTTCTAAGATCGATCTCGTTCGAACCTAACATCAACTACCGGCCGCAGAAGAAGACATTCCCAAGACCGCCATCACCACACCCTTTGGTCTTTCTGAATTTCTCCGCATGCCTTTCTGTTTACGGAACGCGGGCCAATCCTTTCAGTGTTTCATCGATTCCATCACCCGATTCCGTCACACTTTTTTTTTGGTCACAGAAAGCAAGTCTGCGTTACAATCGAGGTTTTCATTTTTAAAATTTTTTTTGTCACGGAAAACGGGTACGTCTTACAATCAAGGACGCGTTAGAATAAAGTAAATACGGTAATCACATTTCATTATGCCAACTAAGTTAAAACAAGGTGCATGTTATACCAATTTTATTTGGGAAAAGCAGGGGGTGCGACTCACACAGCAGGAAATTTGGTAGCAGCAAGACAGGCTGTACTTACGGAGACACCGCTGGTGCAAGGTCCAGAGCAGGGAACGGAAGAAGGGCTCAGCGTGCAGATCCAGCCCCGCCTTTGCAAGGTCCTTGTAGGGCAGCCGCAGCGCGCACTCTGCGTGCAGCAGGTTTGCAGCTGCAGAGTCCTCAAAGAGGCTGTCCATGTAGGGGGACAGACAGTCCTGCTGCATCTTGAGGAAGACAGAGTCCTCGATGCTGCGAACATTACCCCGCGTCTTCTTCTGGCTCAGTATAGTGATCATGGGGCGGTTGAGCTTCACGGAACCTGCAAGACAACCAGTACGCCAGGAATTATCTACAGTGGAACCTCGTCACAATGAACCCGCTTGTTGTGAACTAGCAGTTATGGCGAAGAGAAAACGGGTATAGTGAAGAAATAAATTTATTTACTACATCCAGAAAAGGTTACTTTTCTCTATACTACAGTGAAACCTCATTAAACCGTAGTTGGCCGGAGCTCAGAAAAAGTATGTATTAAACGGTACTACTGTTTAACCGAATAGCATGAGATCACCCATTTACCTGTTGAAACGGAACTCAGAGAGAGTGCGATGAAAGGGGAAAAAAACATGCTGTATTTATTCACTTCACGCGACAAAAGTGTGATTTTCGTTTGATGCCGCGGCGGCCTAGCACAACAATGACAGCGGCCTCAAACTTACTGAAGCTGCGTGCTGCTAGCTTTTCAGCCAGCCCTCTCTTCTCGGCAAACACTCTCACGGCAGATTCCTCGTTGGCGTTACATATTCTCCATGCACGTGCGCAGTAGTGCTGCAGAAGTCCTGGGGGCGCCTTTTTCACTGCCGGATGCCGGAGTTTAGAATACTTTTCATTTGGAATAGAAATACGTTATCTGTTATCGCGCCCCTGTTCTCGTCGCAACGATTGCATTCATGAGGCTGACGTAACGCGCAGCTTGTGCCAATGTCGGGCTTGAATCGCCTGTGCTGTTGCTTTCCATGTAATAATAATATTTGGGGTTTTACGTGCCAAAACCACTTTCTGATTATGAGGCACGCCGTAGTGGAGGACTCCGGAAATTTAGACCACCTGGGGTTCTTTAACGTGCACCTAAATCTAAGCACACGGGTGTTTTCGCATTTCGCCCCCATCGAAATGCGGCCGCCGTGGCCGGGATTCGATCCCGCGACCTCGTGCTCAGCAGCCCAACACCATAGCCACTGAGCAACCACGGCGGGTAGCTTTCCATGTCGTCCTCATCACTGTCACTAGTCGACACTTCAGCAACAACACAGGCAACGATGGCGAAAGGTCTAACTTCGTAGCTGACATGTCTTTGTGGTCGCAGCAGCGCTGCCGAGCAACTTCTTGGCATTCCAAATGCCACACACCGTAGTCAACAGTAGACCTCCGTCATGTGACAGCGCCGCCTTCTTTGTGTCACGTTTGATAGCACGAACTATGTCTAACTTTTCTTTTATGCTGAGCACCCGAAGTCTTTTTTATCTGAGCTTTGGCATGATGCGAGTCCTTGTTTACACGACACCACAATGCTCTCTGGCACGACGCCGAAACGATGTTGACGTTGATGTGGCTTCATGCGCAAACGCACAGGGCACTTGGAGGCCATTCTGATCTCTGAGGCTTGTTGTTCTGCCGGGCCGCCCCATGGAGATGATGCACCGCCATGTTTGCGCGACGAAAAGAGGAAACACTACATGCAGAATGTCTACCAAGTTGACATTTCCAAATTCCCGGAGTTTTCCCAAGTTGTCCCTGAGTGCCTTTGCGAAATTCCCCAAGTGATGCAGAACTATGTTTCATGTCAAGACTGGCTGAAACGATATCGCCCGATGCTGTCACTCTAATAAGCATATGAAAAAAAAAAATTTTTAATGACTTAATCCAATTTGAATACGAAGGAGCAGTGTTTATGTTATTCAAAAAGAGAATAGAAGGGTTAGTCAAACGCACAACAAATAAAATGCCTTCGTAAAAAGCTGCAGATCGAGTCGGACATTCTCGAATACAAATAAAAAGGAGATGCATACCGAAGCAAATATTTTTTAATGAGCTATTTCTATCAACTGATAGCAAGCTCAGTGGTATGAGGCCCAAACTTTGTCACAATTAATATTCTCTCTCAACAGCTCGTAAGTCAACCTCAACTGTCCTGACATACTCTCAGCCCGCGCACGACACCTCAGTGTTGTGTTTCACTGCTTTAAAGAGTTTATTTTGGTTTGGATGAGGGGCACATGTATCTCGGCATCAGCCAACACTATTTTTTGAGCTCAAGCTCCTTCAAAACGGCGGCAGCATGCTTCCTTTCTTGTTCATTCCTCAATGCGTAGGTCCTTTCTGTTCTTGTTCTCCCACCCCTCGCTCGCCCCACCGACCATTTCAAGCATCTTTTTGCTCAGTTGCACAGTCCACGTCCGATTTTTCGAACTCCCAAGGGGGCGCGAGAACGTCCTAAAAATCCGCCAGTTGGAAAACATAAATGCATGTCATTTACTGCCCTTAAGGGGTCAAACCGCCATAGGCACATTCGAAAACACTCTGAAGGCCTAGCGGTACATGTATTAGGCATATCGGTGCTCGTACTGTGACAGGAAATACCGAGTGCACGCGTGTATAATTAAGGAATACATAATGTGTCCCTTGGCAACAGCCCCTTCCCACGCTTGTTATGCTTCACTGCAATACGTTTGCGTATGCTTCACCAAGTAACATTTCCGTACAGAGACGAAACTGACTTTCGGGAACCGGCATTATGCAACGTATCATGCTTTCCAAACTTCTAAACCAATCGCGAGGACCACAAAGGTGGAGTCCATGCCATTGCTGACAGCAGCAAATTCTTTCAATAAAGAACACAACACCCAATGGCAAGAAGCTTCGTAGTGAACATGAAAGCAGCTAGGCCTAGCGTTGCCACAGTAGTGGCTTTGGCTGCCAGCGGATCTGCGTGCGAAAGTGCCAGATGAGGCAGCAAGGTAATCAAAATGGCAGTGGTAGTGCCTTTGATTATTGCCATTTCGGACCTGCAGTCACAGCAAACCGTTCGGAAAATGGGCGGCGAAGAGTTCTTGCATCCGAAACTTCAGACGTTTTCATACATTGACTCTATGGGGTAAGTGGTGGTACCGCGAAGCCGTCCAAATTATCAGGAATCCGGAAAGTCGGTCGTTGACTGTACGCTGGCAACTCTTCCAGCCGACAACACGGTGTCAACGACGATTCATTACGATTCCTGTCTGTTACTTGAGCCAGCATTACCGCGACTTTCGACCCTTTCAATAAAATTACAGCTAATTTCCCCTCATAGAGGCACAAATTCCCCGAGTTTTCCCTGAGTTTTTTCAGACTACTCAATATTCCTAAGGATTCCCGGTTTTCCCGGTGGTAGATACCCTTACGTGTTAACCGATACATACACAATAAGCTCGTACAGTTTATGCGGATACAAAACACATTATATTCAATGGCTGCTGAGTCGGGGATTTGACTTCACTATGTTTAAAACGAAACTACTGTTTAAGCGGGTACAGTTTAATGAGGTGTTCCTGTACCATATTTATTCGAATCTAGGCGGAAAGTTTTTTTTTTTTTTTTTCAAATAATCATATACCAAACTCTAGGGTCGGCTTAGATTCGAGGATTTTAAAAAACGTGCCTGTTTGTAATTAAAAATGATAAATATGGTGCATAGCTAGCCCCATCTAGAAAAGTCAGTATCGCAGCCATTATTAGCCGCGCCAGTAGCAAACTGAAGCAAACGAGCGACATCACTATTTTGACCTGTATCGTATCAGCGTGCTGTGTGGCTCATAGCGTGGCGTTCCCGTAATGGCACCAAACATGCGATGCCACTATAGTGCCGCTTTCAAACGAAAAGTTGTGCTAGCCACAGAGCCATCGTGAAACGTTCAAGCCAGCTGGGGCTTTGGCATCGATGAGAAAAACGTCCATCATTGGAGAGGTAACGGGGGACCCTTTTTTGCGTGTGCGGCAATGAGGAGATGACAGCAATAAGGAAAATAAGCGCGCAATAACAGTGAGGAGCTGTTCACCGAGATCGCGCCGCGCTTCGATGCGTGCGAACCGTGCCACACATTCTGCGCATGCATGAGCACGCCGACGAGAGCTTGCGCGTCCTGAAGCGTGCGTGTGGTCTGGATAGCGGCGATAAGGCAGAGTGAGCGCGGCACGCTCATAGTAAATAAATACTGTTCTCATTCTGTGAACGCTGTCCTCGCTTTTTTGTTTGGCCTACATTCAAGGTAAGCTTTGTTTATTTCTTCTGGCTTCGGACATTCGGGGGTCGGCTTAGAATCGGGGCCGGCATAGATTCGAGTAAATACGGTCCTCCCATACTTCTATCCATACAGTGATGTCTGATTAGCAGAAAATAGTCTTACGGGGCCTGCTGGTCTTGAGAATAAAGAGGTCCTCGCTGTCAGATGGGTGCTTGTACATGCTCTTTCTGAAGATGATACACTCGCCTTCCAGCGTTGGGTCTTCGACCAGCATTCCTTTGCAACCACCGTACCGAATCTGGATGGCACTTGGTTTGCCCTCTTGTGGAAGAGCTTTGTGGACCTGCATTTAACTTTCCATCAGCATGTATGCAACACAGTAAGCAACATTTATCAAATAGTCAAAGTTCTTCACAATTCATTTGCACCCAACACGCAAATATGATAAAGCTGACATTCGTTACAAATCTGGATGTGTTCTACGTTGGCACTTTCCAATTCCAAGATTTTTCCAGATTTTCCCCGATATTTAAACCATCCTACCAGTCTCACATAACCAGCAAGCTAAAGACCATTATTTGCAGATTGCACACGTTCATGTGAAAAGAGCTTTCTTCTGGCATACCACTAGCTTTGTCACAACCACTTGAACTTGAATGCCCACTTCCTTGAGTCGAAGCAACCATGACGTGGGTTGGCGATTTTTCCCAGTAATTCCTGTTTTCCCTAATTTTTCCAGAACGTCCCTCAACATTCCAGGTCTTTTCTGATCATAGACATCCTGTTAAATTGCACATGCTGCTATCCCCAGAAACAAAAAATTGTGATGGGGTCAGCAGCTCGCCATGCCAGCACGTATTCCATGAACAATGCTAATTTACAAACATGTTTCCTATTATTAACATACTGGTCACACAGGATTGGCACACTGGCTTCTGCTGCAGGCCAGCCAAGCCAAAGCCACTGTCCAGTAGGCAAATGCACATCTAGAATGTGTCGTTTCAGGTTCTGGCCAAACATTTATTCACTCGACCCTGATGGAACCAACAAAATTGATTGAATTGAACATGATGCAGAAAAACTAGCAGGACACTTAAGCTTAACCTTTAAGAGTGGAATGCGATAGCATTCAAAGATCCCTGACTGCTTCTCTCACTTCCCAGCAACTGCAGCTTATGTAACAGTAATGTTTACTGGGAAATACTGGCGGCGACCATTTTGCACGAAGGCAAGCTTTCTGGTAGAAATGTGGCCTCTTGCATGGGTCAGGTTTGAGTTATCGTTTAGAACTTTTATATTTAAGTCTGAGAAAAATTCAACATAAATAGCATGCACTGTCGGTGTTTTGTTGCATGACATTTGTTTGTGGGCTGTCATTCTTAAAATTACGAAGAATAACTTTGTCAAAGAATAGCTTTAGTGACAGAACTGTGTGGAAATATAACCCACATATATTGCAAGTCATATAGCAAGGCGTGGCATATACATATACCTAAATATATACGAAAATTTTCACTTACGAACTTCACCAAGACCGACACCGGATTTTTCTGCAGCACGGGGCCCTTAACACTATTACATTGAAATGCCAATGCACTCCGCTGATTCCATTCAAACAATTTGCCCTATTTCAGCACATCCCTGAATCAAATGCACACCCACTTTCTATGCGTTCGAAGTAGAAAACTAAACATGACATTAAAGCTCCTAAACAAAGTAGCAATCTAATGCGCACCCAATCTCTTAGCAAGAAAAATCTAGATATGACATTACAACTCCTAAACAAAAGTGTAACTACAATGCACACCCAATCTAAAATTGGAAAGAGTCTAATATGTGTTACACATTGGCGGCCTATTTCCTAAAGTCAACTTCGCCACAGGTTATTTTTTAAAGTCAGCTTTGCCACAATAATCTGGGCGCGGCAAAGCATACTAACGCCGCAAAAGGGGCTTTGGTTTCTCGCAGGCAATTTCTTGTCAAATTTCTGGGGGGGAAAAGGCACTCATTAGAATCGGGTAAATACCATAATCAGACAGTGCGAGTTATGGTTAATGCTTGAAAATCCTCCTAGCACAGGCCGAAAATGGCGTTTTTTGATGGGAGATGATGTGTTCAACATATTCACTGTCCTCTAGGCTACACCGAGACAAATGCTGCCACTAAAGGTGTCGCTGCTACTGGGGTCACCAGAGTGGTCAGGCACGTGCGTGCTGATTAATCATAAGTTCTAATTACCCGGCGAAAGCCAATTTC
Organism: Dermacentor albipictus; assembly: GCF_038994185.2. NCBI lineage: Eukaryota > Metazoa > Arthropoda > Arachnida > Ixodida > Ixodidae > Dermacentor > Dermacentor albipictus. The sequence continues at coordinate 42,210,408 of NC_091829.1, read as the reverse complement.
AGGATCAAATTCACGGAAGCTTGGGCCCATAGAAATTCACGGATGTCGGCCGGGACTTTCATTCGAGATAGAATTAACTGCAAAATTGAAATAATCAGAGTCAAATTAATGGAAGGCTATTGTACTTGACTTTTTATTTTTCTGCAAGAATACGTACTTTGAGCTACCAAGTGAACAAATGTTTGCTTTGCAATAACCAATATTCTGTCAGATCTCACATTTTCAGTTTTGCTACAGCAATAAGATACTGAAATTAAGCTTGCCGAACTAACTTTTTAGATTTACTTTATCATATCCAATAATTTGTTATATCTGTGTTTGCTATATTCAGGTTCATCTGTTCACTCAAGAGACCGGGCTGTAGCAGTGACATGCTTCTTCATGTAGAAAACTGAGCACTTGCCAGAGTGATCGATCACAGGTGTGTCACCGAGAATCTCACGACTAGAGACAATGTCAAGGTGACAAATGTCAAGGTGGTGTTGCTACCTGCCTATTTTTCCGCCCTTTTCCGATTTGCCAAGCCTATTCTCTCAGTATTGTAGAAAGGCAATTTACCAATACAGCTCAAATTATTTCTCTTTAGTGTCCTTTTAGTTCACACACGCATGCCCACTGGCAGACTCACCCTGGTGAGAAGAGCCGTAGAAATGCGTCCGACACCATCCGAGAAGATGTAGTGCAGATTCTTGCGCGGCCCTTTAAGTTCGATATCCGGCACAACTTTGGTGCACTCATGGAGGACGTGGATCCTGCCCAGCGACTGGGAGAAAGCTAGCCCCAACCGCGCCATGTACTTGGAAGGCAGACGTAGGTGGGACAGGTCGCCCAGCGCGCTCCTCACGTCGTCTGCTGAACGGCCTTTCGAATCAACCGAATAGAACCATGCACCATGGCTGCGCAGCTGACTTGTGGATGATGCCAAGAACATGTACCTGCAATTAATTTCTTTTGAAGTGACAGACATGGTTTTTTCACGAATGAGTACACACAACACTTCTTTTTATTAGAAAGTTAGCCATGCCGATGCATGAAGTTATGTACAGTTAAACCTCGATATAACAAAGTCGGTAAAATCGGCAAATTGCTTCATTATATCCCAATTTTGTTGTATTGAAATGCGACCTTTTGTGCAAACAAGTAGCCACTGATCGATTTTTTTTACACGGAAAGGGGCCGCAGTATTTTCTGTGTTATTGGGCAATAGAAAAAAACAAATATGAATGTGAATAGAATTTCTTTTGGTGACATTGGGAGTTGGCGACGAATGACAATTTTATGCCCCATCGAAGATGTCTTCACATCGGTAGTACGAATTAAGCGAAGCCAGGCACGTTTTTTCGCACAACCCACCCAAACGGCTAATAGCGTTGCCCACACTGGGATGACGCTATCATGAAAAGCACTGGCAGCGAAGAGCAAATGCTTCATCTGCCTCTTGCTCCAACAGTTCAACGAAACTCGAGATTACATGACCTCCAATATTAAATGCCCGGGAAGACAGCTTAATGTATATACTCTAATCTAGGCCGGCCCTGATTATAAGCCAGCCCCCCAAAGTCCGAAGTCAGGAAAAAAAAAACTTCCCTCGAATGCAGGTCGAACAAAAAAAAAAAAAAAGGACATGAGCGTTCACAAAATGCAAACTGCATTTATTGAGTGTGAACATGCCTGATAAACACTATCCTCATTGCGGTGCACATAAAAAGCATCTCCCGTTGGCCCCTCCAATCACTGACACATTTCTCATAGATGCCGAAGTCCCGCCCAGCTTGAGTATTTGACAATGCCTATGCGGCTAGCACAACTTCCGTTTGAAAGCAGCCCTATAGTGGCATCGCCTGTTTGATATCAGTACAATAACACCGCGCTGCACACCGATACGACACAGGCACACAGGTCCAAATGGCAATGTCGCTCACATACTTCAGTTGGCCACTGGTGTGGCTAGTAGTGGCTGTGATACTGACGTGTTTAGATGGTGCTAGCTACGTACCATATTTATCAATTTAAATTAAAAAGTGGTGTGTTCTTAATATCCTCGAATCTGAGCTGACCCTAGAAATTGGTACATGATTATCCGAAAAAAAAAAATCTATTTGCCTAGATTCTAATAAATACCCATCATAAAGAGAAAATAAGAATCCACCCGTTCATAGCAATTGCTACAAGGGACTCTAACCCAGTGGTCCCGGGTTCGAGTCCCGGACCAGGACAAGTTTTTCTTCAACTATGAGGCTTTTCTTTTGAGGAACCCTTACAGGTTTCCTTTGTAGTAATTGCTACGAATGGGTCGATATTTGATTTTCTCTTTATTCATTACTTCTCTCCACCTTGCGGGTTTCCGCAGAACTACTACGTCAAATACCCAACATGATGCCATGCTGTCTTGGCATGCCCGCTTTGCACACACGGCAGAATGCCTCTAAAGCAGGGTGCGTGGCTGCCTATGCACTCAGCCGCACTTACAGCCATATGAAGCCATGGCCAAAATTTATGCCAGAAACCGAGACGCACGCCAACTTCAACTTGCCATGCCTAATCACTTCCATAAATAATCAGCACTTCTATTTACTGTATCCTCTACTTACTTTTTGTCAGTGAAACTATTTCCAGAGTACATCCTATGGTGTATTCGAGCCCACTGCTCCACCTCAAGTAGACCAGTTTCAAAGGGACACTAAAGGTTACTATTAAGTGAACGTGGACTGTTGAAATACCATCCCAGAAACCTCGAAACGCTTGTTTTGTGCCAAGGAGAGATTTATTTTAAGAGAAAATGCGTTCTGAAGCGTCCGCGTACCTCTAGCGCAGTTCAAATCGCCCGCCCTCCGATCGAGGAGTACTGATATCATGGTCTCATAGTGACGTTGCGCCATCGGTGAGTAGAACGGCGTCCACAGACAGCGCTACGGCTTTTCTGCGCAAAACGCAAACGCGCGGCCAGAAACAGAGCCAAGACAGAGCCGACAGCAGAGCGAAAGCGGGAGTATGGTGGATAGCGGAAGGAAAAACGCGCGGTACTTTATTCTATGACGCAAACTTCGACGCTCGTCGCAATGGACCCTAACAATGACAGACTGGCTCGCTATGCTGGGCTCAACTTCAGCGATTTGAGCACTGACGAGCGCGACCTGCTGCTGAGGGCTCGCACTGCCGGCGTTGTTGCGTACTACAACGGCGGCCTCGACACTGGCTCTCCGGAGCGGGAAAGCAACGAGGGCTTCCCGCGACATCACAAGGACGTGGCATTCCCACCGCTTGTTCGAAATGAAAGTTTCGCGAGCCAGCAGAACCCGCACAGCACGACGCGATAACGAAACTACTGAAACTCCAAAGCGTGTGCGGCGCAGAGTCGAGCGAAAACGAAACTTTTTGACCACTCATACTACTGAAGGGTAACGTCAAAATGTTATTTTTTCTTAGAATCGAATAGACGCAGACAAGTAGCATTTTCTTCCGTCTTATAATCGAATGAAATGATATTTTTAATACGATTAGTTGAGTATTAGTAACACAAATTATGAGGAGTGCTTTCGTCATCGGGCTAGTACCGGAATGTCGCTGGGGGGTCTCAAATGATGTCATGCATTTACCTCAATTTCTCGGTTACTAAAGCTCTGTTCGCGATTAGATTGACGCCTTAGACGTCCTAGAACATTGCTCTACCACTTTAACTTGACTTTCTGGTAACCTTTAGTGTCCCTTTAAAGCTACAGTTTCGATGCCTTCCTAACCCCCCCCCCCTTTGCAGCACTCTAAACAAGCGTCATCAATACTGAAAGGCATGTCTACTTGACTAGGCTCAGCATGCATTTGCATGCGTGGCAAGTCATGCGAGTCTCTTGTATCTCCAATCGAGTTATCAGTCATGACACTGCTTTCATTGACGGCATGAGATAAAATTCCTATTCAAGAAACCATAGGCCTTACCCACAGATTTAACAGCCAACCAGAATAAAACCTTTAATGCTGAATCTTTGATGACCGAAGGAATTAAATCACTCTGCAAGTTCTTGAATTTATGAATGCCTAAAGGGCCAATTCAAGGAAATAAACAGTTCCAAGCTAAAGTCATGCTGTCTTCACTTATTTTGTAGTTTCTTCACTGTCGTGCTTTGTCAGCTTCTACATTTGTTTTAATGCAATCTCTTTAAAGAACCAGCAGCAGAGCTATACTGAAAAAAGTAGTACAGATCTGATGAAACGGGCAAAGCCGACTGGACAGGCGCGCTATTGCAAGTTGAACATATTTTGTTGACATTCTGAATGCTCAAGGATCTACCTAAAATCAATGCAGCAAAGGATTGCAAGCTCAAGCACAACTTGAGCATGCCCAGTGAGACTCACTTGCGGCCGGCGATAGTGAAGCCGTCGAGCAGGCTTGGTCGTGTGTAGGTGAACAGAAAATGTGCCCGCTGGATGCCCAGTGAGAACGACATCTTGGTGCCATCCTCATCACGTATAAGCAAGCGAAGCGCGTGCTCAGGCTCAAAGTGCTGGAGGATTCTGCTGGTGCTGATTGGTTGCGGAGGCAACGGCAGAAGACGCGTGGGCGTCAGAACTGCTCGCCGCACCAGGCATACATGCTCTGGGAGTTCCTGCCCCAGTACACCACCCGTCAGATTGCCAGACCGCTGGTGCATCAAACTGTACCGCTCATACAGTGCCTCCAGGCCCGCCTGCAAACAGCAACCAAGGCATAGGCAGTTAAGGATAATTTCAGCAAGGTAGTAGGAGGTTGGTTTAGTTGGAATGGATGCAAACTTCAAATCAGCGCAGAAGGCGATGGCAACATGAAGACAAGGACACATGACGAGTGGGGTTTAATTGAACACCGCTCGTCATGTGTCCTTTTCATGTTGCTCTTGTCTGCCATGCTGATTTCAAGTATACAAGATAATCTAGGCTACTCAGTGCAACTGTCACAAGAAAACACAGGTGACGCATGTTTGAAGAAAGTAGTAGAAGATGCAAGACTAACGGGTATACCACGTGCATGTGCCAAACAGTTGAACCTAGCTGTGTATAGAGTTCAAACTACTGGCATAGAGAAAGGATTTCAACAAGAGAGGACACTCGGGGAAGACTGGCAACAGGAAATATGTCATGCTAGTATTAACACCGACCATTCGATGCCGCGAGCATTGAAAAAAAGAAGAGAACGTGATATGAAGTTAACACACATTGTTTCATATTTTTTTATTGTTTCCCAGCAAGACGAAATACTTTGTGGCTTACTTTTCTGCAGTTGCCTAGTGACAGGTGAATGACGCGCCAGATGCATGCGTCATTCGTCAGACACGCTGCCGGAGCGAGCAGGACAGGCTGCACATCTGAGCATTGGCCTGTTCGGTGACCCGTCTGCCTGTTTTTTTATTTTTGGATTTAGCCTGGTTTGCTGGGCTCCTGCCGAATTCTTGCGTTCCTTCTGCACTTCGACACAGCACCACTGCGCTATTGGACTACGGCAAAGCGAGAAATTCTGTTCGACAGTCTGCGACACATTTCAAGCAATTAGGTTTACAGCACTGAACGTAGACTTGCGACGCAGTTAGAGAAAAACAGCTCGGCCGTAGTGGCACAGTTAAGTTGAATTAACGACTCATACTGGGAGATGTTTGCGATGTTTCTACGAGTCCTGGACACATTGATGAACAATAGCATTCCTGGCACAGTGCCGAGAATGCCGTCACTCGTAGACTGCGACGCATCTGGCGCTAGTGGCGCAAAATCCCATGAGAATTAACATATCTCCGCAAAGTGGTCATCCGAGAATATGGCACACTCTTTTAGCCATTCGTGGAATAAAGACCCCCCCTCCACTTGAATATTTCGGATTCCTCATTATTCGAACTTTTACGTTGTCCCCGTCGAGCCCGATTATTGGTCGGTGATATATGACGTATTCAGTAGAAGCCAATTTTGGCGCACTCTGCCTCAAAATCGCATTTGATTTATCAGGATGGTGCAGGAAATCTCGTTTGGCACAATTTGGCCCATTGGCTCAAAAGTAGGAGCACTTTTAGGTGTACAAAAAATAATTTTCGAGACCAAATCGAATATGTATTGAATCCAGAAGCATATAGAATCTAAAGTTGGGTACTTTTCAAAGAGCTCTCAATAAAGAACTGCCGTTTCTCGCTATTAACATAATATCTTCCGATACAAGTATATTCACAACATTAGCAAGGTCTTGCCATTATACTGTCATGGAGATGAAGACATGATAAATCTGAAGTTTAGCTTTTTCTGGAAGAAAGTGCCTACATCGTGACAGAACACCAGCAGCACAAGGGCCCAAATAATGTTTACACCACAATTCCTAGCATTCTTTTTTTCTGCCTCTTGCTTTTTTTTTTATGAGAGCATTTCCACAGGCAAATTGTCACACAGTGCACTTATCATCATTAATAAAGTTAATCATCACAAGCTTTAACACTTGTACGAATTAGTAGACACGCAGAAAGAGTGCTGGCCAGGCAGCTTGGCAAAAAGACGATAACAGACTTGCTTGTACTCAGTTATTTAGCAACAAGGCTTCCATCACAACTGCCGAAAAATAAAGAAGGAACCAGGTGATTTTAGACTTTCCAAGATTAGCCCACAGGTTAACTATTTGCTACTATTTATATATGACAGCAAAACAGGTTAAATGCAGGGCCATTATAATGTAGCAATTCCTTCTGCTCAGTTTTATGCCACTCTGTGATGACTTTATACCACTCCGAAGGGAGGTGACAGTAATGAAGCTGGCATTACACAGCTTTTATCCTGCCATCCCCATCACTTATGTACATCAGTGTACTTATGTGGTAAATAAACTTTAATTCTTGTTCACCATTCACAGCCAGCTCATCCCATTGATTACGTGGGCGGTGCACCCCTACAAATGGCATTAGAAGAGAATCTTCTTATCCCTACCCAGAAGACTCCTTCAGGCAGCTGTAAAAAAACATACATTTTGATTTTATCGGTACAGAATACTTCATATCCAACTTGTCACACATTAGTTGAGACAACTTTTAACAGTGAACCTCCCAGTTTTGCCTAATCCAAGCAGGCTCACTAAAACAAGGTGCTGACATGTATGTACATTGCCATCTAACCTGGAAAGAGACAAAGCGGCCGTTGTCAAGCGACTGCTGCAGTGCATACAGTGCCTCTTCGAGAGCTGCAGGATCCTCGGCGTCCATCCGTTTCAATGCTTCTGCAGCCTGCGTCTTGGCCCCACTAATCAGCAACTCATCAGCCACCTGCACAGTCATCGCAACATGCATAATCCTAGAGGCGCAGCCTGTTAAGTCACGAAGGCCCCTGTCGAACCTCCCAGAGCACAGCATCAATGCCTTTATAATTTACATCGCGCCAGTGCAAGCTTTTGTTGGAACACAAAACCATCTTGCACAACCACAGGGCTTGCACGGCAAGCAAATTTTTCACAAAAAGCAGAGGCAGCTCAACGCAGCGCGACAAGTCCAAATCAGATGCACACTGCGACTTTTCGCAACATTTACAGTTCGTAATTTAAAGGTGTCAGAGTTCCAGAAAAGCAATCAACATAAAAAAAAGGAAAAGGAGTGTACTCAACACAGTGTGACAAGTCCAAATCAGTTGCACTTGTAACTTCTCAGGACACACTCAGGTGACAATTTAGACATGCGCAAGTCAGATGCACCAATAACTTAAAAATGCTATAGTTGTTATAATTGACAAAGAAGCAGTACAACAGTTTCTACCATTCTGACGGGCCAGCACCATGGAATGGTTTTTATACAACCTTACTATCCATTATCACCAATAACGGTTGTTCCTACCTGGGCTGATGACCTCCAAACGGCAGCCAGAGCAAATCCGCAACCAAACGACAGGTCCTCCACATGTAGCTCCTTGTCTGCTTCGCCAATCCCCTTGTTGTGCCTCGCCTTCAGCTCTACTGCACTGTAGTATAGACTCGTTGTTGTGCTCAGTGTAGCCAGGCAGGACAGCGCTTCTCGGATGCGCTGACATCCTGATGAAAATGAGAGCGCCATGACACGACAGACGCCCAATGTCCTACTGTCACACTTGGTCTTGTGCTTGCCAAAGTCCACCGCGCGGACCCACCTCGTTCGTTCATCAATGCTGTGCTGCTCCACATATTTTGGCTTGCGCGGGTCGCATTCATCGTCATAGTCCTGGTTTTCTGGGCGGTGGGTCTCGTGAACCCTGTAGAGAAGGGGCGGGTGGACAAGGTGCAAGTACACCATCAAGTCGTTGCTTCCATCATCATGGTTCTTGGACACAACTACGTGCCTCACGGAAGAGTACTCAATGACGAAGCGGTGGCGGGCATGTGTCTCGCCATTCTGCTCCTGTTTGACCAGTGGCTCCTTGACATCAACAAAATAGATGTACAGCCTTTGGCGATAGTGAGCAAAGTGGGCCATGCACTGTGTTATGCGATACCGCTGTTTCTTGTTGGAAGATGCTGGATGCTGGTCAGCTAGTTTGGTCTTTGCTTTTGCTGGTTCCTGAGGCTCCCTCGGAGATGAACAGTAGTGTTCAACATACGTTCCCATGCCCACAAAGGAGCCGAGAGAGAAGTTTGCAAATTTCAGGTCGTCATGTTCATTCGTGGTTGAGTCGACTAGCTGGGGCCACAACAGCCACCATCCAGGAACAACACCACACAAGAGCTTGATCTCTTTGGTGTCTTTCCAGCGGCTTACGATGTCTTCAAGCGTGGAAGCAACGCTTCTTGAAGGTGTGACCTCCACCTGGTAGATGGATGTGGCATCCTCGTAGTAGAAATCATTGTTAATTGAGCCCAAGATGTCAGCTTTGCGGACCGTCGCAGGCAGGTCAAATAGGCGACGAAGCAAGGTAGTTGTGGGATTACGGCCCTTGCTAAGGCAGGTCACAGACAGTTGGCATGGTCCATCAGACATCGCAACCTGCACAATACAAATGAAACACTGGTGTTACCAACACATCCTTGTACTCTAGCAAGAACCATACCACAAGGCTGGACTTTGATCAGTTTCGCATGAGCAACTTTGTTTAGGACAATGTGACGTAACTTTAATTAGTTTGGTATCTTCTGGTTCAGTATTCTGGCTCGCCGATGTGATCCGCAGCTTTGACTGCACTGTGAAGAATTGGCGAGCTGCAGTATGGGGTGGCTATTTACAACACAACCTTTATCCATGACTTGAAGCCTCTAATATCACCTTTCAGTTCAAGTTCAATTAATCTAACAATGTTAATGAAGCTTAAATCGTTATTTACTGGTGTGTGCCTACTTCAGCCAATCTGCCTTGCTCACAGAAGACTAAACTAAAAGAGCGCATAATGACCATACAAATTTGAATACTGATTAATAACAAGGCAATAGCATGGTTAGCAGTTCTGGTTACTATTTGGTTACTATAATGGTTACATTACTATGATGTTCTGTTCTATTTGGTGCTACACAGCCACACCAAGGAGGAACTGCCCACTGCACCCACACTAGACTTCAACAGCTCAACACACTTGCCTGAATTTTTGTTCTGTGCAGTCTGAGGTCTGCACATAACTGTATGCATCGTTTTTGGTCAGTGCCAGAGTGCACCTGAAATTAACAGTTCAAATAATGCCTATGGAACTGATGGAATAATAAATAAAAGTTATGCAGGTCCAATGCACAGGTTGGAATGTAAGTGAGGTGAATCTACGTCGAGCTGTACTAAATCCTATACAACCAACAGCAATGTGTACAATTTTTTACTTTCACACAATGAAATGCATAAGCTCAAGCAATACTTATGCTTATCAAATCCAAAGATCTCAACTTTGACCTCATAAAATTTTATTTTTATGCACCCCACCACTCGCAATATATGGCAAAATGTGGATGCTAAATTAGGTGCGTGCACATTGTCAGACATCTAGGCAGCAGTGTCATGGGAGCAAAGGCAATGTATGATGCTTGTAGAGAGAAAAACAGCAACGACAGGTGTGTGACAGTACGACTGATGACATCTAGCTACATTTAAAGTCTGTACTCGACCTCGCTGTGGCACATGCTCATCCTGGAGGATTAGCCAAGTATGGGCATATACTGAATCGCTAAATCACAAAAACAATTTTAAGTAAATCAAAGAATCTGCTGAACATTCCGCCCTCTTCCATTAAGAGATTGCCATGCTTTAGAGATACCTATGAGCCGACATTATACGCCCCAAGTTTTATGAAGGAATTTTGTTTTCATTATGCAGAACAGGGGCAGATTTAGCCTACTTTGACTGTCAGCACACAGGAGACATACAAGCCCATTTGTTGGCACTTGCATACTGCACACATAAAGCCTTTGCACACATGTGTGTGCACGTGCATGTGCATGTCTGTAGTTCAAAAATGAGTTCCTGGCAACTGTATGGCCATTTGAAGAAATCCACGTCGAAAGGCATAAAAAGATTACGTGACACTTTGGCCAGTCAGAAATCTAAATGTTTTTCAATGTGGATTTCATATATATTGCGAGACAGCTGTTAACCCAGCAGCTGTTAACACAATAACCCAGCAGGAGCCATGCCACACCTGGGAGGGTAGGTCAGGAAAGCTTTGCTTTCATTTAATAAATAACTGAACAAAATTTCTGGAATACAATTTGGCATAGTTTGGATGATGCAGTGACTTCCATGCTGAGACGTCTAAGCCTAAAGATTAGCAAACCAATAAGCAGAAAATGGCCACTCAATGAACAATGGCAACTTTTTCCAACATTCAAACTACCATCATTCAAGTTCTGTAACACTGCTGGTGCCAAGCAATAGATTAGGTCCAGAATCCACCAATATAGTCATTGTACAGGGATTCTATCACATTCTTTTGCTGTTAGTTCAAGTGGCACCTTGACTATCACCAGAAGAATTAGCCAGGCATTAGGTCAGATTAAAGCAGAATTGGCTTAAGCAGTTGTATTATATAGGTCTAGCTTCCCAATTCAGTGGTGGAACAGCCATTTTTAATCCCGGCGCAGGTCCTGCCGCAGGCAAAAAGAGTTGGCGCAGTAGCAAGCATTTCTGGTGCAAGGTCCAACACACGTACGCTTACCATATACAATACAAGCTTTAGCTGATATAGTTGATAAGTTGTGAAGACGGGTTTGCGCGAGGTGTAACCTGCAATCACGGTCAGGTAAGGATGCGACGCTCCTCCACACCGTGACGCACAAAGGGCGCTACAACCGGGTTCGTCGATAAGGCACAGAGAAGGCACCACAGACAGATTGTCAACAAGTGCATTCTTATTAGCCCAGGATGCAACAAGGTGCAACAGTTATGCCATGTGGGCAAAGACTCACTGCAAGGCCCATAGAGCATGCTCACCTGCACTGAACATGACACTATACAATATACTCATGTCATGCCATGCACATCAGGGAGTTGTCGAATAGGGGCCACAAAGCTTATGTAGCTACAATATATATATATATATATATATATATATATATATATATATATATATATATATATATATATATATATATATATATATATATATATATATATATATCATAACCCATATCATAAGGCAAGCCTGCAGCCGAAAGGATGTTCCACATCCACCGCCAAGGTCTGTGAGTGGTGGTGCTGGCTAACACTCCCAGGGTTAGTTCTAGTAGTAAAACAAATACGCAAGAAAGTGGGTGGGAAAACGGCACCATGGTAGCTGAAATGGTAGAGCATTGCAGACGTAATGCGGACTTGGGATCGTTCCCCACCTGTGGCAAGTTGTTTTTTCGTTCACTTTTATTTCCATTAATTTATCATTTCTTTAATTCAATTAGTAAGTACAAGTAATTTCCCCCATGTTTTCCTTGGTGTCATTGTTTGTTGGCTTCTTATGAACACGATGAATAAAAAAAACGGCCTCTCAACTCCTTTTTTTTCTTCTCATTTATTACATAACGAGGATCTCGAATCCGGCAACATTGATGCCTTCAAGTAGCACATGTGGATTTATTGGCAAGTCGCCTTCATACAATAAGGTCACATACTTGTGATGCCTGCGGCAGAAAAGGTGTTCCACTTCTGCTGCCAAGGTTTGCAAGTGGCGGCGCTGGTTCAACACTCAGGGTTATTTCCAGTAGTAAAACAAATACCCAAGAAAGTGGATGCAAAAACAGCGCCAAGGTAGCTCAATCGGTAGTGTATCGCACACGTAATGCGAAGACGTGGTATCGTTCCCAACCTGCGGCAAGTTTTTTTCATCCACTTTCATTTCCATTATTTTTTTTATCATTTCTTTGTTTCAATTAGTAAGCACAAATAATTTCCCCAATGTTTTCCTTAGTGTCATTGTCTGTAGGCTTCTTATGAAATGAACAACAAAATTGGGCCCCTCGGTTAACGCCCTTTCTTCTCGTTTATGTATGTATATATAGCGTCAGCTCCACTGCGCATGCAAAAGACGCAAATGGGGTTTTGCGTTTATGTCGGCAATGCTATTAAATCAAAATAGCGCAGCGACCCAAACTTGACACAAAAGTTTTGCGCCAACAAGCATGGCGGAGCCCATCTAAGTGGTGGCTATCGCAGTGTACCACATTCGAACTCATTCACTAATACCATTCTTAACTGTGCACTGTGTACAATTCCGATTGCAGCGGCTCTTTTGCAAAGTGCCACTATCAACTATAAACACTGGAAAAGCTTACGGTAGCACAATACTGTCCACGCATAGAAATCAGACTACGAGGGAGATTATTGAGGCCCACTGTATCAGGAAAAAGGGATTGCGTTGTGTAAGCATGCCATCATTAAATTTGTTTGACAGTGAATTTGCATTTTTAAACCACCTCATAGTGAAGCATTAGATTACAGGATTTTGCGTTTGTGCCTGCGTACCGATAATGACGTCATCGATGGGAGAGCACATGGCTATGGGTTGTAGTACATAAGTTTGCGTGTGCTTTCGAATAAAGTTAGTTGCGAGTTCGGCGCTGTCCTGCGTGTTCCTGCCTTCTGTCTTCACCATCTTGCTCTGCCCCTTCAAGATGTTCGACCAGTAACAACTCGCCCAAATGTCAATCCTTCTAGAGCAAACAAATGCCAACACCACAGTGCAGAGTTCATTTCTTTAAATAAAACCCAACCTTTTCAGCCTGTTTAAGAGGAACAGGAACAGCATAGTGATGACAAGGACCGTACTCAGGGTGTCTACCAAGTTGACATTTCCAAATTCCCTGAGTTTTCCAGGTTTTCCCTGAGTGTTTTTGCAAAATTCCCTGAGTGATGCAGAACTATGTTTTATGTCAAGACGTGCTGAAACCATATCGCCCTATGCTGTCACTCTCTAGTAAGCATATGAAAAAAATTTGAAAAAAAAAAAACGACTTAATCCAATTTGAATACTAAGGAGTAGTGTTTATGTTATTCAAAAAAATATAAGGGAGGGGTTATTAAAATGCACAGCAAATAAAATGTCTTCGAAAAAATTTTCAAATCGAGTTGGACATTCTCTAGCAGAAATAAAAAGGAGATGCATACAGAAGCAAACATTTTCGAGTATGAGCTATTTCTATGAACTGATAGCATGCTCAGTGTCATGCAACTGTCCTGACATACTCTCAGCTCGCACAAGACGCCTCAGTGTTGTGTTTCACTGCTTTAAAGAGTTTATATTGGTTTGGATGAGGGACACCTGCATCTCAGCATCAGCCAACAATTTGTTTTTTGAGTGCAGGCTCCTTCAAAGAAGTGGTCGTTCATTCCTCAGTGCGTCGATCCTTTCTGTTCTCGTCCTCCTTTCGCCGCGCGTTCGCCCTACGGACCATTTGAAGAATACTCTTGGTCAATTTACAGTCAACGTCCAATTTTTCAGACCCCCTAGGGGCCGCGAAAACTTCCGAAAAATCAGGCAGTCCGAAAAAATAAATTCATGTCTTTTACTGCCCTTAAAGGCTAAAATCGACACATGTACGTCTGAAAAAGCTCTGAATGCCTGTCAGTGCACTTATTAGGTATATCGGTGCTCCTACTGTGACAGGTGAGGGCGAGTGCACACGTGTAAAATTAAGAAATACATACAGTGTCCCGCGACAATTGCGCCTTCCTACGCTTGTACGCTTCACCGCGTGACACGACTGTAATGAGGCGAAGCAGACTTTCGGGAAAGAGCATTATGCAATGCGCCGTGCTTTCCGAACTTCGAAGACAATCTTATTGCTGTCAGCGGAGAAATGAAGAAACACGGCACCGAACGACAAGAAGCTTAACAGCGAACGTCGAAGCAGCTAGGCCTACCGTTGCCGCAGTGGTGGCCACGGCTGCCAGCGCATCTGCGTGCGAGAGCACCGGTTCAAGGCGGCGAGGTAATCAAAATAGCAGCGGTGGTGGTTTTCATTAATGCCGTCTCGGACCTGCGATCACGCAAAACGTTTAGAAAATCGGACGGCGAGTAGTTCTTGCGTCTGAATTTTCAGACGTTATGATACATTGACTCTTTGCGGTACGTGGTGGTGCCGCGAAGCCGTCCGAGTTATCGGGAATCCGGAAAGTCGGTCGTTGACTGTACACTGGCAACTCCTCCAGCCGACGACGATTCGTTACGAGTCCTGTCTGTTTCTCGAGCCAGCTTTACCGAGACTTTTGACCCTCTAAAAAAATTACAGCTAATTTTCCCTGATAGAAGCACAAATTCCCTGAGTTTTCCCTGAGTTTTTCCAGACTACTCAAAATCCCTGAGAATTCCCGGTTTTCCCGGTTTTCCCGGTTGGTAGACACCCTGGTAGTACTGTATACACATAGCCAATGAGTGTGACACACAAACTAAGGTGCAACAATTTACTTATACCAATGTCACACAAGAATATTTAATGTCATTCACATTCAATGTCATTAACTCTGAATCAAACAGGAATACCTAGCATCATTCAACTAAAGTGATATTAGAGATGATCGAATGAGTACATTCAACTCATTCAATGTGTTTCAGGCACATTCTCCACCAAAAGGTACAAATGGACCAAATGAAAGAGCAACAAAAGCACAAGATACAAATTAAATTTGCATAATTGCTAAGCAGGAGCATTATGCTTTAATACAAACAACATCTACCATGAGGTTTAATTAATCAGCAACCATTTCACTGGCTCATAACTTATTATACACCAATTTCACAAGCATGAGATGGTGGGTGTGAAAGCTGTGAATGAAAGCCAGTACAAATAAGAGTGTGCAACGGTGAGTTTGAATAGATGTCAGTATGAAAGGGAGTGAGTACGAATGAAAGTCGGTGACGAGTTGGAGTGGACGCACGTATGAACATTAGCACCAACTGGCAAGCGCGCATGAATGTATGCGAGCAAGCTAGTGCCGACCTTTGAGGATATGAGCAAATATCCACTTTTTTTGCCGACCTATGTCAAATGAGAGAGAGCATCTCTGCATGTTCACGCTGGTTCCAGTAAGGCAGCCATATTGCTGTTTACTACGTAACGGATTCAGTCATGGAAGCAGCACTTCGTCTTATGGAGCACCTTCTGGAGCAGGAAAAATCAGTTAGTAGCAGAAATATATGCTCTTGGAGCAAGAAAAGAATGCTTTAAAGCACCAACATATTGCTCTGGTGCAAAGAGGAAGCTCTGTATAAGTTAGCACTTTCCGAAATATTGCATTCAATATGTATTATACTAAGATGCGAGTAATTCTTCAACTTGCTTTTCCATTTTTTCTGCTTTGCCTCAAAGCTGTCCTTTGCTTTGTTATTCATTTCATCTGCTAAACATTTTATCAATTAAGCGTTTCATCCACTGAACAAGTTGCATATGCGCAGCCACCCATTATTTATTAATATGGCGCGAGCGCTGTAACCTCGCACATTAATAATAATGCTTACGGATAAGCTCACGCAAGTGACGGCACATGGTTGTTCCAAGCAAGGCAATGGTGGCAAGCAAGGCTGTTCCAAGCAAGGCAATGGCACACTATCTGTTTGGTGCTTCACGCAATGTTAATGAACAATTGGGTTGCTGCACTATATCGACACTACATGTCCGTAAAAATGGAATTACTAGTTGAGCAAGTTGGCAGTTGATCAGAAGCATGACTAAGCAGCATAAATCCAGATGGAACAAATACTGATTCTACCTTATTGTGCTCACAGGTTTAGATTGAATAGCGTCTGTGTTGTGCGACTTGTGCATGCGCGACTATGGAGAGAAAGGCGCATCGAGCAGCTCTGCCCTTACAATCATGTGTCACCATAATTGCAGAATTATAATTGCAATAGCAATTTTACACCTAGAAACGTCATCGCACACATCGCACAGATTATACCATCATCATAGCCTCACGCGCATCTATGGTAAAACAGAAGCATATAACTCGTCTGCAATTCCACGTACCATTCGGCTCTGGAACAACCTCCCCGACAACATAGTTTCGGAAATTGACCGTGAAAAATTCAAGCACTCACTGAAGTCTCTTAACCCATGTTAACCATTAATATCACACTCACTGTTCTGTGTTATTTTTTTTTCTACCTTTTTCTTGCACTTTTATATGTTTGTTACAAACTTATATTGTTCCTTTATATTGTAATCATATGCAGCTTTATATAGCTAATATGTTTATCTGACTTTTAGGCTGTGCACTTGGCTGCTGTTTTCATCTGTTATTGTTGTTAATAGATTGTATGTACTTGACTGTATGCCCCCCCTTACTTAATCCCTATGTAGGGGCCTTGTAAGGTATTTTACAAATAAAATAAATAAATAAAAATATGGACACTCCTGGTGATATCCGCAGCCGGCATTGCCATGAGGCTCCGTATAATGTCCAAGTGCAATAAGATGGCAGCCGCATGCTGTCTTTGCTGTAGCTGCAATGTAAAGCGTGCAAGGACGAGTTGAGAAGGACGATTGCTTGATGCATAGTGCTTTCTCATGCGCAAAATATAGTTCCAATTCGGAGCAGGTGCAAGTCAGCGCAGGCCTGGAGCAATATCTGGAATAAAGGACTACATGGCGCAGCATGTACCAGGATTTCTTTAGTGGGGCAGTTTGGCAGAGCACTTCCATCACTCTGGATTTGTATCTGAATCGACCCTTGCTTCGAATTCGTCTGGATAAGTACCAGCTTGATCACATAGGTAAACATGATCAAGCATTTAAAATTATTACCACAAATCGGTAAAATCAATCTTAGTGAAGAGATTAATTCAGAAAGATTCATGAAAACCAGTTACTTGATTTGTGTTTTATTCTTTTACACAGCATCACTGCAACCTTATGTGAATGTTATCTTTTGCCATGCAGCATTGCTGGAATCTGGGCCATAATTTTGCAGCGATGCCTTCCACTCAATTCTATCCTACTCTTATGATCCAACCTTCAAGGCCAGCTGATTTCATTGATAATACAGGTGAAGCGCTGCTTTGAACACTGCAACAAGCGTGAAAAAAAAAACAGCATCAAAAAAGGCATGGCTACGAAATTGTGGCCTTGATGTCATTTGATGTATCGAATGTCGTTACCTACGAATTACATTAAATTTTCACATGTGACAGGAGCATTAGTCATGAACTGTATAGAAGTGTATAGTGTCCTGTTGCTGTCTAATATATATCCTGCATCCTATCCTCACTCCCTGTCTTTAACCACACACCTCACTTTGCTGGCCACCATTCAGATGCAAGTCACAATGCTAGAGTTAGAGTGCAATCAGCAAAAAATTACTCGCCCTCCTTCCCATTTAATAGAATAAAAAAGAAACCAATTGCTACTACTGCTTATAGTACTCCTACTCTTTGTTCACTCATGCTGTCTCACTGCAACTTCATATTTTTCTTCACAGTATTTATCTACTGCTTTGCAATGCAGCACATTCATGTTTTTCTTTCCCCAAGAGCATGCACTTTCTGTGCAATACATACACACTTTACGGACAATAATTTCACTTTAGAAGCAAGCACACATGCAGCAGCAAACATGGATCAGCAAAGACTGACAAGCAAAACATTATTTTTTAGATTGTACAAACATTTTTCGGCAATTTTATTGTTGTCAATTTTGCCTGCTATAACATGTCTGGATGAACTCGCTCGTACCAAGCATGCCTCTGGTGTTCATCTGAAGTCTACCAAGGTTATGGCCATAGACCAACATGCAATACTACTTCCCAAACAGAATCTTCCTAAAGCAAGACTTGTAATACCGTAGAACGAGCCCAAATTCGTACACTTCATGGAGAATACGGCAGTGTTGGTAGGTAGGAACTTTGTATGGCTACACTTGAAAAGTATAATCAAATCAAGAGCACTGTCAAGTGACAAATATAAATGCTACGTCCAGGTTATGCCAGGCAGTATGTGGAAAGGTTCAAAGTGTATGTCACAGTGATATTAGAAAACCAGTCTTTTAGCAAAATCTGCACAGGGCTTCCCATGTTTTGAATGCTTAGAAATAAAATACAAATATTCAAGACCAACATTACAAGTAATCGTGCAAACAATTTGAATACTGAACCATTACAATTATTATGCTGTTCAATATCACAAATGTAGTGTAGTGGCTCTGCGAGGGAGTCATATTAATACATTAGTTGGATTTTCACTGTTCTTTAAATGCCAAACGGACTTTCATCGTTAAATTCCTAAAGCCTATCATGTTTTCACTGATCTCTAAATAAAGCAGACACAGAAGCGACAAGCTCAAGGGAGGCCTTCAGAGAAAGGAAAGTTACTGTAAAAAGATTACCTTCCTTGCCGATTACCATACTGCCATTGCAACAAAAAAGGCTGAAAAATATGTCAGTGAAAGTTACTTTTGGCATTGACAGATCTGGTTCTCAATCGCACATGATACATTACAGCCTAGTGCAGCCAATATTTCGTGAAGCTCATCATTGAAGTGAGACAAAAAAAAAAGTCACAAAAATTCTTGCCATAACGGCGAAGTGGAGCTTAAGAATAGATGTTTTGGGAAACTAATATGAGCTAATGTGAAGTAAATCATTTATCTAGATGTTTCGTGTTACTCTAATCACCATGCAGGTGAAGGAAAACAGTGAACTTGCTAGCAGGGTATAGAGCGCTTTGTTTTGCAACAATGCAGAAACAAGATCAGTAAAGCAAATTTAGTTTTCGGTTTTGCAGTGGAAGTGTGGCACTAATTAAAATTCCTTGGGTTAGATCTTGTACACATACATAAATACCCAAGAATGTATGGACATGGGAAGTGCCGTCACCATAGCACAACCGGTAGTGCAACACGCATGTAATGTGGAGTTTGTGGGTTTGGCTCTCATTGTCAGCAACCCCCCCTCCCAAGTTGTTTTGTCCTCCATTTCCCTCTACCTTATCAATTTTACACCTCAATTAAATACTACAAATTTCCCCTACGCTTTCTCTTTATTATGTTCGTTTCATATGGTTCGGACTACCATATAGGTGCAAACATTCTTACAAAGACATTGCCCTTAACAAACCAGTCCCCTCGGTTCCACTTCTTTTGCGAATAATACATGACAATCGGCTATTTTTGCTTCTAGTTTGCCAGTTAGCCTTTTTGCAGTGTAGTCATGTAGCAGCTTTATCTTTTAATTTACAACCAGTGATGTTTCCCTTGTAACAAGCTCTTTATTGTGTCTGGGGCACAAATACCTAATTATTTTTCCTTTTCCATAACTTCTGATATTTTTTCAACAAATATGTATTGTGCTTTAATTGGAAAGTTGATCATACAGCAGCCTGCCATCCTTGGAAAGTTTGTTTGCCACCAGGCTTTCTAAAGGAGCAAAGCAGCTATTTGTGCAGTTGTTTTCACGACGGTTGAAGTGATCTTATGTTTAAAACAATCCTAATAATCTGTGATAGTTGACTGCCTATTCATATTCAGTACAAGGGTGTTCCTAATTATACCGAAATAAATATTTCTGCTGTAAATATGTGCATCTCAATTCGACATGTGGTACTTACCATTTGTATTCAAAAAAGTCAATATTCAGTCGCCTAATATTTACATACTGGATTCTGACGGCTCAAATTTTTCAACTGAAAGGTTACGAACACCGCACAATTCAGGAGAACACAAGCAACATAGTTTTTCTAGCATGAAAATGCACTCAGTCTACACATGATCCCTAATTTATTGTGCTTCTCAATGTTCATGGTAGCAGAACTAGATTCTGTGGAATGCGCATGGCCGCATGTTCATAACATGGAGCTGACAATTACCAGGGCTTAGTACAGGTCCAATACCACATTTTCACCCTTGATCTGTGTGAAAGCTGCCATGAAGTACTGATTGGTCTGAAAGCTGCAAGAAACAGAAGCAATTTGTTCAGTTACGCATGAACGAGCTTAGCCGTTCCGATACTATACTTACGCCTTTTTTTCTATGTAGTCAGAATGTCTTATTCACCTGCTGCATTCTAAATATGAACGCAAAATGTATTCGATTTGGTTTTGGTAAATTAGCTCTGACACGCTTATGCACGTCTGCCAATCAAACAGATTTAGTGACACCACTGAATCCGCAGCGTTTAAACGCATTCAAATAGGTTTTGCAAATAATAAAGAGACTTCAATTTTGCGAGCACAATGTGAAGGCTATGATGACCACTATGCTGGGAAGCACAATCAAAATGTGAAGGCTACCAATGTGAAGGAAACTGGTGGTTCATGACCATATGGTCATGGAGCCCATGCATCGTACGGCGAGTTTCAGCCACTTGCATGTAGCTTCTAAATATCGGAGTGTATACTGGAAACCCATTTTTCAAGCAACCTTTCTAACTGATAAGTCGTTAAGATATTGCCAACTGTTCATTCAGGTCACTAAAAAAAAGTCGCTGGTTGCTAAATAGAAAACTTTGCCATAACCAGACAAAATGTTACTAAATCTGTGACAAAATCGCCAATATGGCAACACTGATTAAGTTATAAGAAGCAAATCTCATCTATTGTTTTTAATGATGGTTAGGTTAGACAGCCCCAACAAGCATAGAATGATGCAAAAGAGGTGGTAGATTAAACTTCGTTTTGGACTGCCCAGCGACAGCTTTCTCAGAAATGCAAGCTCGCAAGGCACATCCTGCAGGCATTTCACACAGTAATGCATGGTAACCCTTAAAGGGACCCTGAAACGCTTTTGACGATTTTCTACAAACGTACTGAGTTGTTAGAGTAGGTCCTTCTGATCGTTAATTGACACGTCTAAGTGCTCTGCGTAAAGCGTGTAATTTATTATAAGGTTTTAAAAATGCACATCGCTGCCGATCGCAGCGGACTGCTCGGCGGAATTTTAAGCCGCCCCTACCCATATGACCGAAATAACCCGTATGACGTCAGTGGGGCGAGCTATCCGATTGGCTGACCAGGGCGCGTGATCGATAATTTTTCTAACTTTATGGTAAACAAATGATCTTCGTAATAGTTGGAATGTTAGTTAATTTGTTTTTATAAAAAGAAAGTAGTATAAAGAGAATGCACAAGAACAATTTTTCAGTACACTTAAGCACTTCCGGCACACAGCAAGTGTCGTCTGCTTGTGTTACAATGTACTACATTTTGACGAGAGCTCCGCGGTCAGAGTTGGTCTCAGTCTTTTCGCGAGCACTATGATTCGACTTTGTTGCCTTGTGGGCTGCAAACGTAGCGACTGGCAATATGTCAAGCTGCGACATCGTGTCCCTCTGCAAGGCAGCGTACGAGCGAACTGGCTGCTGCGCATCGGACTGCCGCTATCCGATAGACGCCAAGATTTTGCGTGTTTGTGGCCGTCACTTTACACCAGAAAATTACTAACGCAATAGCGTTTCGAGAGTCCCGTATTAGGGCAAACGTAAGCGCAAGGGGACAGGATTTGGCCGCTTGACTGTGCCGTAACGGGATGAGCCGAAATGAGCAGAAAGGCAAATGTGAATGGTCTGCATGGTGCAGCCACCTGGTGGCATAGAGCTCAACCATACACAGTAGCAGCAACGAAGCGTTTCCTTCTTTGCTGCTGGTGCGTACTTTTCGGAGGAGTGTAATCATCAACACGTTTTTATAAATGTTTAAAATGTTTTACACTTCGTTAGAGCAATATTAGCGCTTTGTTGGACTGGTTAAGCGCTGCGCCAACAAGTGTCTGGACCGTGCAGACCGATCAGGCCGCTCATGTACGTCTACGCCAAAGTTCCGTCATCAGCTTGAGTTTATGCCTCCAGTCATTTGCCGAAATGACCAGCTTGCCTGTGGTTAACGGAATACCAGAGACGTTCGGCGCTACGACAGAATGCGCGCAACGCACGCTGCTTCGATAGCTCTCGCTTGTGGTCGACAGCCAAGCAGCTAGCGGAGAGGTTTCGCGCGGGCGGGGGCGGGCTCCAAAACACCCGGAAGTGGACGATGTGACGTCACATCGTGACGCAGGACCAGTGAAGGCAGAGCTTAGCCCCGCTCGCTCGGCGGACGAGTTGAGGAGGAAAAGCAAGGCTGGGGAGGAGGGTAACTTATAATCGCTTGTAGCTCCATTAATACGTAACGCTTCACTTAAATTGTGGTGCGAATGTTCTACTTAAGCTGTACCCTACGCGTCTACAAAATTTGTGCGAACCGTTTCAGGGGCCCTTTAAGTGCTTAGTGTGGCTGGCCGAGTATAATCTCCTGCAGCACGTGGCGGCGGCGGCAGAAAGACAATCTTAGCTGCTCAAGCAGGGGATACGCAATAAAGAAATCATACTTTTGCAAGTGCTATTCTGCGAGAAAACTTGGCATCAGCTGTTGCTTTGTTGGATTTGTCAGTACAGTACCCGCTTTCACAAGTTTGAGGGGAGGGGCATACTTCCCACCCACACAGACACACCAGTAGATATGCCAATGACAAGCATGGTGTCACACACACACAGGCAAATATAAGCATGTCTCACTCGGTGACAATGAGCACTCGATGACCACGTGCACTCGCTGCCACAATGCTGGTGTGAAGAGTTCTGGCAATGACAAGTGAAAGATTCGTGCTGCCCATAGTTTCATTGTGGGAACCCGTTTCATGGCCAGATAAACGAAAGCAGTCTTGAAAGCACTGGGAACCTCAACTGCACTAGTGAGGTTCTTAGTGTGCCGGACCAAGTAGACCAAATAAATGCCTAGATCAAGTCTTGAAAGACAACTGCAGACTTGCAGAAGTGGGGAAATTTACCAGCTGCAACCGAGTAGACCCTGTGTATTATGTACATATCGGTAATCAGTGCTCTGAAGTATCAATGTGACCGAGACACCGCGTGCGGTTAGTGGAGATGCCAGACGCCCCTTATCAGGGGGTTAACTCGGTTTTGAGGCCATTTGACACGCGTTTACGTGTTCCCGCTCATATTGCTCACGATAGTACATGTCATGTGGCCTTAACCTCTGTAATCTCTTTATTTGATAGCCTCCCCAGACCGACCGCCTCCAGCAATTTCACCGCTTTGCTTCCGGGACGCGCACTAATCACTAATATGTGAACCACAAATAACTGACAGCTGCGGCCAGCGCACTTCCTGCTGGTTGTCGCCTAGCTTTTTACGGGAGTGAGCGTAGTGGCCGCGTCGCGGTAAAAGCTTGTCCTCCCTACGTGGAGGGAGCCTAACCGATTCTGCAGGCATTTTCAATAACGTTGTTCTCTCTCTCTATCTCTCTCTCAGAGAGCGTTCAGGCACTGATAAGCCACGCGC
The DNA here is from genome assembly GCF_038994185.2 of Dermacentor albipictus. Taxonomy (NCBI): domain Eukaryota; kingdom Metazoa; phylum Arthropoda; class Arachnida; order Ixodida; family Ixodidae; genus Dermacentor; species Dermacentor albipictus. Next base: position 42,186,739 of record NC_091829.1, on the reverse strand, counting down.
GTCGCTTTGAGCACCGTATATCCAGAAGGTAAATAACACCGGCGTTGTGTCACGCAGTCCCAAACACGTTACTATGTTGCACGTGCAAAAATGCGCCCAGAAGCGCCGCAGCAGGCAGTGACTATACATCTGTAGCAACATTTCCTGAGACATCAGCTCATTCATGACATCTAATATAGTGACTTACCGGGCGCGACGTGGGCACTCAAAGGAGTCCTGCAGTTCCGAAACTATATGGTTGCCTCCGCGTCGCGGTTGCAAGAGATTACAACACTACAGTTAGTAGTGACCACAGCAGCGTCATGTAGCGAATCTGTGCACTGCTAAGAGAACATACCTCGGGTCCAGGACGCATAGCGAGATTACCACGTCTCCACTGATGTCATCTGCGTCCACTGATTCGACGCGAAGGACCAGTAGGACGGCGCACCAGACACCAACGGCGGCCGGGGACGACCCCGACGCCGCATCGCCCGCCGCTTTCGCGCGAATATTGGCGATTCTGATTGGATGTCATCACGTAGACGTCACTTTCGCGCCATGCAGTTTTAGCGCCGCATAGCTGTACAAAAATAATCTAAAAAGCTGAATAAGTGAATAATAAGTGAAGCACATAAGTGTTTCTTCTATATCATTGTACAACCTGCTTTATTTTTATAGTTTGCGTTCAGTTGTTTTAGTTCGGAGGGCTTTGGGGCGTGAGATTTATGCAGCTTATGCAGACGCATCGAATTTTAGCGTTCGCATCAGTTCGCAGACCATTCACAGCCAAAGGTTTATTCGATTCAGCGAAGTTTCTCTCCACCTCCTGCACCAATTAACTGTGCATTGCACCTAAAGCTTCGAGTCCCCGAGATGCAGTGCACCATTGAACCTTGCAGCATGCTTGCAGTGGCGGGGTGCGCTGACGGGGAAAAGCCCATAAGCTGCTGCCACCTGGTAAGCTCGTAGACAGGCACTCGATGTTCATAGTGCTCGCTAGGTGGTCTATCTTCGGCAGCGATGACTCTCGGAATGTTGCCGGTCGGTCGGCACGGGAAGCATGGATTGCGGTGATTTAGATGAGGTACGTGAAAGTATTTGCGGCTTGTCACTCTATGAAGTGTACTGCATATGAATATTTAACGCTAAATTAGTTGAAGTGCATGCACGCTTAGTTTTAGAATGTTTAATTTTGCTAGAAATACAGCCCTTTCCTGAGCAATGCTCAGCGTTCCGTATCACATGGTCAGCGCCTCACACCTAGGGGCGTAAACAAGGTTATTGCGATCTCCTTGCCCCATTAGCTCGGTACATGCCTTTGTAAGTGATACGCAAGCGTTTAACGTTGCATGCACTTATTCTTCTAGCGTTATTTGTTACATTGCGGGTAGGGGCATGAAACCTGGCAAGCCGCTGTCAACTGGTAATATAGCATATCACGTTTACGCACGTCTGTCTTGAATACGTGTTTTTGTTTCATACCAGCGTATTTGCTGCCTTCGTCGTTGTTGAAACTGCCGCTCGCGACGTCGTTTAGCAAACTGCGCAGAACTTACCTGTGCGCTGGTGTACGGGTACAACGTAGCGGTGTTTCTCCCACAGGTTGCGTGCCATGCGGTTGCGCCCAGTGACTCTAGTTGCGCCCCGTTGCGCCCAGCGAAAGCTGTTTACTCCGGCTCCGAGCGCTGTTTTTAAAACTGCGTGCAAGCCTCACAAAGTTTGTGTCGATGTACAAGAATAGCTGCGTATTCACTGATACGAAAGAGTAGTTCCATCTTCTGGACGTGCAGAACGAAAACAAGTATCAGCGCCTTCCGGGAAACCGAAACCGTGTCGTAGTCTGCTACGAAAATTTGTTCTCATGAAGTGGTACTTTGACAATTTCAGACGTAGCGCATAAAGCCGTATGCGAAAGCTTACCTTTTCTTGTAATATTGGTAAAATGTGGTTTTTCTTTTTCTCCCCACTTTGCAGAAACGGTCGCGTAAACTGTGGTGGCCAGCACAGGTCTTCTGACTACGCTCTGGGTACTCATTTTCTGCGTTAAATGAAAGTCCTAGACATGGTCCTAGATATATCAAGCATAAAAAAATATAGTGACAAGCCTCAGAGCGCCGTAAATTTAATATAACAGCTTTTTTTTACATCGAGTTTCGGTTTCGTTTTCCAGGGGAATACTCTATCGTGATGACAGGCACAGTTTGTGGTCACGTGGGGGCTGGATAGTGCGACCTTTTGTCACTCGTAGAGCTGTGCACGGGCCGCAATTCTGAGCCCGAGTCCGGCCCGGTTTCTACACCCTACACTGCCACAGGTCCGGCCCGACGCTAAAGAAGCCTGAGTTCGCCCAGCTCGGCCATAGGCCTGGTTAAGGCCCAGCCCGACCTGCAATGAGGCGACGCCGACACAAAAAGAACCAATATCAGGAAAATCAGTTTATTTAAATGACCTTATAATGTTGAACTCTATCATTCCATATGACAAAATCGTGAATATATACAGATTTACCTTATGCGAAAGCATGCTTTCGCATAATTAAGGTACGCAGTCGAGGTCGGAGAGCCCGACCCGTCCGTTCGAGACATAGAAAGCCCGGCCCGGCCCAAGCCCGAGTAAGAGAATCTCCAAATGGCCCGAGCCCGGCCCGCGAGCCGGGCCGGGTCCGGGCTTTCTGGCCGGCCCGAGCCCGTGCACAGCGCTAGTCACTCGATCGCTCGGTTATGTGGCTTGGTCGGTTGCTATGCTGCTACATCGGCCCTACGACGATAGTCTAAGAGTTTGCATGCGAGTCACTGCTCCGTGGCACAATCAGAATAACGGCCTACAGCATCCATTATAGTGCGAGCTGTGTGATCTTGCGGTGTCTGACGGCTCCACGCGTCCACCCTCGATAATCTGATGTCACCTGCGGTATCCCTGAGGGGTTTTTTTTTTTTTTCGGCCACTGACCTATCTGCCGAGCTTGTCACCAAGGGGGACTATCTGCTGGGCTGTTGTCTCGCATAGCATAGTTGTTGGAGTGAATCCGAATGAGCAACTGCCTTTTTGATTCCGATTTTGAGCTTCTCTAACAAAAAAATTGCTTCTTGCAAGCTGGCTTCCCTTTGGCGGTCGTGAAGGCCCAACGTCCGAAGTTTATGCTGCAGAAGGGGTGCCACATAGTTGCTCTTCTTTTATTTTTTTGCTAGTGAATCTATAGTGACATAATTACCCAAGGTATCACACGTACAAGCTACAAGCTTAAGTAGGTTGCTAGTAACCACCCGACACGATGTACCTCTTAATTTTACCAGCTCCTATGGCGAGCTTTCAAAACAGCGCCCTTGCGTGTATAAATTGGCTGCACACAACTTTCTGTGGCAGTGAAAGAGCTAGGTAGGCAGAGCACGCTGAGTGAGAGCGCTCGTGGGAAAACTGGTGAGAAAATAGTATCTGAAAAAAATCTCGTCCGCTCAGTAGCTTAAGCTGAGGGAGATAAAAAAAAATTAAGTTATTTACAACAGCAGTGATTCGGCAAAATGCGCCACTGAGTTTTAAATTTGAGTGGAAGTGAACGAGCACTTAGGATACTTAGTAAGTATCGAATAGTCGCAGACCCAATCAGCAGGAATATTTATTCCGGTATACAGTGAAAGCTCGTTAATTCGAACTTCAATAATTCGAATTTATGGATAATTCGAACTGTACGATTTGGTCCGGCCAAGCTCCACAGAAGTCTATGTATAAAGAAGTCCGTTAATTCGAACACGAGAAGGTTCCCTCACGGATAATTCGAACTACGCTCGCCTGGCCCACGTCCAGAGAAACGCGCCTACTGCCTACAAACAAGGCTGTATTGCCTCCGAAACGGAGAGAACGGCGAGAGAAGGCAAAATCGGAAAAAAAATCTAACCGACGCGGGGTCAGCCAGAAGGCAGCGGCGGCTGCCGCCTCTCCGTTCTACGTAACCTCCGAGACTTCTTGCCCGCTGCGAATCTCGGAGGCTTCGCAAATCTTGTACAGCTGCTAATGCTGTGCGGAGATGGCACGGCAAGCGCCAAAACACAGCGAATCAAGTACGCCGCAGCTGCGCTTGCAATCAAGAACCAACTAATCAGGGCCTTCGCCACCTTCACATGTTCAGCGTCTTTGTCTCGGCAGTCTTCATCGGTTGTGCGCCTCTGTTTTCAGCTTAGGAGGAATCGGCCGTCGCGATTCATTGTGATGGTGTTAAGCCCCGGCTAACGTTCGTTTCATTGGACATCGGTGGTGTGGCACAGTCGGACCCAGAGCTTCGACTCGAAGATGGCGTGTGCCCGCGGCACACGGCATCACTTTCTGACTCGCCAAATTTCTGACATGCCCTACTGCTTCCAAATCGCAGTGTACTGTTGCTCTCCTTCACTTTCGTTAGTTCGAACTTTCGTTAATTCGAACTGAAGCGGCTTCCCCTTGCGGTTCGAATTAACGAGCTTTTACTGTAGTTACATTCCACGCCATGCAGTAAGCTGTTCTTCTTTCGTCCACCGCCGGGGTCTTCTTTCTTGGCGTTTTAGGTAATTTGTCGTTGTCGGCTCTCTTTGAGCCGATGCCATATTCTCTTGCTTCGGTATTGCGAGTCTAAATTTCGTGGATGTGAATAATGCGAACTGAATTTGACTGCAGACAGACACCAGAGGTTGCACTGCGAGTATATCTGTCAACAATGAAAGCGAGTACACATTCTTGATGAACGCAACTGAGCAAAGGCCTCTGGGCAGTCATTTGCTCCGGCCGGGCACTTGGGAGTTCGGTCGGTTGTCTCCTAGGTCTCAGACCGCACTGTCCGCTCAACCGCGAGACACAACCGCGTCCCCAGCCCCGGGACCACATGGCCCTGGAATTAGGTCCAGTGGCGTAGCTAGGTCGTCTGGCACCCGGGGCCCATAGGTCTTCTGTCACCTCCCTTCCCCCCCCCCCCAGGTGTAGCCGGCGCAAAGGGTGTCTTCAGGCGTATATGACAACCCCCCTTCCCACTGGCCCCTTGCACCCGGGGCCCACGCCCCCCCCCCCCCCCCTTTTGCTACGCCACTGATTAGGTCTCCGTTTTTTGCAGTTTATTTTTCTTGAAATTCGGAGGGTGTTTTTTCGGAGTTTATTATTTTGGCGGAAATTCGGAGTTTATCGGAGTTTATTTCTCGTAAATCCCCAACGCTCCGAAATTCAGAGTTTAATTTTGCATTATTCTCAACACTCCGAAATCTTGGATGAAATGATATCTGAAACCGAAAACATAACACACGAAGCGTATTTTAGTTCTTTGCAGGGAAGGCTTGAACGCACACACACATATGCGCACAAGCACAAATACTTGAATACAAAACACCTACGTTTGTGCTTATCGCAACCTTAAAGTTTGTTGTTATAAACGCAAGTACACTTTACGAGGTTGCTGTAACTAACAGAAGCGCGCTCCTTTCGATTGATGATTCTCAGCTTTGAAAACTACCCTTTCAACGTTCGCGCTAGAAACACGGAGAGCAGGAAGTTCCATAAAGACAGGGATTCGACAATGTTACTGATTTCATAGCTCTTATAGTTCGCATAATCACTCATAAGCTGGCTCACATGTCTTCAGCTTCAAGAAACACTATCTTAAAAAATGGCGCATACGTTTCGAACGCGTGCAGTAGCCCATGCTTCACATTCGGATTCACAGTTCGAGCACTGTACCAAAACGATTCACTGGTGCACTGGAGTGCATCGCAAAGGTTCCTCTCAACTGTCTGCCTCCACTTTTCAGCGACGGCAGTGTATAGTATCCATGAAGGTCTGCGACAGTCGTTGAGCGGTCATTCTCGTCAAGGAGACACTTGCGACATCTGATGTGAAAATCTCAGGTGAGTCACGCCATTGACTGAGGAGCGCGTGCAAACGAACCCCCAATATGGGGTAAACCTGGTGTACCAGGTTTCTGGTGTACTCAAGTTCCTTAATGATTAATTAATTTAAAAATAATTAATGTACATCACACGAATTCGTCTTAAGGACCAGCTTAATCAGCAAGTCTTGCACAACTTCAGGCAATGAAACAAGAGCTTTGAGCTTCTCACACTTGTTTCCCTTGACATCGTCGCCCCTCAAGAAGGACAAAATGGCACTCCAATAGCCCAGAACATCTTCCAGGGATTTATAGAAAGAGAACTACCTAGACGGACATACAGCCTTCAGCGACTTGATTGTCATGCCCGTGGCCACGCACACAAGACCATACTTACGGCGCAGAGCCCACGACGACTTCAACAGGGCAGGAAAGTGCGCAACAAAATCGTGAACTACCTCACATGAGGTCGTCTTAATTGCATCTTCCATAAAGTTGTTGCGTAGGCGGCACGGGTCCTTGAAATGAAGTGCGTTGAAATCGGATCTGGAGAGTTGCAAGTCCTTGTGAAGCTTCTGCATGTAGGAAGCTTAATCGGAGCACAACACAGCTACGTCGGCTTAGGCCTTTCCAACCTTCTGAAGAGTGGGTTGTATCAACATGCCAACTGATACGTTACACTGCTCAACTACGTGCAAGTCTAGCATGATCTATCATGAAGGTCCTACGTCCAGGAAGCTCGTCGTCGTATAGAAGGTTGAAAGCACCACCACTGCCGGTCGTTCGCGGAGTTCAGCGACTCGTCGATGGTGATGGAAGTGGGGCGGTCTTTCATCGAAGTGCTTATCGTCGCAACGTATTTCGCACTGAGCTCATGTAGGTTATTCCGATATAGTTGATCACTACCTGGCAACGTACATGCCGGCGGATGCTTGATTCGAAAGAGGCTGCCAAGAGGTCCATCAGCCTGGTGCAGTGGAATCCCAGCATGACAGAGCGCGCGGGCGGGATGTCGTCCGCGTCTTGTCTGTTGGATCGGGTCTGTGTGATGCATTCCTCCAGCGAGCTTTGCTGTGACGAGTTGCCTAAGGGATAGGAATAACAAGACGGTGGAACAAATTGGATTGCGACCATGTGAAGTATGTTAAGACATCTGGCATAGAAGAAAGCGTGCACAATAAACGGAGAAACGGTGTCAGGCTGTACGGAGCATGCTACGTACACTCTTACATAGTCATGAATTCAGAGCACCAACAGTTAAAAAAAACACATCTGTGTAGACTTCTTCAGCTGGACGAGGCGTTGCGATTCTAGACGCTCCACAATTCTCAAGGGGCCCTTGCCGTTGGCAGCGCTAATTCTCACAGGAGAAAACTTGCAAACAATGACTCCTTCAGATGACGTTGACCCTTCAAGATCACTAAACTCCTAAATTTACGTACTGGAAAGCTTTCGTTTCCTTCCCATTTTGCTTGCCCAAAATTTTTGTTTACGCACTAGAGAAATGCGTCACGTGAGCATGCCATGCTTTCCGCCAGCAGGCTTTTCGCGCTCGATGAGAAATGAGAAAACACGCCTGTGCTTTGATTTAGGTGCACGTTAAAGACCCCCGGGTGGTCCAAATTTTCGGAGGCATCCACTACGGCGTGTCTCATAATCATGTTGATTTTGGCTCGTAAGAACCCCGTAATATTTAGGAACGAAAAGCGCTGTCAAACACTGGTGGACTAAGTATAGTCCACGAATATAAGTATGTATAGTCATAGCAATTTAAGGCATGCGATGGAAGTGTTTTTCATCAGGAACAACAGAAGGTTTTGTGTGAATGGTGTGCAATTGTGCTGCAGAATATGAACACACACGCACACGCACACACACGCGCGCACACACACGCACACACGCGCACACATACACATACATACACATATACACATACATACACACATACACATATACACACACACACACATACACACGGCGCCACTTGCAGCAATGTTTAATCGGGAAAACGCCACCGATTTATACTAGGAGCGCAATCGAAGTTATTAAATGATTAAACATTGTTGGAAGTGGCGCCATTGTTTAACAACGATTTAATATTGTTCGGAGTGGCGCCTTGTGTGTGTTGGTGTGTTCCTCCTTCGTCCACCGTCGTTTTAGCGCCTTAATTTCAGATCATGCTCAACCAACACGCCCAACTATATCCATCCTAACCAGCCTATCAAGTATAGCGAGGGAGCGCTTCTGTAGTATCGAAGTTTACCTTTTGAAATACTTGCACCCGCCGCCGTTGCGTAGTGGCTATGGTGTTGGGCTGCTAAGCACGAGGTCGCGGGATCGGATCCCGGCCACGGCGGCTGCATTTCGATGGGAGCGAAATGCGAAAGCACCTGTGTTCTTAGATTTAGGTGCAGATAAAAGAACCTCAGGTGGTCCAAATTTCCGGAGTGTCCCGCTACGGCGTGCCTCATAACCAGATCGTGGTTTTGGCACGTAAAAACCCCATAATTTAATTTTTAAGGAATTACATTTACACGTGCCCACTCCGGGGCGTTGGCCAAGAGCCGCGTAGGTCAAAATACAAAATAGCAGAACAAAATTTTATAACTTAAAATCGAAAGAGATTGACGAGACTGATTTCGTGGAATGTAATAATTACACGAGAACCACAAATGTAAAACAATTCGATTTCAATTTGGTTGAAAGAAAATAAAGCTTAAATGTTTGAATTTCTAATTTAGATCTCTAAACGAAAAAAAATTGGATTACTACGCTAACCTTCCCGTTGCGGTGCCCAAGAGTAGCTCTAGGCACCCAATAGTAGTGACTTTTGACCAGTGAAATCTGATCCAAGAAGGCGGAGTGGTTTTTTCCAAGGCTCCTTTTTATTGGGATCGCAATTATGTCGACATTAAAGGGACACTAAAGCGAAACAATAAATAAGTATAGACTAATGCAGCATCGTTTGAGAACCCTGCAGGCAGTCATTTCGAAAAGATAGTTCGATTATTAGACGAGAAAATGACGTTCCAAGTATCAGTATTTGAATTTCGCGCCGAAACCCCAGCGCCTGTACGTCAGCGGGACGTCAGGGATTCCAAAGTATGTTTTCGCATTTGGGCCGCGTTGGCTGAATAAAGCTTCCCGAAACTTGCCATGTTTAATATTTGGTTCCTTTAGAACACAATGTAGTCAATTTGTACCGCTATATATATTTGGTAGGCCCTAGAAGATGCCATCAAAATCCAAAACCTCACAGCCCCCAGGCGCGGGAACTTAAGTATGCGTCGCCACCCGTATTTCGTTTTTGCGCTTTTTCTGGCTTACCAAACGTCTTATTGTTGTAAGCGTGGTGTTTCTAGTACTGTAGAACGGTAATTTACTGATGCAGAAGAAATCATGTTTCCCTTTAGTGTCCCTTTAAGGCGCATTTATGCCGCTGGCGTCTTCGCAATTCGTATAAAGTCGACGTGCTATATATAGCAGGTTGGCCGCGCGCCGTAGCTGTAGGTGCGAGTGAAAGCTTGCGAGGGTGAGCCGAGGACGGCAACTTGATCTCACGCGTGCAAGGGAGGGAGGAAGCGCGCCGTCTTCCGCCGTGCGCAAAGCACCGTAAAAAGGGGGGGGTTCTACTCCAGCGGCGAAGCGCGTCGTCTTCCGCCATGCTCAAAGCACCGAAAAGGGGGGGGGGTTCTACTCCAGCGGCGAAGCGCGCCGTCTTGCGCCGTGCGCAAAGCACCGAAAGGGGAGGGGGCGGTTCTACTCCGGCGGCGAAGCGCGTCGTCTTCCGCCATGCGCAAAGCACCGTAAAGGGGGGGAGGGGCGCTTCTATTCCAGCGGCGAAGCGCGCCGTCTTCCGCCGTGCGCAAAGCACCGGATGGAGAGAGGGGGGCGGTTCTACTCCGGCGGCTGCGTATGGCGCGGCTGAGTGCGACCGCACGATCCCCGTGTTGAGATGAGTACAGTTAGCCGTGTGGCCGCACGGGCCTTATATTGAAAGCGATCTGTGTTGAGTACAGTGTCTAGGTGCGCCAAGGGCTGATAGCTTCGTGTGCGTTGTGTTCTCGCCGCTTCGTGTTAAAGCGAGAGACAGCACGAAGGGCTATCCGCTGCTGATACCACTCTTTTGACTGTCGTCAACGTCCACTCTCATTGAGGGAGATGTGTTTGTTTCCCTATTCGCGCATAACACCGTGCTTGTTAATTTATAGTTAATGAAGCAAATGTCTACTAGTTTATACGGTTGATAACACTACTACCCTTACTTCGTATAAATTTGCTATCGCAATCGATGCTTCGCCTGTCGAGGAAGTCTGCGTCTGACTGCGTTTCGGGTGAGACTGCCTACAAGAAATTAGAAAAATGTCTTACGGTCTCATCGTACTTACAGATAGGGCACGTAGGTAAGGGTGCCGCACCAGTCCTGCGTAAATAAAAAAAATTAAGCTTATGCGACAACGTAGCCTACTAATAGATACTTAGTTTTTTTCTCGTTTGGCATACATCACTGTTCCTATAGGGTACAGTAAGTGTATTTATTTACAGTGCGTTTCAGGAGGGCCCGCCTCTTTTTTCTCGCGCTTCTTTCGTCGGGAAGGAATTTACTTTTACCGTTCGGTTTGGTCCTATGAGAGCATCGAGCATGCGCAAATAAAGATGTCGCCAAACGGACGCCTCAGGAGAACACATGAGGTCTAAAGTCTCCTTTGCCAGACCGCGAGGGAAGTGAGAGTTTGCACTGCTATACGTTGTGTAATAAACAACGTGTCATTATTTGGCACACTTTTGGCGGCCCCTCCATATCGGCAGAGGGGCAACGGAGACACCGAGGTCGTAACCACGACTGGTCCATGGGTTGGGGGCTCACCGACGCCTCCATAGTTCATGGATATAGCGGACCAACGCTCGTGCATGGGAACGCCTCCCTGTGCGCAACCCTATGGCCCCAACCCACGGACCGCTCTGGTTTCAGCTTTGACCCCCTCGCTGTCCCTTGAGTGCCCAGGAGATCCTGCGCCGCCGGCTTTGGTTTAATGTCAGATGCTCCCTCGGAGTGTCTGTTTGCCGGTATTATTTGTACTTACGCAAGATATATGATCTGATTGCACCAAATCTCACACAGTTAACGTGAAGACCTTCCCGCAGAAATGAGCGCGAAAGAACAGGCGGGCCTTACTGGAAAGTACTGTGTAACGAACCGCCCCATGTAGGTCTAGTTGCCAAATGTAAGCACATGCATACCTTCCTCGCGCAGACGCAGTCCATCCGAAGTACAGTATCCCTTGAAGTAGTCAGCGATTGCTCGAGTGACCGAAGCTAAGTATTTCAGTGTAACTTTTCGAGCAATTTATCGTACAGCTCCCACATATATTCCGTAACATCTAAAACAGGACGCATGCTTAACTTTTCCACAATACATTAAGGAAGTTCTATATGTAACCACTATCCGTTCTGTATTGGAATATACCTCAATCGCAGGGAATACGCACACACAGAACCTTATACGCACTCTTGAGGCCATAAAGAACTGAGCTGCACTTTTCGTTACGAACAAATACGTTTCAAAGCAGCGTTAATGCATTAAAGAACTCCCTTCCATGGCTAGGCGACGCCTGCATCGCGTTGCCCTTTTTCTCGAATTAGTTTTTAAAGAAACGTGTACTTCGATCGCACTGCACTAAATAATGGCGGCTTATATCTTAAGCCGCCCTCGTGTATCTCACGCCGACTTGATAATATCCTTAAGATAAGAAGACATTCCGTCCCGTACGCTTACTTTCAAGAAATCGTACTTTCCCCGTAGCACAAGTTATTGGAATCGACTCCCTCCCGTGACGTCATTTAAGCTGCATGTGGCGGCGAACTTTTCGCTGATGTGCGAAACCGTGTATGAGTTGTAGCAATGTGCTCGTTATTCAGTTCATGTGTGTACTTGTCTGTTATTTGTATTTGTTTCTGTCTTTTGTATTCATGTCTGTACTTGTGTTTCTGCTTGTAAGTTTGTGTTATAAGGATTTCTGTACAGTTAGTGCCTTATACTTTTATATGACATTTTACATCACGCACGCATTATTACGTGCAATATTTTTATGCATAAGCGCTCGCTTGTGGCGATGAACGTTTCGCAGGACAGCGAAACCTTGTAAGAGTTGTAGCAATATTCTCATTGTTAACTTCATGCGTGTACTTGACTGCTGTTTTGTATTTGTGTCTGTCTTGTTGTGTTCGTGTCTGTACTTGGCTGCTCTTTTGTATGTGTGTCTGTAAATTTGTGTTATGAGGATTTCTGTATATAGCCCATTGCATGCCTTGTACTTTTGACATAATATTCAATCACGCGCAATATTTTGGTGTATAAATGCTAAATTACCCCCTTACTGTAACCTTACTCTGTGTGAACATAGGTAAACTTGTAAATAAAATATTGACAGTCACTTAAGTATATACTTACGTGATTTTAATCCACTTTAGTTCAACTTGATTCACTTCACCTTAATTCACTTTACTCCATCTTTAGTAACCTTACCCTAATTTGTTCTAACCTTAATTCACTTTACTTCACTGTAATTCAACTTAATTCACATTAATTACCCGTAATGACAACAAAATAACGTTTTTATATCATTTACTATATCTTCTGCATTACTCCTGAGTTAAAACAAGACGCTGATGACGTCACCTCCTCCCCATTGGCTGCGCCGTCGCGTGCCCAACGACGCATGCGCACTAGCTCACACGTTTGCTCAGCCAGATGGCTGCGACGTGACGTTTGCGATGACGTAAGCACTAGGCACACCTTTAGTCAGCCAGAACCGTGCAGTCGCCGTGGCATCGGGCAGGCGTCCTCGTCTCGCACCTCGTAGGCCCTGGTTCTGTTCCCACCCGGACCGAAACTCACCAAATTTTTATTTTCAAAGGCATTAATTTACGTTGTTTGCGGGAACTTCTCTAAAAAAATGTGACGTCAATCCGAGCATTTCCTGACGTGTTTTTTGCTCTTTGCGCCGTCCGCCATATTTCGGTGCTTCATCACACCGGATTTTCTGCCTCATGGGACATGTAATAGAGAGTTTTGGAATAGGGGACGCAATCGGCTTGCGTGTACGCAAGTGGGGGCGATGGTACTGCGCATGCGCAGACCCAAATACATGGGCCCAAGAAACAGGGAAGGGTGGAGAGAGAGAAGGGGAAGCCCCCTCCCTCTGTTTCTTGGGCATTTATTTTTGTATACGCAGAATAAATGTATTTTGTTGACAGTCAGTGCTCGTCCAGTGTCTTTTTTGCCCTGGTTTTATTTCGCGCTTTATATACATTTACAAGCCCGCGCTTGAGTGTGTGTGTGTGTGTGTGTGTGTGTGTGTGTGTGTGTGTGTGTCTGTGTGTGTGTGTGTGTGTTCAGTTTTTCGTGCGGGTCAGGTAGTTCGGTGTTTTTCATATTCTTTTGACTGGCAGCAGATTCCCAACGTGTTTTACTTGCAGATGATTTAGCTAAATGATAGGTGAGCTTTTTGTTCATTTTCTGTTATATAGGCGTATGATATATGTTGTAACAAGGTGTTTGCGGATTACAAAGGATGGCATGACTATGCATGCACTTTTCAGTTAATAGGCGTCCCTGGTCTACATATATATCACAGTTAGACTACACCGAACATTTATCAAAAACAATAAAAAAAGGGTTAATAAATGACGATAATTCATTGTCAATGGCTTGAAAGTTAGCCTTCTTACAGTCACGTTAAACCCTCTTAACTTTTGTTTTGGGAGAGCAGAAATAATGCCTAAAGTTTTTAAATATGGTGGAGCTCTGCCGCTGGAGCTCCTTAAAGGGACACAAAAGTGAAAAATGATTTCTTTCTGCATCAGTAAATTACCGTTCTACAACACCAAAAACACCACTCTTACAACGATAAGACGTTTGGTAAGCCAGAAAAAGCGCAAGAACGAAATACGGGTGGCGACGCCTACTTAAGTTCCCGCACCTGGGGGCTGTGACGTCTTGGATTTTGATGGCATTTTCTAGGGCCTACTAAATATATATAGCGGTACAGATTGACTACATTGTGTTCTAAGGGAACCAAGTATTAAACATGGCAAGTTTCGGAAACCTTTATTCAGCCAAAGCGGCCCAAATGCGAAAACATACTTTGGAATCCCTGACGTCGCGCTGACGTACCGGTGTCGAGGTTTCGGCGCGAAATTCAAATACTGACACTGAAGCCTTCATTTTCTCATCTAATAATCAAACTATTTCTTTTAATGGCTGCCTGCAGGGTTCTCAAACAATGCTAAACTGAACTGATGTATTGTTTCGCTTTAGTGTCCCTTTAACTACGCAGTTTGGCCACGTACGCACCCACTGTCGCTAGCTATGACGCCTGGTAGCCTCCGGGGTGATGTTTACGCTGCGCAGCTCTACAGACCTCGCGTGCTTGCTATCGCTGCCGTTGCTTCATCCGTCTAGCGAAACTAATTAAAAAGAAAAGCTGTCCGCATCTATGGACTTGCATTTGTGAATGTAGAACGAAGCTGCCACTGCTTTTTTGAAATACACGTTTCACTTTCGGGTTACGACTATAGTTTGCAAAACCTGGAGAAGAACGTTACAAAAACCTGGACAAAATTTGCACATACAACACCATGTAATCTGGACACGTTCCGGGACAGTGAATGAGCCACTGTAATACGTTTTATTATTATTATTATTATTATTATTATTATTATTATTATTATTATTATTATTATTATTATTATTATTATTCAACAGGTTTATCAGGCTCTGACCACCAAAACACATGTTGCTTTATTCTCCATTTAAAAAAATGTGTTAACATCTCATGCGGCTGCTCGCTCAACCTGTGTCTGTTCCTTTAACATATTCTTTAAAAGTTGGCTGGTGAACAAAAGCTGCGCTCCGGTATAAATCCATAGGTTCTCGAAGCCGCGTATTTGTGCCTGCACATTAGAATCACATGCAATGCTCGTAGGGAAAGAGCTAAGGTGTATGAAAGGGACCCAAACAAGTGGGCTAATTTTGTTCCTGGCATGGACTGAGCGTATGCAACATTTGTGGGACTTGATAGCCAGCCCCATCGGTAGCTCTTGAATGGCTTCGCACCCTAGTATTATAGAACGTGCAGCACACTACAGATGCACACAAGACACAAACTATTGCGCGGCCCGGAGGCACTAGTCAGATGGAATTGCGCCAAACATCTCACGTTTCTTAAGCGAGTGCCTGGAATGAAAATGAAGCTATACAGGTATATGTTGTTGCGATAACGTTAACTTTTCGCTTTTAAATGGCAGCTTTCTGAAAGCGGACGCACACCCGTCATGAACCACTGCGGCAAGAACCGCATGACACCCGAATGTGCATGAAATAAATGTGGTACTTTTACAAGTCTTGCAATTTTAGAGGAATGAAAGGATACTTTACAGCAAAAGTGATTCGAGTGCCGTAGACATCGCATTACTGCCATTAAAAAAAAAAGTGACAATTTTGGTAGCATATGTTTTCTGTTGTATTCTGTTAGCCTATTTTCCTGTAATTTTACAGAAAAGTTTGTTTTATTAGGAAAGTAACTTTTACTCCCCGCACGACTGCAGCTTTCATGAAGTACGAGATGCGAGATAGTCAAATGTTGAGCTGCGGCTGTGACAGATTATACATGTGCAAATAAGCGCGCTATACGTGGAACATATATGTGACCACCTGACAGGACATCTATCGCCCAGACAGCCGGTACTACGAGACACATCCAAGTATCAACTGTACGAGTATGTATAGTCATGCTCTGAACCTCATGAACTCGCTCAGATCGCAGCTGTATATTATACGGAAACTAAGACCTCTAGGCCCTCGCATACGAGATCTATCTCCCTATACTTGCGTGGCTGGAGAAATTGCACACAAATGTTAATTGAGGATAGTAAAGGTACGAGCAAATCTCATTTCCCTCACAGTATTGATGACAAATTTCTGGTAAAAAGAAAACTGTCTTTCACCATAAACGGAAAAACAAAACATTTTTTAATTGAAATTATCGGTTTATGCCATTGAAATAAGTTTTCTGTAGTAAAACGATAAATTTTCCGTGTTTTCATTGTTTTCTTCTTTTACGTTTATTATTTACAGTGTAGGTAGAGAAAACCACTGTAGTGCTCCCTGATAAGGCGAAAATATTGCCTAAAGTTGTATGGTAAATTGAGTGCAAGCAAGTTTAAATATCTGGAAACAGTATTACAAAAAAAAAAGAATTAGACAACCGTGACGATCTGTAATGGTCCGGGACAGGCAATGTAAATTTGAGACATTTCGGGCCAACAAAGTTTCTGAAGACCAGGTGCAAGCAGTTTGGTAGATGCATATGTGGACGTATAGTTGACACCAGCACAGGAACATTTCTCGAAACCGGGACATGTCCCGGAAATCCCAACTCTTCTCATGACCAATTAAGCTGAAAAAAGCATCAACCATATCTATGTATTTCTTTAATCTTTGTCACATAAGTAACACTTAGGCCTGTTGGCGCTCAAAACGGTGTTAAATATACACGCGTGAATTCATGTTACGTTTATTTATTTGTTTGTTTGTTTGTTTGTTTGTTTGTTTGTTTGTTTGTTTGTTTGTTTGTTTGTTTATTGCCCACATGGTCACATGGTCCGAGGGCATCGCAGAGGAGAGTGGCAGCACGGGAAGCGTAACAATGAAACTGTAGCCTTGCAAATTACGCTACACTTGGACCATGCGAACAGGGGCGGTTTCCTTACTGCTTTTCTTGTTTGTAGGCCAACGCATCGTATTTGCTCAAGGTGAGGGAGGAGGAGGGGAGGGGGCGAGCGAACTCCGGCTCTTGTGATTCAAGCCGTATCTATATAGTACAGCGGCATATACAGTGCAAACAGTTCGTTTCCGGATCACATAATTTGTGCTTGCCAGAGTTGCACAACACCTGACTGCGTCGAAAAACTTCGTGCAGCTGGCGCCTTCGTATGGACAACAGAATTTTCAACATGACCCGTTCTCGGGACTGCAGGAAGTTCTGCTTCCTTTGTGCGCACTACAAAAGGCGCCTTTATGACTCCTTCGCGTATAACGCGGCCATTGTAATCAAGTCCTATACATCATCCTTTACAGCTCGCGTATTTGTGGTTGCTGTGGGAGCCGTTTCACTTGCTATTGAGTGCCTGCATTTCCTTTCGCCTTTTTGATCCGGTAGCGCTGTACACATAAACTGCGTCTTCGGCGTTGTTACTCGGGTTTGTGACATGCATCCAGAAACACGTATACCCGGTGGTACGTGCCAACCGCGTTCGGAATCGGAAGCTGAGGCCTATTAGTAAGAGTGACTATCTTGCTTAGCCAGCACTGTTACTACCTAGGTCTAAGTTACCAACTGTAGTTATGCCAAGGTATAGTGAATGATGTGACAACTAGGTGTATATATAGTAACTACAACGACCTTTTAAGAGCGTAACGCGGGCATTGCAATCAGATCCTATACATATTCTTACAGATCGAGTATTTGTGGTTCGCATGAGAACCGTTTCCTTTATTATTGAATGCCTTTATTTTCCTTCACCTTTTGATCCGATAGATAAACTGGGTCGTCGGTGTTGTTACCCGGGTTTGTAGTATGGGCCGATGCCTATGGCAGTAAATCAAAAGTGTGGCTGGTTCTATCCTAGTACCTGCGCAGGATGTGTGTCCTTGAAAGTGTTTTTGCGCGACTGCGTTATGCAGCTCAAAACTAGGCATTTGGTGATGCGGAGAAGTTAGTCTTCGCCAGGGCAGCTGGAGCGTATAGGAAAGTGGGAACGACGGAGCGGGGAAGGGAAAGCGGTGGAGGGGCGTGACGTAAAGAGGCACGTGACAGGAAGAGTGGAGGTGGTTACGCAGGTGTGCGACCACCAAGCGTCAAGGAGGAGAAATGTCTAACAATAAATATAAACAATCCGAATGAAATGGTTACGTACAGTCGCGGACAGAATAAAATGGACCACGGGTTCTCCGAAAACGTTCAATTCCCGAGCAGCCTGTAGCAGTAACCAGTAAAACTGCCCACGACAACGTTGTTAGCATATTCTAGTCGAGGTCAAAAATGCAAATACCAGATTGCGTTGTGAGGTTGCGGAGATATTCAGCTGTTTCTTAGATTTCATGGTCCGTAATATTTTGTCGCCGGGTGTACAGGTATAAACAAAGGTACCATGAAAACCGGAAAATGAATTTTTCTGAAGCGCTCTCTACAAAAATAATAAAAGATCACCGTGGCCACGATACAAAGGCCTTTTTTTAATAGTAAGACGTTAAAACTTTAATTTGCGCGATAGAGTCAGTGCTGCTTATTGTTGTCAGGGATAAACTGTTCCGCTCAAATATGGGGCGTGAGAAAGATTAACATTTAACAGAATTACCTTTGGTGCTGATAGGAGTTAATAATTCAACATGGCGGCACGTTGTTAGTCATGATGTCAGTGGCGTTATAGGTGTGGTTTAGGGCAAAGGACATACAGGGTAAAGGACGTAAGTTGCACAGTCACTTATACGATGCTTGGAAAATTTGAAATTACCGGCCTTGCGTTGAAATGGTTCGAGTGCCTCAACGTTACGCTTAGTGTAGAAGTCCCATGCGGTCTTCTAACCAATTTGTGAGCTTGTGACGTAGTCTTTGAAAGTGCTTGTATTGAGCTTGTGCAAAAGAAAACGAAGCTTAGGGGGACACGCAGATGCGATCGATGTGCTTGTTAAAACTGAGGGAGTTAATAATTATGACGCCTAGGGATTCGTAATTAGTGACTTCAGCAAGCGGCTGCAATGGGACACTGTGGAAAACAACAGACCGTGTCTTTTCCTTGTTAATTTCAGAAAAACTGATTTATCCGCATTCAGTTTCATTAATATTAATAAGATTTCAGAATCAAAGTCGGTTAAGAAGAGCTTGATCCTCCCAGCTGTTACTCTCGTTCAATACAGCGCAATCGCAAGCAAACGATCTAATCTGTACAGGGGCATTGACGAGTTATGTGACGTCGCTAATATATGTTAGGAATAAAAGCGGACCAAGCACAGTACCTTGAGGCGCCCCCGAAGTAACAGGTAGCTCCCGCTCACAATGTCCACCGTTGTCAAAAAACTGAACGCGGTTCGATAAGTAAAAAATCGATCCTGTTAAATACAAAACCAGGCAGACCAATGCGATGTAATTTATGAATTAGCATCGAACGAGGAACTAAGCCAGACGCTTTCCTAAAATCTAAAGATGACGTCAACCTGGCCTATACGTATCAGGAACGTGGGCAATAGTATGATTTATTGAGGCTATAGTTGTGTGACAGTCGAGAAACCTTTACGAAAGTCATGCTGATAAGAATTCATGATTGCGAAGTGTTCTTAATTCAGACTGCTCTGTAGACAGTGCCGGTTATAATAATGTAATAGCCGTTGTTCGCGTACAATCTAAATAAAAAAAAGTGAAGAAAAAAATTACACCGCGGCTCATCTTGTACAGCATAACCTGCATCTGTCTGACAGCTTGCGTTTTCGTCCATTAGCGCTCTGCGCTCAAAAATTGAAGGTCGCTTGAGCTTCGCCTTTATGAGATGGAACGCGATATATAGCATTCAAAGATCCCTGACTGCTTCTCACGCTTACCGGCAACAGCAGCTTGTGGAACCGTAATGTTTACCTGAAAATGCTAGCGGTGAACGTTGTTAACGAAGGTGAGCTTTCTGGTAGAAACGCACGACCTCCTGCGTGGGCCGATCGCGCGCAGGTATATTGCAGAACCGCGCCAAAATAACTACATCATTTTCAGCTTTCCGTTACTGTTTCGCACTTTTAATATTTAGGTCTGAGTTGGTTTAACATAAAAGACATCCGCTGTCGGTGTTTTGTTTCATGACATTTGTTCGTTGGCGGGAATAACTTTGTCAGGAATGTGATACAACGTACGGGGAACTTTAACGATAGAACGATGTGGCAACATAACCCGTATAGCAAGGCGTGGTATATGCACGTACCTAAATATATATACGGCATTTTTCGCTCACGGACGACTCCGCCGACGCCGACACCGGATTTTCTGCGGCACAGGGCCCTTAGCGCTCTCTGTCGCGTTAATATACTTTCCTGTCAGGAAAACGCTGTCATGCCTTTCGTGGCTTGAACGTGCCGCGTGGTCAGCGTAAGATAAGGCACGTAGAGTAAATGACTTATGTTTGGGGGGAGAGGATAAGCCCGAAATGGTGCTAAACTTTTCTATAGCGCGATAGGTATCGTCAGTAGAGTTTTATAGCGACAGCTGCTTGGTGTGTTGTACAGAGCAATAGGTGGTGTCCAAATCCACGATCCCGTGATGGCGCCCTCTTTTTATTGCGGATCTCGAAGGCTATGTGATTGCTGGCTGCCCGCGGCAGAAGCGATTGCGAGAGTCGGAATCAAGCGATAGGCGTCGGGTTTTGGACACACACACACACGCACACACACACACACACACACACACATATATATATATATATATATATATATATATATATATATATATATATATATATATATATATATATATATATATATATATATAAAGTACACGTGTACGGTGTTTAAGAGCGAACAAATGGAAGTCATGCGGATGTCGATATTTTGAATAAGACGCACAATGCCTTCGCATTAGTCAATCGCGGGAAGCATGAGCACTTTCGAGTTTTCATTTTATGCGTATTTTTCGAAGTTTACTTTCCCTCATTTGCCTGTCATTTTTCACCTTTTAACCCCTAATTCTCTGGAGTATCGTTTCAGCTGCATGGCTAGGCCGTGCTCTTTATCATCCAGTCGTTAGTTGACATTTACGATTGAGCTCCTGCTCAGCTGTAACGCAGCTGTAACTAGAACCTTCAACGCCGTGTGTATATAGTTGTTAGCCTGTGCACACACACACGCAAAAAAAAAAAATATCGTCAACCAGAAGTCAACGCGTGGCAGACGTTCCCCGTGACACCTTCAGTGAAGGAATTTGTCTGGTCCTTATGGGGGCCGGCGTGTGTTCGGTTACTTTCGTGCGCGTTTGACTCGTCGAAGAAGGCCCGATTGATGGCGATGTTTTGACGCTTACCCCCGTGAGAATTGAATTATACCGCGCCTTGGGGGATGCCGACGTCTCTGCCTAACCGTCCCATTGTCATTTAAACGCCGTCTGACTCGGTGCGCGAAGCAACGGTCGGAAATTCGAGCGCTCGAGGCTCTCTTATTTTCTTTTATTTTTGTTTTTCGCGAGCCATCATTGTTTCGGTGGCACGTACCACACTGGCCGGTGCCATCCGCCGCTGCTTCCCATTCACAGCGAGACTTTTGCCGGTCTGTGTCTTTGAAACGCGGAATCAGGAGTGCAACAACAACAAAAAATGAAAATAGAGCGAGCGAAGCCTTCCCGAACCCGCGCAAGCCTAGCTTAATCTCGTTCGGTGGCCGGGCCATTGTCTCATTTCCCGGAGGGTCTTTTTGTGTGCGCTGCCGGCCGCCGCCGTGCCCGACGGGGCTCTCTTGAAAGCGCCGCGCGCGCGCCGATAAAGAATGCAAATAACAAACAAACGGGAGCGCCGCGCACGCAAAAGGCACGGCTGTTCGCCGCCGTCCGTAGTAAGCGGTTACCAGACGCGCCGCGCTCCGTGAGCAGGGGGGGCTTCGGATAACGGGTACGAGCCGCGTAATGTGTCGGCGCGTTGCCACGTGACCCGGCGGCCCACCGCGATTGGCCGGCTGCCCGGGTATATAAGCGGGTCCGCCGGCAGTCCCCGAGTGCGTTGCCAATGTAAGGGGGTGTAAGGTTCCGAGGGGTTGCGTTTTTTTCGTGGGGCTACAGCTTCGAGCTGTGCTCGCCGGGGCTCGCTTACGGCCTCAGGAGGGCTTGGTTTTTAAGCTGCCTTCTTCTTCTTCTTCGTTTCTCACAATCTGTCCTTTTTGCCCCGCGCTCCAAAATTCTACAATTTGGCCACCGGATCTGGCTTTTTATCGGGAAGGGAAGGGTCTGGGTGATTTGATGAGCGAAACGTCCCAATTCGGGTTTAACAGCCGTAACGTCAACAACGACGAGGCAGCAGCAGCCTCCGCGGTTAGGCTTAGCAGCGCCAAGCCGAGTCGCCGTCTGCTCTTCTCTCGCGCGTTGACGACGCCACCGCTGCCGTTGTTGCCGCACCATGAAACAGGAGGTCTTCCTCGAGTGTGCCATGGCGGTCGACGCCTCCGGCGACGCCGCGGGCCAGGCCCTGGGCGACGAGAGTGGCCGGACCGCCGCCTGCGCGGGCCGACGCCGCAGCAGCAGCAGCGGCGGCGGCGGAGACGCTGCGGCGCCGACCGACGTGTTGATCCTTGACGACACCCCCGTCGGCACGCCGTGCACCGACTTCCTGGCGATCGGTGAGTGCATGCATGTCACGCCGTCGGTACCTTTTAGTTAGCCCGCGCTTCCCCGAGAGAGCGCGCGCTAGATGGACGACGCGCGCCGCACCTGCCCGCCCCCCGAAAATTGGGCCAGTCGACGAAGACGACGGCGTAGTGCATCGATTGGATTTGGTGGAGCGGCCTGCTATCTCGTGTGCGCCGCTTCTTGCAGGACCCGTAGTGTGTGCGTGCGTGCCTGTGTGTGTGTGTGTGTGCGCGCTCGATCAGGTCATCTGTACATAGTGACAAGGTCCGAAACACAAGCGATCTGCGTGTGTATGTGTGTGTGTGTGCCACGACGACAGTGTAACGAAGTCGGCGGACGCCGCGTGCATCGCTGCCTGTGCCGCGCCGGTTTGTTTTGGTTTGTTGGGAGAGGAGGAGAGGCGCGCGTCCCCTCACGTCTGGCGGCCCGCTCCCGGGGAGGTGGGGCTCCTAGCAACAAAGACGATCGTTAAAAAGCTGCGCGCTGTACACCGCTGGTAACAACAGCACGGCATCTTTGTGCCGGTGACTTGTGTTGTTAGGAAGGAGTCAGCTGTGATTTTCGATGTTGTATACTACATTACAGGGGCACTCCCCGTTGCCTTCTGCACTGGGCTGTTACTGTCAGCGAAGTTAAGTTTCCTTTGTTCGACCTGTGGGGCGTTTTCTCGGCGCCTTGCCGGCAGTGCCAAGTGTGAATGCGATTCGCGTTGTACGGCGATCAGAATTTTCGGGTTCCTGCCCTTTGTGAAACTTGTGCAGTGATGCGCCGGTGTCGAGAAATAAACCGCTCTCGATTGAAGTTGATCTGCTTACGTCGGATTAAGCTGCTGTGTATTGTAGATGATGCTGAGAATCTGGGACGAGAGCTTGCACCGCACACCTGTCGCATGTGCTTCAAGTGGGTCTGTTTTTTTGCGTGCGGGGAGTTATTTTCTTATCACTAATGTGTCAGCTGCTGCCTTGTTTGGCGTTTTCCATGTGATTATTGGCACTGTAATTCCTAAAAGAAAGTTTTTGTTCTTTGTTTACTGCGAAGCTGAGCATCGTGCCTTCGCCAAGAGTGAGTGGGTATACAAAGCCACCCCTCACCTACGACGCTACGCAGCAGTGCCTCCATAGAAGTGGGCAAATGCGAATTATCCGGAGGGAAAAATGCACTGTACGACATACCAATACTTCTGTAAATGCTGAGTAATGAGTTCGGTTACAGTCTCCAGCGGCGTGTTACCAATTCGTTATACCGAATTTTTTTTTTATTGGCTCGTATGTTCATGTTCGTTAGATATGCACGTCGTTCTCCAACAATAACAATATAAAAGGGCAGCAGGTACCATATAGCAATGCACGCGGTACCAATTCTGGCGTCTGGTACAGATCGCATTCAAGTCCTGCGTTACGAGGTAAGAATGCTTCCTTTGAGGTGCTGCATACATATGCTTGGAAATGTGCCCTTTAAGTGTGGTCACGCAAACGTCAAACCGTGTGGCTTATGAACTCACCAGATAGATGTCAGTGGGGGACAGCTGAAAGCGTTACTGACATTTACATACCGGCTCCCTATGACGGCCGTTTCTGACAGCGTCTGCGCACAATACTGCCTAGAAACTCAATGTGACAACTTTCGAGACCTTTACCAACACAAGAGGGTCGCAATACGCGAATATACAATGTGAGCTTTGATGTCATCGGCGCCGCGTGGATTGGGTTCCAAGTGAATAAAAAAAATTCTCCCCTTCATTTTTTTTTTCATGAATAATGAACGTTCTTCAGCCAAAGCAATGTAAGTAGATTATCTTTAAAGGACACGGGTTGTCGGTGCCGACTGATAAGATGTCTCTCGTTACTGTTGTTTAATCAGGCTGCTCTGGGCGCTCGAACGGTCGGTGAGATTGTTTTCCTGGGTACGAGCGGTTCTGTGTGGCCGCTATACTCCCGACAAAAAAAGCTTGGATGTATCCGGTCTGCTTGCATCGCGCAGTTGTTTTTTGTGTCGTACTCATTCCTTTTTTTTTTCTCTCTCTCTCTCTTCGACCTGTGCACTCCTTGTAGTACATTGCTCTTTCGGGCGAACGGGCTTGCCTTCGCAGTGAGAGTCGGCTCGGGCGAGCGTGGACTGTGCTGCCACGCTGCGCCGCGAGGCAGCAGCCTTCGACGGCCCTGCGGCATCGAAGTGCCAAGGGCGGCAGGATTCCCGAACCGCCAGGTGCCGAAACGGCCTGAGCATTCTCTTCTTCTTCTTCACTTTGTTTTTTTTTTCTCTCTTCCTCTTTCGCTGACCTTCGCTTTTCGTTCCGAGTCAACTGTCAGATGCCGCGTCATTCCTTATCGGGGAAGAAAAATTGCCATCCATCCGGTCGTACGTAGCACGAAGCTACAAAAGAAGCCAGTACGGGTTTCTCAGAATGTTTTGTAGTTGAAGGAAAAATGGCTGGCTCTCCCGTAATCGTGAGTAGATGTAAGGATGAAATGGCAACCGTCAAAACAGATTGGCTGGAGATGATGCTAGCCACAATCTTAAAATTGGTGCAGTGCGTGTTCGCAACGGTACACCACTCCGCAACACGCCATACTGTGCACTGGTCCCTATGGACGCAGCCCGGGTATAAGAAAAACCGTCTGAAAGCCACACCACTGGCAACGAAAGACGCCAGGGAGACAAGAGTGCACTGCCCAGCTATAGCAGGAGGAATTGTGTGGTTTTGCGTGCCAAAACCACGATTTGATTATGAGGCACGCCGTAGTGGGGGACTCCGGAACAATTACGACCACCAGGGGACCTTTAACGTGCCCTCAATGCATGGGACACTGGCGTTTTTTGCATTTTGCTTCCATCGAAATGCGACCGCCGTGGCCGGGATTTGATCCCGCGACCTCGTCCTTAGCAGTGCAGCACGGTAGTCACTAAGCCATACTAGCTAGCGTGTAGTCACGGCAGCTACAAGCGCCTGAAAGAGGCGCCACGTGGCGCCATCTCTCGGGGCGACGCAAAACCCGCGCCGCGGAACTCGCGGACCGCTGGTGCTCGGCGTTCAGCGCCTAAAGGTGACAATAAAGTGTATGGTGCCCTGTGTCTGCCTTTTGAACGTCGCTATCAAAAACGACAAATGAAACATAAGCGCACCAGAAGTTACAGCTTGAGTGATATTGGGAACAAACATTAGGAAGAACTCGGAAGCGATATTTTTGTGTCGTGTTTGGGCAGTAACTAGCCTGTGTAATGCAGTCCTGTACAAGAAGGTGGGGGCTAGAGACCGCTTTTTTTTTCAGTTTTGACTGGCTGCCGGGATGATCTCGTTTTAGTGCCCGGATAGCGCCTCTGACTTTTGGCTTAATGTCACTTGAAGGGCAGTGACAACGGGAGCTAAACGTATTTCATACCTAAAGTTCGTCGTGGTCCGGGGATCGAGCCAATGGACCCCTGCACTTTACTCTAGGTCGCTCTACACATCTGAGCTAACCAGGAGGGTACCAGATTGCAGATCAAGGCTGAATTGTCAACTCGAAGAACAGGGGCATTGGTTATGGCAAATTAATTTTGTGAAATCCCGCAAGGTGGCGGAAGGTTCATGAAAGGTAAAGAACCGAAGAAATATACTTCCATTTCGCAATTGTGTGCAGAAGGAAGCAATTCACCGTCGCTTAACCTGCGCGAACGACATCTCTGTGCTGGTGTTTGATCTGTGGTAGTGTGTGGCAGGTGTTGCGTCAACCTTCCGGCTGCAAGTTCATACTTGCACCGCGAGCTGGCGAATGAGGCGGCTCAGACTCGAGAGCCGCGCGACGTCACGTGACATGTTGCCAGAACGTGTGTGAATAAAAATAAAATATCAATAAAGTTGAAACGAGGATGTTTGTTAGAGGAAACGACAGACGGCTTGGATAAAATGCCGCCTGCTGCGTGCGTGCCACGTATAGTCGCTGCAGGTTAGGACGGCACACATGTACACACTCGCAGATAATTGAGCTTGGCTTCTATAGGAGTCTCAGCTTGGCGTACAGCAGTTGGCGATGAAGACGTTACGGCTGGAAGACTCGTTGTAGCGCGACTCTTGGTTCAAGGCAACCATTTGCAACACGCGCGTTAAAAAAAAAAAAAAAAATCCCTCTCCACTCCTGGCATACGTAGTGCTGCACACATTAACGTGTCCGCCTGTGCACTTGTGCTGTTCTTTTTATTGTAGCCAGCGCCCCAGATTACGACCTGGGCGCGATTGCGATAACAGCTGCACTAGCTAGCATTGGACGGTCGTCTGCAGTACTGGCCCCCTCTACTGCCTGGCATCGTCGAGGTTCCAGCGACTCGCATCTGCTAAAGAAAAAGAACGGCGGAGCGTTATCATGGAAGGGTTATTCATCGTTCTTCCAGCTTCGGCAGTGTCTAAATAACTGGGAGCAAGCGAACTCTCCGCGGAGCGCACGGTCCCAGTTCTCCGAGAGAGTAAGGTGCAGCGGCTTTACGTAGCTGCATAGCCGAAATCTATTAGCGTTATATCGTGCGTTTTCGTAGCAGCTATGAATCCTCGTGGAAACAATGACAGCTACCGCACTCCTCGCCTTCTGGCTCATGTTCGCCGTTGCGTTGTCTGCAGGATGCAACGGCAGCGAGGAAGAAAGCATTTAATAAAAGTAAACAGTATAGGTGTCTGCGGCGGGTTCTTTTGTCTTCCGACGCATGTCCTCGAGGCGGGAGGACGCCTGGTCCTGACGTTCTTATTCGCGGTCGCCCGACCGTTGCGGTAATTAAAAAAAAAAAAGAAAAGAAAACCCCGCCGCCCTCGTGACCCCCTCCCTTCCGGCGGGCCGTCGACCAGCGTGCTGCCGTTTCGCTCCCCCTCTCCCTCGCTCCTTTCTCTCTCCCTGAAGCCGTGCGTCTCCCCAGCCGCCGCCCCCCGCCACGCAAACCTGTCGCGACACACTTTTTTTCCCGTGGGCGGTTCCCTGGCCCCTCTATCCCCCCCCCCTCTTTCTTTATTTTCTTGCCTTTGGCGTTCTCTCGTCTTGCCGCCCTTGCGTTCTTTGCTGCTTTGCGCGAAATTTTATACGCTTCTGGCGCCCGTGTACCGCACCTCCTGCACCCGGGAAATCTTTTGGGTCGAGCGCGCACCCCGCGTTTCCCGCACCGTCATCGTTCGGGTGCGGTGTATTTTCTTAGCCGGGGCTCTTTTACTTCTTTCGCGGTGTTCTCCACAGCCGAAGACTTGCCTTCTCCTCCTCCTCCACCACCCTTGGCTTTCTCGTTGAACGCCTGACTACCGTGTTGGAAGGAATGAACTAAAGTATCGAGGGCAGCAGAGGCCGGCGAAGCCACAACACACACGCACGCATGCGCGTCGCTATGCGAAGTGAGTTACCGGGTGTGTGTATGTGTGGCCTCTCCTCGGTTGTCCTCGTTAAGGACGCCTTTATTATGGCTAATTCAAAGCGCGAACCATTAAGACTAAAGCAAAGGCACGAGTAGAGACAAGACACAGCGCTGTGTGCTGTCTCTTCTCGTGCCTTTGCTTTTGTCCTAGTAGGTGACGCTCTGAATTAGCCATGATTTCATACCAACTCGCCCATTTGTCGCTTCTGATCACCTTTATTGCCATTTAAAGAGACATAAACACACAGAAGTCACCACTTCCAAAGCCAAGGAGGGCACGACTGGCAGCGTCTGGAGGACAACCGAAAACCTCAAAACCGTATTCGCGAAAAAATTTTGTTGCCAGCATGAACAAGTGTATAGATAGCAAGGGGAAACACACGCACGTGGGCCGAAGTTCTCTGTGAGGTATCAAAGACGCAGCGTTAACATTCACGTCGATTCGACAAAATGTCGTCACACAACCTATATACCCCAGTTTGCCAACGCTGTTGCGACTGCTGCAGCATTGGGCGGCGCGTGCCCTTTTCATCTCCGAGATCTCTGCTGTGCCCCTCTTAGCCTTTGCGTACGACAGCAGCAGCAATGATGTCGATTGCGTAAGCGCCTGTGCGCGCTACTTTTCGCTTTCTCTTTCACTCGGCTCTCTTTCTCTTTCACTCGCTGATGCAGGTTGCGCAGCCGGCTTCACCGGGGGTGCAAGCGTTTGGCGTGCTTCGTTCGTGAGCGCGGCGATCTTTCGCTTTGTGTTCGTCCGTTTCGCTTCTTTTTTTCGCGTTGTGCGGGGCTTTCGTTCGCAGCTTGTGCGCCGCCTCTTGTGCGGCTGCGTTCCGTTTCCTAGTGCCCCCCCCCCCCCTCCTCCCCTTCGCTATCCTCGTCGCTGGCGCTGCTGGCGTCGGTTTCGTGCGCTCGTTGCGTCGGACCGGCATCGTTGGGTCCGCTCACGACGCGACGCGGCGAGAGCGAAGAGGTCTTTGACCGCGTGACGGTCGGGAGAGAGAGGAAATGTGGGGGAGGGGGAGAGAAGGCGAGTGGCTCGAAGTTCGTCCCGCCACTGTCGGCTCATAGGTGGCGCGCGCCATCCGTGTTAGATGGCGCGCTAGCAAGCTTACCAGCAAGTATGCGGCCTGTGGGGTGGGCAACACAGCAACAAAGAAGGTCAAGCGGGGAAAGTCAGAGAGGCTGAATTAATCTCATGGGTGGCGGCAATGGAAAAGAAACCTGCCATGAGTAACTACTTAAGAGGAAAAAACGATATCAGGAAAGAAACCGTTTATGATAACTCAAAGGGAAGCTCATTACTTTTCGAAGCGAGATCGGGATGCCTTAGAACACGCACCTATAAAGCGAGATATAAGAAGGAAGAAGAAGCATGTGCTTGCTGTGGTAAAGCTAGGGAAACTACGGAGCATGTTTTATTAGAATGTGAAGACGTCTACCCAGCGGTCGATTTGGGCACCACTGGCCTCCTTGAAGCCCTTGGGTTCAGAGGGAGCAGTGGTAAAGCAAACATGTCCGCAATAGACATTAGTAAGAGGCGACTGGAGGATTGGTGGAAGAAAAGTAGGGAAACGACAAAAGACGGAGACGTACGAAAGCACAGTTCGCAATAGGGGATCAGAAAATTTGGGCGTGGTAGTTCATAGTGTTTTTTTTTGTCTTTTTTCATTGTTTAACCTAGGTAGAATATTAGGCAGTATAGTAGCAAGAGCTTGGTGGCGCAACCTACCG
The DNA here is from genome assembly GCF_038994185.2 of Dermacentor albipictus. NCBI lineage: Eukaryota > Metazoa > Arthropoda > Arachnida > Ixodida > Ixodidae > Dermacentor > Dermacentor albipictus. The sequence goes on along the minus strand of NC_091829.1, from coordinate 42,157,396 downwards.
CTCCGTTCCAAAGGGACGCTCATAACATCCATCCATCCATCCAGATTGCGCGCGCCATCCTTTTGAGAGAGCTTTCGAGAGAAATTTACCTAGCAAATGCTGTTTGCGTTGAATGGGGAAGGGATGAGGAGCGAGGGGAAAGTTGATGTCAACTAGAGACTGAGGCAGGGGTGCCCTTTATCCCCGCAGCTGTTTACGACGTACATGGCGAGGATGGAGAGGGCGCGAGAAGGAAGTAGTATCGGTTTTAATCTCTCATACAAACAGGCGGGTACAGTAGGGGGGAGCAGCAGCTTCCAGGTTTATTTTATGCGGACGACATTGTGTTGCTAGCTAACAAGTGATTTGCAACGTCTGGCTGATATCTGCGGACAGGAAGGCAAGGATTTAGGTTTGAAATTTAGTGTTAGAAAATCAGGTGTTATGGTATTCAATAGAAACAGTGAACAAACAGTGGCAATATCTCGGCCAGGAAATATCTCGCGTAAGAGAATATAAATACTGTAGTTTATGGATAAACGAAGACAGTATATGTATGGAAACACAAGAAAAACACTAACGGTAAAGGGGAAGAGAAATGCAGCCATAATGAAGCACGGCGCGCTACAGAGCTACAATTGGTACAAGGCGCTCCGGGGATGTGGAAAGGTGTAATGGTTCCAGGACTTACTTTTGGAAATGCGGTTGTTTGCTTTAAATCAGGGGTACAATCAGGACTCGATGGGAACCAAACGTCGGTGGGTCACCTCGCATTGGGCGCTCACAGGAAGACTACAAATGAATCTGTGCAGGGTGATATGGGCTGGTCTAGTTTTGAAGTGAGGGAAGCTCGCAGCAAAATTATGAACGACTGAGGAATATGGAAGAAAGTAAATGGGTTGGGGCAGTGTTGATGTATCTGTACAGGAAAAACATTGATTCACAGTGGAGGAAAAGAACTAGGAAGCTTACCAGCAAGTATAGGGTGGGAAACACAGCAACAAAGAACGTCAAGCGGAAAGTCAGAGAGGCTGAAATAATCTCATGGGGGCCGGCAATGGAAAAGAAACCTGCCATGAGTAACTACCTAAGAGGAAAAAAACGAAATCAGGAAAGAAACAATTTATGATAACTCAAAGGGAAGCTCATTACTTTTCGAAGCGAGATCAGGATGCCTTAGAACACGCACCTATAAAGCGAGATATAAGAAGGAAGAAGTATGTGCTTGCTGCGGTAAAGCTAGGGAGCATGTTTCATTAGAACGTAAAGAGTTCTTCGCAGCGGCCGATTTAGGCACTACAGGCCTCCTTGAAGCCCTTGGGTTCAGCGAGAGCAGGGGAAACGTAAACATGTCCACAATTGAGATTAGTAAGAGGCGATTGGAAGATTGGTGGAAGAAAAGTGGGGAAACGGCAGAAACCGGAGACGTACAAAAGCAAAGTTCGCAATAGGTGGTCAGAAAATTTGGTTGTGTGAGTTCATATTTTTTTATTTATTTATTTTTTAACCGAGGTAGGACATTAGGCAGTATAATAGCAAGAGCTTGGTGGCGCAACCCACCGCCTCGTTCCAAAGGGGACGCTCATAACATCCATCCATCCGGATAGTGTTGGAAAGCGGCGCCAGCAATGCGCCAGACGCTAACAGCGGCCATGGCGACTGAAACTCTAGTCGAGGGTAACCTGAGAATAGTGTCAAATGCACCGCTGTGTATAGCGCAAAATCAGTATGAAAGCGCCAGCTAATTGCTTCCTCATTTTCGTGAGGTCATGGTGAAGGTTGAACTTTTTGTACTGTCGTCCTCTCAAACTAGACACCTGCGTTATTTTTGGGGGGTGGCAGGGTCTTTTTTTCTTCTTTTTTTACATGGAACCACAATGGGAAGATGCGCTTACTGCAGCTGTGTTCATTTCGTGACCGCCCTTACAATGAGACAACGCTTGGCAGATCAGGAATGACATAGAAACGAGTCTGGTGGCGATGCCGCTTTGAAGTTCCCGCACCCGCGCACCGTGACGTCATTGGTTTCGACAGCGTGTGTCAAGGTATAGTGAATTGTTTATTGGTGAAAACGGTCTACATTGCAGCCGGATACTCAAGTTAAGAGTTTCGAGGACTTTTAGAGCACCGCAATGGTTTTCTAAAGGGGGAAAATGCTTTGAAAATCGTGACGTCACACTGACGTACTGAAGCTGAGGCTTCAGCGCGAAATTCGAAAGACGGGAAGTTTAGCCTTCGATTTCTCTTCCGATGTAATAAACCTACGATTGCGAATTCAACGTAATTTGAGTTCTTAAGGAATGCTTTATCAATTTCATCTGATGAGGTTTCTGCGTTGTGTGCTTCTTAAACACGGAGGAACCGCACATAGTCGAATGAGTTCGCCTATACACTGCGGCCTCCTGGTGTGCGTTTGAGACGCACATCTCTTCTATCAATCATTTTGCTGCTTGACGTTACGCCTGTCGTTCGCTTCACCGTCGCACGCCGCTCTTCTTGTTTCGAGGCATCTTTTCAACTTGTTCGTCGTGTGTTTTAATGCAGGGGGGCAGAACCGTGCGGATTGGCCGGCTATTTCGGAACCCCACGCATGCATGGGCCTTCCTATTTTCCACACACGTCTGTGACCTTGCACGGGAGAAAGTGCGGAGTGTGCTTACAGCGCAGGCTAAATTCGTCGTCTTCACGCCCGCGCAGTCGCCCCCCATGGCCCCCAAAACACGACCTCCCGTTCTTGCGCGCTCCTACGTCCTTTCGAGTTGCAGCGCACGTCGTCGTGAGTTCACCGCTATATCGTTCGCAGCACCGTGGGAGCTTCGGGACTCCTTAGCCAATAGAAAGGCCGAACGCCCCCGCTAGAGACGTGTTCATCCGCGCCGCGTCGCCTTGTCACTGCCGCAGTAAGCTTAGCGATATATATATATATATATATATATATATATATATATATATATATATATATATATATATATATACACGATGTGCGTGCGCAACGATCTTAACATGTCACGTATCGCTGTAACGTATCGTGTACCGAGCGAAACAAAAATAACTTTCAAATCTCGCCAATAATCGGAAAGTTACGCCCGGAACTACATTCCGTTGCGCAAGGGTATTACCTGTGCACGCCTCATACTTTCGGCAGCGCTGCAAACGACTTGCGAGATAGAGCACATTCTAAACTTTCGACTAACGAATCGAGTAATGTCCGATTCGATTCGATTCGGTTATCGAATCGAATAGTCGCTGTTCGTAAACACGTAATACTAATCGAATAGCTTTCTCTGCGTGATCAAACGTGGAACTGGCGCAAAAGCGTGACAAAATGAAACCCGATGGCCATGGTGTATACATATAAAACACGAGAAGTTGTACATGTAAGGCGTGCTCGACTATATTTTCTACTAAACCGCTCCTTCGTGCCCACTGAAGAGTACACATTGTGCACGAACAAACTGCGTATTTTTTCCTAGTGCCCCGTTTGTGCTTTCACTAAACAGCGCCTCATAACGTGGACTGTAACGACGGAGCTTGCTGACGTTTCGAGTTATACTAGTATGTGAACATCGTTCTGTATTAATGGTGAAAAACGGCTACTTTCGTTATTCGGAAACTCATTCCAAATGTATTCGATTCGCTACTGTCGCTTTTCGATTCACATTGAAATCGGTCTCAAACTTTACTATTTACGCACCTTTATTCCCTAGCCAAGTTCTGTTCTGCAATATGACTCTCCCGGGCGACGTCTTGTACCCATATATCGTTGAGAGCTCGAATTCGACATTGCCCGGATTTGCGTGGAAATTTGCATCGTTGGGCGAACCGTCGCCTCCCACAGTTCAGCTGCGTTCACCTCTGCTTATCTGAAGCTGCTGCTGTTCTTCGTGTGGTGCTATGATTGATGGTTACACGGAAGCTTTTGATGATAGCAGTTGGGGACAATGTCGCGTTGTTTACATTTCTCAATGACTAGCCGCTTCTTGGAAGTCAGACTTAAAAGCTGTTTATGTCGAATATATATATATATATATATATATATATATATATATATATAGGCGGAAAATGTTTTGACATTTCGCACTCTGTTTGCGCGCCTTTCGGACACGTGTCACTTACATGCGTCTAGAGTGTAGCTTGTTATTCATCATCGATCGACACGCGTAGGTGTAGTAGTGTCGCGTGATAACGTGTTCAAATTGTTAGCGTTCATAAGGATTTCGTTTATCAACTCCGAGAGTATGGGACGTTTGACTACTTTGGAGTCCGCTATCTCAAAACCGTAGCGAAGGCAAAAAAACAAAAAACAAAATCGAGCGAATATACATAGAAAAGTGTAAATATTCAAAAGCTTCCTCAATCGCTTCGAGTAAAACAAACTCATACTACATACTAAGAACGTCGCATGAAGTCGCAAACCTATACAAATCATCTGTCAGCGCATCTCCCGTGACAAGCATGGGTGGTGTCTACTCATGTTGAAATAGTTCAGTTCACAGAAAAGTGCACAGTCACTATCGCTGAAACGTTGACATTAAATTGAGATGGCAATACGAAATGAGCATCGCACCGTAATGCACAAACGAATAAGTGTTAATGACACGAAACGGCAATCACGACGTCACCGTGTAATAAACATTACGTCACGCAATAGCGCTTTTCACAAGGAACTAATGAGGTGCACCGTCTCCGAGAAAACGGCGCCACGTTTCTATACAGCTTCTCTCTATATTAACCGGGACATAATCAGGATCCGAGCAGTTTCCTTAGAGATAAGTGGCGCCCATGTATATCGATGACGCCAAGACGATCACGCATTGTCTCTCGATGTTGGTCAGATTGTCGGCATTCGATGAAGATGCATTTTACAGAAGCGCCCTGGGTGCCACAATGCGTGCAGTTTGTTATCTGAGTCTGATTTCGCAATGGCTGCTCAGCCGGCTCATAAAGCATGGCATAGTCCGGATGCTGTGCCGAGGCCGACCGCTCACCCTTTTTTATAAATTCTACTCCTACTACTACGACTACTACTATGGGGCGCCACGTATAGCTCGGAAGGCAAGTCATATACGCATACCGGTTGCTTACATTCTCGTTTGAAATATGTTTTATGTTTCAACAATGAACTAGTTTCTTTTTTTGTTTCTCTGTTCAAAATTTATCACCTATTCAGGCATTTGTATTGAACGTGTGCTGAATCGCAAAAAGTATTGTTTCCCCGCGCCGGCTCGGTCTTCAAAGGCCGCAGTATTCTTTACTTAAATAGTGCGCAACAAAGTGCAATTGAATTAGACTCGCCCGTGTTCCATTTGCTCTGATGGTATACTTCTGCGCGGCCCTTTGTGAAGCCTGTTGTTACGGCGTCCAGGCGGTCTGGTCTGACCGATGTCACGCTTTGCTTCTCGATCGGTTGCACGATCGCAATTGACGTAAACCGATTCGCATTGTACTTCGGGTGTTTCGCCGGCGAAACGCAGTTATTCATAACGGCCACGTTTATTGTTCTGCTCGTGATCACTTTTTTTTTCTTTCTACGCCAGTAGAGAATGACAGCTCGTTGAAGTAGTGTTCGGACACGAGGGAAGAAAACACACACACACTACAAAGCTCCTGCTGCGCACTGCTATAGTTTATTGTCGAGCGAATCTATCGTATACAAGGGGGCACGGAGCCACTTCGCGTATATACATAGCTTCGTATACGAGTTATCCTTGGCGCCGCGCCAAGGCACGTCGTCGCAGTTGTCGGATATATATGTGCCGTGCCCTTTTGTCGATGCTGCGCCGGAGCGGCAACAGCAGCAGCAGCAGCAGCAAGCACGCTCCTTAGGCGTGACCTATTCCGGTTCATCATCGCGGTGCCAGTTTCCTCCCCTCTTGGGCACGTATTTGCGCCAGCAGCCCCACCTCTCGAAGCAGCGCGACCCTGTTATTCCGCCTTGTTTTTCTTTCTAGCCGTATTAGCGTTTGAAGCGTACGGTTAAAGGTCGTTTATTTCGTCCCGCTGCATACACGAAGCCCTCTCTTCTCTGCGCAATTTCTGTTTCCGTTCTGCGCGGAGTTGGGCCCAACCTGCGTAACACTTGTGTCACGGATGACCCAGCCGCAGCAACCTAATCTGCTATGCGGACATGTCATGGCATATCCTCGGAACGCAGCTGATTTCTGCTTGCGGGGTCTGAAGATGACAAGCATTTTGTCATCGAAGCATTTGGTTTCGGTGCGCTGCCAGCTAATTGCGTTCGTAGCTCTCTTTTTTTTTTTTAGGTTTCCCTTATCGCAAGTTAACTCGTGTCATACTTTGTTTGTGTATACGTACGAGAGTGTGCAGCAAAATATATCTTTTTCTTGCGTACCATCCGCGTCAAAAAAAGTCAGTTTGTGAATTCGCAGTGTCGAAACAATTGTTAGCTTCCGCTCATTTCGAACTTGCACCCTGTAAGTTAGTCTAAATTACGCCACAAAAGCAGCAACCAATTAACCAGCTATAGCTTGCACGGTGATCGACGATACAGTCAATTAAAATGCGACTACGAAAATGTTTTTAAAGAATGCTGAGCGCTAATCTTGATGTGTCCTTTGTCGTACGCGTTATCATTATAGTTGTATAACAGGAAAGCTTTGTTTGACCAACGTTGCGCCTGCACCAGTTGCTACTGTTCGTAGCCCGCGTCAGCGATAATACGCAGTAATCTCTAGATATAACGAAATCTCTTTATTCGAAGTGCAATAGCCTCTACCCGGACACGGCTTCGTAGGAAGAGCTTAGCAAGCTGCCGTGGAGAAGAGTGCGCGAAGATCACTCCACCACGTGTTGGCAGCTCCTTGGGCCTAGCTGTGTCATGTGTGATAACCAACAGCACCGAGCATGAGCGATACTCCCCCCCCCCCCCCCCCCGTCGTATCGCCGCTGTTGCCTGTGGCTTTGCTTCAATATTCGATTTACGAGCTCTTACGCTGTTGTGACGTACATTCCCGCATTACAATGACTCGTTAACAGCCTCCTCCGACTTCGACGAAATACTCTTTATAGCGAAATCGTTTCCCCCTTCGATTTCTGCGCTCTCACGAGGGTTTAATATGTACTGCGCCATTTTTCGCTTTCGCTCGCGTCGTGGAAAACTAACTTCCTCCTGGACCGCGTGGTGCGTCTATGGGCGTGGTTGGAGCAGCAACAGAAGCAGAAAAGAGACGGCTGACAGATATCCGAAGTGCGAGGGGGGGAGAGGGGTGAGGGGTAGCGACAGCAGAGACGGCGCAGGCAGGCGGGTGGCGCGACTCTTCGAAAACGAAGTGGCCCCGAAAATAGCGCCCGCCGCCGCCGCCGCCCCGAGAAGTGCGCGGAGGAGGCGTGCAGAGGGCGCTGCGTTCGCCGGCCGTTGCGCAGACGGCTCCGTCTGCGTGCAACGCCCATTGAACGCGGTGCCCGGTGTAGTGGTACCTGTATAGAGCGAAATGTCCAAAAAACGGGACGTCTAAATTTGGACCAATGACTTGCGGGGCTCTTCGAACAGCTAACATTTTTTTTTTTTTTTCTGTAGCCGTTGGAGAGAAGGAGATACTTGATGACGGGAAGGAAAGGTTGGGGTAAAGTGCAGCGCAGTAACTGTCTCTCAGCAGAGGACACCTCAACCGCGCTGCACAGGGGGTAGGGAATGAAAGTAGGGGGAGAGAAAGAGCACCGGAAAAGTAGCCGTTGGAAAGGCGCAGAAGATGCGGACAAATGTAGGAAGGTGGCACGGCCGCTTTCTGGAAACTGAGTGTCTTTCCCTGCACGTGGCAAAGAAGCTGTGAAGCAGCTTCTTGCACGATTACGAAGAAGCCCTCGGCGCCTCACCGTTGCTCACCGACATCAGCCAGGCGGCGTGACATTGTCCGAGTCGAACTCCATATATTCGGAAAATGCGATCTTCAATACGGGAACCAACGCTCGCCATCTGTATGTATGGGCAGCTGTAGTAAGCGGGCATTTGAATTATCCGGTAAACGCGTGGACCATGACATGTGTAGTATACACAAAAGTCTTGAGGTGTAATATTGCGTCGCCATTGAGTATTCGAAGAAAACGAATGGCCATTTCTCTAATGAAACTGTGTTGGTGCTCGAAATGCCAAATATTTGAGCATTGCTAAATATTTGTGTAAATAGGTGGACGAAATGGAAAAGCGATCGTGTACTTACGATTTAGGTGCGCGTTAAACACTTCCAGACCCATTAGGGTGTGCCTCATAATAATATATTGTGGTTTTCTGGCTCCAGCGAAGTACAGGCTTTCTTGCTTATATTCGCAGGTGGCTTGCCTATCTATCGTAGTATTGTAGCTTTAGTAGTGTAGTAGTAGTATACTACTATAGCTTTAGTAATAGTAGTAGTATTGTAGCTTTAGTAGCTTTATTCGCGACTAGAAGCGCGAGAGTACCTTAATTTTCCCGCCATTCGACCGAATAACTGCCACATGACTGGGTTTTCGATTCGAATGGCTACTCGAAAGGAAAGAGCCATAGCGTCAACCTGAGTTTTCTCGCGCATGAATCGACGTTTACCTTGCGGGAATCCGTTACGCATTCGTTGAACAAATGCACGGTACTAACACATCGAAGACGTCTTTGGCTTTTCTGAATATTCCGCACCAGACGCAAGATACGATTGGCGGGCTGCTTAATGGTTCGAAAGAAAATAAACACTATACCTCCATACCGACTCGAACCAATGGGCCAATAAAAGCCGAAAGCCAGCTAAGGTTGCATAGTAAAGCCGCCAGAAGGGTTATTATCATCGCGTGTGGAAACTATCTTATGTTAATTAGTAAGCCAGCGGTATGCTGCGCCTCACTAATTCCGTGCAGTGGAGCGGAGGTTATACGACGTTTGTATGTCAGCCAATCGGCGACGAGTGCCGGCTGCCTGTTCCAGGAAAGGGAAGGCAAGCGCTTGCCCATTGCGCTCTACTAATCCTTTAGTGCAGCTGTTATTCACTTGTTGTCGTGCGGGGAGCGATCAGAGCAAGACCAGAGACGGTCAGTTTTCAGTTGGGGTTCTTTTCCTTTTTTTTTTTCTCCGATCGGACGTTGCTACACACAGCCATAGCCTCTCTTGTATATGGGAGGTGAGATAGGCTGTAGATCGATTGAAAAAGCCACAATTCGCGAACCGTTAGTAAAAAATTACCGACGATTACGTTACTTCCTAATGCGAAGTTTGAGCGCAGCAAAATAGCCACCGCACAGGGCGAACGGCAGCGGCAATTTCGGCTCGGGCGGTGCACATATACAGATCCGCCGCCACCGATCTGGCTCTCTGATTGCCACCGCACAGGGGTTGCATTGGAGGAGGAGCGAAGAAAGGAATTAAGTTCGAGCCGGTGCTTTGACAACCGGAGACTCGCAGGAAGAGGGGGAAGGGGGGCGGCGTGTACACCCAGCGGCAAACGATGGGGCAGAAGCGCGCGCAGCAAGCGGACAACACGATAAAGGGAGGAGGGAAGAGATAGCAGCGACTGACTGATGCCGCTGACGCCGATAGTGAGTCAACCCCAGCTACGGAGTTGGTTTCAGGGACAACGCCGCCGATGCCGACACAAACAATATGATACCCTCGCTTCCGCAGCGCTAAGAACCAGGTCTAGCCGTGGGAAGGTGGTCACGTATTCGTCGACGTGCCGGGGCCTACGTGAAATAACCGGCGCGTCGGCAACTGAAGAGCACCCTATCCGCCACACAAGAACAGGGGGGGGGGGGACCCTTTCCTCCTCTTTCTGCATGGCGGCGACGGTGTTCTATGCAGTCACGTTATCTTGACTCTCTAGCGGCGTCAGCGGCATCCAGCGGTATCAGTCGGTCGCTGCTAGCGCTGGGGGGATGAAAGGGGGGCGGAGCTGGTTACGAGGCCGACGACAACGCCGACGACGACGCGAAACCCAGGAACGGACGCCAAAGAGCTGCGCTCTAAAAGGTAGGGAACCGTTGACGGCGACCTATACGGCTATACGTGCATCGGAGTATAGGGTGTCCCTCGCCCATAGTTGGAAGGAACGCCGTCGTCATCTGCGTCGTTGGCGTGCCAGCGGCATGCCGTTGGCGCCTCCTCCCCCGCCTGCGAAGGACGCCAAAGGCTGTCGCCCCTCACCTTCCTTCTTCCTGTATTTGTACTTCCTGTATTTGTGTGCATGTATATGTTTTTTTCCCGTCTCTTCCTCAGCCTTCGCTTTACGTCTAGCTGCCTTGGCGTCTCCTTCGTCGCTCTCTCTCTCTCTCTCTCTCTCTCTCTCTCTGTGCGCGTTGTCACGCTTTCTTCCCGTCTTGTGCGCGCGGGACTCGGGCTCGGGGTTTCGGCGCCGCTTGCCAGAATTCGGAAGTCGGCGGCTGCGGGAGGCCGCCCTGCAGTGAACGGAAGATGCCCGGCCCCGCGCCGAAAATCGATGCGCTAGCGGCTGGGTTTTCGCCGACACCCCCTTCCCCCCTCTCTCTCCCTTCCCATGGCCCGGTCAATATACGCCCCTGGCCCGGTCAGTGTACCACGCGTCGGTTTATCCGTCGACGCAGATCGTTACACGTCAAGTCAATAACGGCAGCGCTTTGTTCGTGCCCAGTTCTCTCGAACAATCCTTGATGTGTTTCGATTGCTGGCTTTCGTTCCGCGGGCGCCCCGAGTTTGTTGTTTATATGTCATCCGATTGTTTCCTCTAATGAAACCATTGCGTTTGTTCGGTATTGTACAATCAACGCAAGACTTGTAAAATACCGTACCCGTTCTTGTCGTTTAGGCTGAGCCCTTGTTCTACATTCCTTTCTATCTATTTGTTGACGATATGTTGTAGAGACTGCCTCATCACGGCTACTCTAGTGCCTATGGTCAAGCTGTTTCTTTCCCTCTTTTTTTTTTGTCTTGGCGACCATTTTCGCACAGTACTTTGGAATAAAGTGATTTGATCTGATTTGACAAGACACGTAGTAGCGTCTCGCCTCTTATACACAGTCTCTCTGCTTCTGTGCCCTTGAAAGCGTATGGGAGATTGCACACGCTATCACACGATACGCGTCTTCCCAATGTTAAAGTTACACTTCGGCAAGTTCTACAATTAAATTACACTTCCGTTCGTTGCTGCTTGGTGTGTGTCGATCAGAGGCCTTCACGAAGTGGTCGAACCGTCCGTTTTCTAGGTTGGATAGTACTCTGGAAAAATATGGACAGAAGATACTAAACCTCGTCACAACAAATCCAGTCTCATCCGGCGCGAAAATACCTTCGTCATATCCGGTGGTCGCGATGTGCGCACATATTCGCTACATGCGTTCTATCCGATGGTTCATTACATCCGTGTTCTCTATACCGAGGTTCGGCTGTCGACATCGCCATGGTCAACAATATATTTACGAGAGCAGACCCGCGAGAGACCAAAGTGGAAGGTCGCGGCGGCCGGTCTTTTTAGCGTCCACTGTATCGTAACAGCATCTCTGCCATTTGAAATAACCGCGTATGCTTGCCAGTTTCTGCAGCGCATGTGATGACTTACAGCGATCACGCCGTGGTGCACAAACGTGTTCAGCTCGTACCACTCGGAACACAACGAGCGTACCGTCGTCGCTTAACATGCCGTCACAGCTTGCGTTAGAGATAGGGGCGCTGCATCGACTTCAGATAGCTGCAGCATGATGAGGTAATGTGGGTGGGGTACGAAAAAAAAAGTGTCGCATTCAATCATGGCACTTAATGTTTTTCCTTACTATTGCATTTCGCTTACTATATAGGTCCATGCTAAAAATGGCTATATGTATAAGTGAACTCTATCGACAAAGAGTCGGCTCGTGACATTGGTACAGCACCGAGGCCAGATAACCGAAATCAGGAAAGTTCATCATCATCATCATCATCAGCCTGGTTACGCCCACTGCAGGGCAAAGGCCTCTCCCATACTTCAACAATCCCGGTCATGTACTAATTGTGGCCATGCCGTCCCTGCAAACTTCTTAATGTCATCCGCCCACCTAACTTTCTGCCGCCCCCTGCTACGCTTCCCTTCCCTTGGAATCCAGTCCGTAACCCTTAATGACTATCGGTTATCTTCCCTCCTCATTACATGTCCCGCCCATGCCCATTTCTTTTTCTTGATTTCAACTAAGATGTCATTAACCCGCGTTTGTTCCCTCACCCAATCTGCTCTTTTCCTATCCCTTAACGTTACACACATTCTTATTTCTTTCCATAGCTCGTTGCTATGGTAAAGGTTGCTATGGTAAAGTTGGTAAAGGTTTTTTGTGCTGACAAGAGTGCCCGTTTTGTACTCACGTGGGCAGCAGGGCCAGCTGCATTGGTGTATAGATAGGCCGAATGTTCGGGAAAGCGGGCGGAGGTATTAAAGAAACGCCAGCGCCTTTAATAGGCAGGCACGCCGTACGTAGCCGCTTGTTAAGCTCTCGCGCAAGTCCCCGCTGTATCGCGCTTCGACGCTGACCCCGACGAGCCCAGGACGAAACGCGGGCGTCGCTTTGTGCGCGCCGCAACAATCTGGCACCCTTCCCCGCGTAGCGCGACGAGGTGACGGAAGGCCGCGGTGTGTATAAACTGCCTGTTGCGGCGAAGAGGAGAAATCAACTGTGTACGCGAGTGGATTTGAGCGAGGGGCACGGAGGAGGGGGTGTTTGGCAGCGGCAGGTGTTGGGAGGAATCGGGAAGGCGGGTGGAGCGTTTTGTTTTGCGGCCGTCATCGTTTGCGGCTGCGCCACCTGCTTTGAAAATGCGCGGCCTTTAACACGTCGAGGTCATCCGCCCCTTTAAACAGGCGCCGCGCCGAGGCGCCTCTCGGGCTGGTTGGCAAGATGGCTGGCAAGCCGGCTGGCTCGCTTGCCCGCCCACGTGATGGAACGCGCTGGGATGCCGTTAAGGCGCAGAGGGGGCAGCGACACGGCCGTGCCCTCGAGACAAAAGGTGCAGTTGCCTCTTCGCGTGACCTCCGGGACTCGCGACGACCGGGTCTTTAAGTGCGGCGCGGATCTCGGAGTTCTTTTTTTTTAGCTTGCTCATACTGGAGGTACCGTATATAGGCAATGTTGCAGAAGCCGGAAACGCGTACTTCATGTCCGCCACGTTTTTAGCCCGCCGCCCCTCACCTTGTTGCCGTACCTATACCACCGTAGCACTTGATGATAACACCCGTTTTAAAGTTTCAGAGCCACTCCCAGCGCGACTGCTCTCCAGAACGGCGCTGACAAGCGAGGTTCCCTGTTGGATATTGCCGGTGACGATTGCAAACGAAGCCTACAATTAACGCATTTCCATATACTCGTTCTCCGTGTAGTCTGTAGTGCGTGATCGAACAGGTCAACCACCGTAATCATTGAGCATATTGCGAGTTACCTATAGGGGCTCATATTAGTGACGAATGCGCCATGTCGTGTGACAAAAAAAAGGAAAGGAAAATACGATTTTCCGTGGATACAGGCTGGTTATCTCGCTATATATACAGTTTCTTCTGTTATTTACGGCTTCAGAAAAAAAAAGGAAACGCTCACTGGCTGCGGCGTTCTGCTGCTGCTGAGGACGAGGTAAAGGGTTCGAATCCTGGCGGCCGCGTAGGCGGTGCCGTTCTGACGGGGACGAAACGCAAGAATGCTCGCGTATACTTAACAATTCATTAACGAGACCCGCCGTGGTTGCTCAGTGGCTATGGTGTTGGGCTGCTGAGCACGAGGTCGCGGGATCGAATCCCGGCCACGGCGGCCGCATTTCGATGGGGGCGAAATGCGAAAACACCCGTGTGCTTAGATTTAGGTGCACGTTAAAGAACCCCAGGTGGTCAAAATTTCCGGAGTCCTCCACTACGGCGTGCCTCATAATCAGAAAGTGGTTTTGGCACGTAAAAACCCAAATATTAAAAATTATTATTCATTAACGAGAGCTTCGGCGATAGCGAAACCCAGCACGTGACGTGGTCGCTCACCTGCGACGTATATTGCGTTGCTGGTTTTTTAACTACCGAGAGAGAGAGAGAGGGGGGAGGGAAGGAGGGGGGAGGGAGAGAGAGTTTGCAACGTCGTGGATTCGAATTCATCAGGGAGAAGAATTTGAAGTGGTGCCTATAGGAATATACCACGCCTGCTCTTAACAGCGTGGACCGAAAGCTCCGCAGTTCCTCCTGTTCGAAAAGAAAAAAAAATGTTTCCAGCGTTTTGAGCGAGTGTGCGCGCACGAGCAGCGGAGTCTCGAGGTCACGGGCCATTTATTTGACTGTGCCAGCATGTATATACGCGCACGCGCATTCCTCGCCGCCGGTGCTTCGGTTATATATACGTGCTCGAAATATACCGCGCGTGGCCTGACAAAAATAAATCGTTACGCGCGCGCTTGGCCCCCTACGCAATGGAAAAACATGTAGAGAGTAAATGGATGGGAAACGTTTTTGAAAGGAACGCGTCCTTCCTGCCGCTTCTCCGATTAAAAGCAAAGAAATGAAAGGAAGCCAAAAAAAAAATGAAAATCGCTGTTCTGCACATCCGGCTTTTGCGTGATGGCGTCCCACGTCCTGTACGAGAAGGTCGACCGGAGAGTCCATTGTGTATACTTTGCAGAATTTGTTTGTTTACACCGCGAGCGATATGCTGGATGTTTCGCACGACCCCGGCGGCTGTTGCTGAGTGAGCCCCAAGTCGCGGGTGCGATTGGTATCGGCTACGGCGGCCGCTTTGATAGAGGGTGCTCCGTCACTTGGCGGCAGCTCCTCGGCGCTGAATCAGTTTTTTTTTTAAATTCTTTTTGCGTTGTTTAATATATGTTACTTTATACCGAACGAGATTCGGGATAATTAAAGAATGTGTAATGCGTAATGTGTACACGCGCGCGCCTGAGCTCTGGAATGTCTCGAGCGTTTATACACTGCGTTCCCTTCTATAAAAATACCGCCCCCCCGCCTCAATCCGCGCCCTCTTACAGCTCACGCGATTAGCACATTGAAGGCTGCCGCCGCTGCTGAAACTATGTGCACTAATATTAAATGTACGTCGGCCTTTGAAGTACAGCGAATCCTCGTTATAACGAATGCGTCACGGCAGGAAGTGGGCATCGTTAAAAGCCGAAAAGCCTGGAAGAGGTCACTCGCAGGTATGAAAAATTTTTAAAACACACGCAGAATATAGAAACCAAAGGACAGTGGCCTGCGCACCTCCGGAATAGAGTGCACTGCTCAGCAATTCGAACGCGGTAATTGCTCCACCTGGTTGCTGGCGCTTTTTTTTTTTTGCGCTTCCGGTTGGCGCTGGGGACACCGAGCTGACGCATTGCGGTATGCAGTGAAGGTGCACAGCCCTTGCGACGCACTGCGACAGGCATTTGGCTTCACCTCCAGCGCTCACAGGTGTCGCAAAAAGCGCGCTGTATACATCTGTCTCTTCGCAGCAGCAAAAAACGTGTACAGTGCTCTTGCAAGGGGCTGCCCGTTCCCGGGGCTGTATAGCATCGTACCACGGAATGGAGTATACGGAGTAGGTCGATTGTACCGAATAGGTCTCGGGCAGAGACGAGGCGTTTTAGAAAAAAATTTATTTCAACAAGAGACGATATACGAACACTTGGTCACAATGACGCCACAATGCCACCATGAACGATAACATATACACCAAGGATTGCTTGCATACGTACATGACACATGACGTGGAACAAGAACAGCTAGGTGCGTTTGTTAATCTCGGCTCCAAAAGAGATGCTCAAAAGGCTTTATACGTTCGCTCTTTGGCCGGCAGTCTTGTAAGTAGTGGATTCGAATCCCGCCGCTGCCACCACCGTTGCAACATACTTGCAGTGTTTCTGAGCGCACCAAATTTTGCGGGCAACAAAGTAGTATATAGAAATGTTTAAACCAGAATATAGGCCTTTCGTTTTCTATACCGCGGGGTGCGTGACTTGTAGGACTCTCGTTTTCTAATGCAAGGTATACGATTTGTACGTAGGCATGGTAGTTGAAAGCCAGCAGGCAGACACGGCCGTGTTTATGCTATAGTCCCGTTGTGATTGTTGCTCTGGCGTCACCACTGTGCTTTCACAGTCCACAGGAAGCGAAGGAGTTGGCGCGACGACGAAATTACGCCTCCTTGCCAAGTTATGTGCTGCGCGCGATGCGTCTACCGTTAAGGCGTTTGGTTCGCGGCAAGGACACGACACGCCGCCAGGAGCCGCTATATGTATGTATATATATATATATATATATATATATATATATATATATATATATATATTTTTTTTTCAGTGTGGGCGGATGCAAATCATGGAATGCAGCTGCGATAAGCGCCGCGCAGACCGCGCGCAGCGCCACCTGCCAGATCAAAAACGCACTTACTTTATTATTATTTTTATTTAGTGTGCAGCATTTTTTTTTTTTTTGTGAGTTATGCGCAGACGATAAGCGTGGCTGTAATCCTTGACGTGACGCCGTCTGTTCAGTTGCGAAGGGGGTGGCGTTTCAGAGAAGTGATTCCAGGAGTCGACGGATGTGGTTGGAGAACTGTGTTCGCGGCGGTTTGTGCTGGAAAAAAAAGTAAGAAGGTTAGTAGCGGATGAGAAAGGCAGGCACGTATTGTAGTACATGTGGCGGGACGCTCAAGGTTTCGAAATGGTGCCGCGCCTTTAATTTGCATGCCCCCCCCCCCCCCCACTTCCCTTTCCCCGGGCGTCGCTTTGTATGCGGTCTTCCTGAGCGCGCTTCGGTTTTAGATCCCTGCCTTCGACGACAGAGGTATACGTGCTGCAGATAGGATCGGCGTTTGGAAGTAGTTGCGGATTCTGTATAAAGCTATTTTTACAGAAGGACTGAGCGTACGTGCCGGGAAGGTTTGGTCGAGCGCCGAGCGATAACGATATATATCGGAATAAATTTGCCCGACGGACGACGCAACTAACTAACTAACTTTCACGCGCAACTAACTGGCCTATAGGTTTCGTCATTCCCTGCAGTTGCACTTACAGCTGTAAGTGGTTCACGCGTGACGGGAACATTATACGCGCATGTGCGCGCGCTCCATAACGTTTCCGACGGGAATGAACTGAGCATTAACCAAATGGAATGCCTACAATTGTTGTATAGTAGTTAATGCGCCGACTCAACGGTACGTAACAACATCAATGCAGGTGCGTTTTATGTTCCTCAGTTTCTTCGGCCCAATGAACGGGTTGGTCTAGCATTCCTTCTACTTATCTTTTTTTCCATCCGCCAGTCTTCTTTACTCTCTGTTTCTCTCTCTCTCTCTCTCTCTCTCTCTCTCTTGGCACTGTTCCAGCAAATGTCGTTCCTGCCAGATAGCCTGTACACGGTGTTGTGTCATTCCCGTGACGGACACATACACAGCGCCTTCGCTTAATCTGATCATTAGAGAGGTTTAGCTTACCGCTAGCAGCTGGCCTCCCGTGTGCAACTTCCCGCACACTCTATAGCTAATCCCTGCCAAGTGCATGCGCCGCCGGTATTAGCCGGTGAGCTTTAAGCCGGCAGGTGGCTGGGTTAAGCGATAAATCTATCCTGAAGTGTTCTGATACCTGCTCTTCTCCGTTGTTTGTCCGTAAGGAGGAAAGCTGCGTTGACGCGGCGCCGTTCTCGTGTGCCAGACCCCCTCCACCTCCAGCTTTCGTCCTCCAGCGCGGAGGGGAGGGACTTCACTGCGTCGCCTATTTGATGTACAGGGAAGACGGACACCCAGGAAACGGGCCTGATATTTCCAATCTATACGTTAGTTGGCATCTGCTTGGTGGCGTTTAATCTTCCCCGACACGGATCTCGCGAGCTTGCGGCTGGAATTGTTTAATAAAGCCTGTCGACGTGACATTTATTGGCTGGCGTGCTCGGCGTTGCTATAGCCGCGTTAGCGTTGCCTTGGGGGCGAGATTGCCCGCCGCCTGTTCTGCTTCTTCGTGATGGCCTTCTTTTGCATATCCTCTTTTTTTTTTTCTGCCAGCAATTTCCGGGATGCTAAGAATTTTCCGCACTATCCGTGCGCGGCATGCAGGGCTTCGTAATAAGCGTCATGTTCGTATACCGCGGTGGCATCGCGTCGACGTGCAGTCACTACACTGGTTGCTGCGGCGCTGTAGAGTAATCGAAACGCCACGTAGTTCGTTGAACCCGTTGCCCAGCGGTACTTGCGGATCAAATACACCCGGGCCGGCGTTGTGATCTCCGGTGTCGAACGCCCACCCTGCGCTACGCCCCCTGGATGAGAGAGTACATCATTTTAATTGGTTTTGGCGCTCTTTGGCCGAGACTGGCCCTTCGCCCAAGAAAAAAAATGGCTGTGGCTTAGGTAAGGTTAAGCCCAGGATGCGAAGCATACTAGCCTTTATTTTAGTTGTTGAACCACTGTTTAGCCTGGTGAACTGCTGTTGCTTGGCTATATTTGGTTCGGCTAGACGAAGAAACAACTCATGCATTACTTCTTCGCCTTCAAGAGTGGAACGCGACAGCGTTCCCGTCGACCCGCCAAGGGGTGTAAGACAATGGGCTACAGGGCAGCGACTACGCGCCCCGCATTGGACGCGGTGAGCGTCGAGCAAAGCAGCGTTCGGCGCGGCAACGAAATGTGCGCCTGAGCAAGAGACGCACGCCTTAGAAACAGCGCGTTTCTAAGGCAACACCGCATTCACTAGAGGCGCTTTTGTACCGCTTTGAAGCGTTGTACTCGTGGCTCAGTGGTAGCGTCTCCGTCCCACACTCCGGAGACCCTGGTTCGATTCCCACCCAGCCCGTCTTGCAAGAGTTGAGCCAAAGCCACTTCTCCTCTGTCGTGACGTCACGGTGTCACGTGATTTCATGGTCACCGCCGCGCCTGAGGAGCTGGGTTGAGCCCTCCACTTCTCCTCTGTCGTGACGTCACGGTGTCACGTGATTTCATGGTCACCGCCGCGCCTGAGGAGCTGGGTTGAGCCCTCGTAATATGCTTCGCATAAAAAAAAAAAGCGTAGTCACATACTCTAGTGCATGAAGTAGTTCTCCGCGAGACACCGAATACTGCCGCGCAGAACAGCCGTCAGACAGTGGTATACCATCGGACGACTCGGCGGAATTCTGAAAACCGTTCCCAGACAGACAAACCTAAAAAAAGAAACAGACTAAAACAAAGGTGCTTCGGCAGCGTCTGGAGGAGAAGTGGGCGAAAGAAGGAAACAGCGCACCCCGGCCGGGTGTCGGATGACCGCGGGTTTGGGAACGGCAGTTAAGAGACGCGTTCAACTTCCCATCGGGCGGACGCTTAAGGGGCCCGTAGGAACGAAGATGGCCCGCAACATTGTGCGAAGCCAGGCTATGGTGGCTAGCCAGGCGCCGTCATCGCCAACTCCGCCGGTCGCTGTCGATGCCGCTGCCTGTGACGATAAATTTAGGAGAACACCGGATCTGTACACCTGTACACCGGATCCATAGCGCCAAACTTCACTGATGAACTGACATCGCCGCATCGCTTGGGATGATGTACGTGTCCGTGGGCCCGCTCACTAAAATCTCGTTGTTCCTTCATGCACCATGTCCTGTTACGTCACATGAGATGTTCGGTTTTCTGTGAACTGTGTTTTTTTTTCATATTTTATGCCTGTATATATACTTCGATTATTGAATCCCAATATAAGTTTTGATTTTGTATTTGCATGTGGCGTCTCTTGCCCACTCTCTTCGCGTAGCACGCCTGTAGGCGTGGCACTAAAGTTCCTTACACATACCATTGTCGTCATCATGGTTCGCACCATAGCGTTACCTTCCGTGTATAACGTGGGCTGCTTTACGCTGCAAATGTTTCCCGCTGGCCTAAAGCACTTTTGCTATGGTTTTAGCAAGTACACAACACAGTGAGAAAAACAAAAAACAAAGAAACAAGAAAGTTAAATAGTGTGCGCACACACACACACACACACACGCACACACACACACACACACACACACACACACGCGCACACACGCACACACACGCGCACACACGCGCACACACGCACACACACACACACAAACACACACACACTTGCACTGTCGTGGGGGTCACCTCATCCGCGTCCCTCGTGTATAATCAATTGAGGGCGCGTTTCCCAATGCCGCTTGACGTCGCTGCTATACCAAACACAGAAAATAAACGCGCCCGGGCATCTTTTTTTTCTCTCTCTTCTTTTGTTCTACCCCGGAATGATTTAGCGACGAGAGAGGAAAGTTTACGGGAAAAAAAAAAAGGAAAGAACGTCACGCCGTCGTCGACTCGTTTATCATTGCTGCGTTTCCGCCGTTTCGCAACTCCTGCAGTAATTTCGTTTTAGGCGTCGGGTCCGGCCCGGGGCCAGTGACGAGGGCACGGCAACGCAAAGCAGTCTTTCCTCGTTCGCAGGCGAGGGAGGCACTCGGTAGAGCGCACATAGCGCTCCGATTGCGCAACCCCGAGCGCGCACAGCCCACGCGGTGGGCCCTGCAGCTTCGCCGCAGTGCACCGGTGCGGGCCAGGAAAGCCTGCAAATCCGGCCGTTGTTGGAATTGCGACACACCTTCGAGGCTCCCTCCTCCTCCTTCTCTTCTGCCTCTCCCTCTCCGCCCCTTCGACGCGGGTCTGGCGGAGAGAGCGCATGGAAACAGTGTATCGAGCGAGCACGCGTGTGCCGGCCGCTAGCGCGTTTCTCTTTCTTTTTTTTCTTAATCTTTCGTTCTTTTTTTTTTTCATCTGCTTTTATTTGAGCTCAAACGGCCGCTGCCGCCGCTTCATCATCCAAAAGAGCGGCGAGCCTGCTCTGGTCCTTGCGCCACCCTGCGCCACATCGCCAGGCCCCGTCGCCTCTGGGAGCACGAAGACTAGTTTGGAGAGAAACAACGAGAGAGAGAGAGAGAGAGAGAGAGAGTCCAGAGGGCGGCACCGCCGAGTTGGGGGAAACACGTAGGAGAGGGCACTGATTTGTGCGCTTCGTGGGTGTGCGAATAGCGATTTCATTTTCTTTTTTTTTTTTTTCGTTGGTCGAACTGTCGGATAATGGCGGCACCGAAGCGATCTACCAATCGAGTAATCGTGAAACGGAACTGCACAACGATTGCAGTAAGCGCTTCTTTCTGAGTGGTTGTGTAAAGTGCGATGTAAACATTTTACTTGTTTTGCGGTTAAACAGGCAGGATTTTTACATTTCTGGTCCACTCTTTGAGACTCTTCGTTTCAGATGCGCTGCTCAGTCGCCGTCTTGTCAATGCGGAGTATTAGAAAACTTATCGAATGTTGTCGCACCTTTACTCAATACAAGACGAGTGGAAAGGAGTAGGGACGGTGAGATTGAAAGAGTGGGCAGAGTGTATAATTACATACGGTTATAGGACGCCAAGTTTTGGAAACCAGGCATTTGTTGCGATGCGACGAACACGTGTGCACTATATGGAGAGGGGTGGGAATGGCAAAGGAGCCGGAAAAGTGGCGAGAAAAGCAGAGAGAGAGAGAGAGGGGGAGAGAGGGAGAGACCTGTACAGGGTTAGCGAAGAATAGCGAAGAAGCGATCGAAGCGCCCCCTCGGGGGAACTGCGGCACTCTGCTTTCCAAGACCGGCTGGTGTGTAGCGGTATCAAAGGCACGTGGCAACAGCGCTTGTTGCGCAAGAGAGTCGAGGGGGCTTACGTAGGGGGATTCGCTTGATGCGATCGTTCCTTCCTTTCTTTTCTGCGTTTATGGGTGTGTAGGCGGAGTACGCCCCCCCCCCCCCCACTATTCGTCTTCCTTTTGTCTTTTTTTTTCTTGTCTTTCTTTTCTTTCTTCGGTTACCCGTACTTTTTCGTGTATTCCAACAGTGGGCCATCGATTGATCTTCGTTCGTTGGGAGAAAACGCGAAACAATAGGGGCGTGGCGATGAGCTTGGCGCAGTTTACATACCGTAGCGTCACGTTACGGCTTCGAAGTTTCGCTTTGCGTGACATCCGAGGTGACCGCCAGGATGAGATTTATTAGGCTAGTCTTACGCGGTTATAGGGAGGAAGAGTTTGTTCGCGGCCGGGTTTAGTTTTGATGGTTCCTTTTGTCTTTCACCGGTCGCCCGAGAAGTTTCCAGCGTTGCTCGGTGAACGGTTAGAATGAGCTCCAAAGGAAGGGTCTTTTTTTTTTTTTTGTCCAACAGAGAAGCTGGGAGGTGTAATGCTACGGTAGTTACTTCTGCTGCCCCGATCCGTTATGGTGGCGAGAGAAATACGTACGTATAAACAAACGCACAGGTAAAAAATTGGTTCCACATTTCACTTGAAACCGGGCTCACAGAACACGAATCGAACGCTCAAAACTCAAGTAACAAAAGCTCACGTTTCTGCCGGGCAATGTTAATAGAGTTACCTGCAACACTTTCTGGTTTCGATAATCCTGCGCTAATAATCCCACACCGTCGAGGCAGGGCGTTTAAGATCTGGCTAGATGGGGAAGTTCCTGTATCGATTCATCCAGTGGTGCCTTGGCAAGGCATCGGGCACGCACTGCGACTGACTGAGTCGGGAAGCTACGTTAAAAGACGACGAAAAATAAAGGTAGAAGCCGCATGTACGGCGACGATCCGTCTTCATTGCGAACTCCTCGAGTGTTTCCCTCGCTTGCGCAAGAGGGCGCGTCGGTTGTATCCGTGCACACGTTGCGTGAGGGTGGCGCCGCCCTTGCTCTATTCTTGCGACGATGAGCGCGCTTGACGTCATTGCGTGAACTATAAAGAAAGATAAAACGGGGACAGGGGGCGGCCTTGAAAAAGTGCACGCTTTGATGCGGGGTCGGGGGGGGGCGAGGCGGGTTAGGGACCTCTAGTGACGTCACTACTTTCTTCTTGTTGCGCTGAAGTGCGGACGTGGAAGGTTATTGTAGACGCCGGAGACGGGGGGTGGGGGTGGGGGTGTGGGGGGACTTGTTCAAGAGAGTGAAAAGCGCAACACATGCCAAGGTGCCCTCGGGAAGACAATAGCCAAGCACATCGCGCTATGCAGTATGCATGATAGTAGCGGTTTCGCAGTTGTAATTAAGAACTGTTGCATTGACATTTGCATTCCTGTCGGGGCGGAATGCAGAAACGCTCGCGTAACATGCTTTAGAGGTACGCCGTATTGGTCAACATTAATCCGGGTTAAAAGGCGCCCCTGATAAACCCACTCTGCAGTTGCAGGACTCCAGACCGCACATTTTAATTTGATGACAAAGTGTGTGCTAACTGTTGTAATGGTAGTGATTTGTACAGTCCCGATTCCTTTGGAAAGCGAAGCCTGCGCCGATGCACTCTTCTCCCGAATTTTTCCTGTAAGTACAGCTGTCCGTTATCGTCGCCTGCTGACTATTGGCCTCGAGCTCCACCACTGGAAAAGCTGGCGCCACCGTCGGCGTAACGTGCTAGGAGGGATCACGTGGACATAGCGGCTGCGTCGGCTGCTTCGGGCGCGCCGAAGCGAGCTGAAAACGAGTTTAAATTCCCTCGTACGCTGCCGTCCTCATTTAGTGGCGAAATTTCCCCGCTTCGAGTGTCTCCTTCACAACGCTTCAAAGCACTACAATAGGTAGTGGCTGCCTTTGAAGGCGCGCAACATGGTCGGCTACTGCTCGGTGCCGCAGGGCCGGACGCACGTAACGGAGGCCGGTGTCAGCCTTATTCACACGTAGCCGCAGGACAAGACGCTGCGTGAAGCTTGGCTCGCGAAACATAAAACCGGCAAACAGTCATCGGCTACAACTCGGGTATGCAGCAAGCACAGACGCGAGTAAGAATTCTGCTACGGCGCCCGGTCTGCGATGTTCTGAAAACGCGCACTGAGACGCTCGCCCGAGTCCGCTGCCCGACTAATGTCATGACGGTTTGGTCTATGAACTTGTCGATGCTATAGATACTGGCAAGTTCAGTGGAGTTGAAAGGCAGCGGTTAGAAGCACATTTAAAAAAAGCATGGCATATGGTCAGGTTTGTGTTATGAATTAATGCACTGGATTACAAAAAAGGAGCAGCGGGAAATTGCACGCTGAGAACACCGATAAACATACAGTGCGACGCAACTCGAGGAATAATATTAAAAGGTCAAAGAATTTAGAAGAAAGAAAGATTGAATCGTCGCGACGGCACATTACAGTCCCCGTAGGCGTCGAAGTCTCTACAATGAAATTATTTTTGAACAGCTCTGATAGCGCCCACGCAACAATGGTTGCTTGCATACTGTCAAATGCTCATATTCTGCGGCCTAAAGCTCATGGCACGGTGAGAAAACGCGCGTGCGGAGAAATCGAAACAGTGCGCGGACAAGCATGCAGACGCGCAGTCGGTCGCTGCGAATCTGCGCGATCGCTGAATTGAGGCTTTGTTCTATTACGGTCCATTTAGTTATACAAACACTATAAGAACCTATTTCACATAGTTTGCTCTCGCCGTTTACCTACCTTTCACGCAAGAAGCCGGTTCGGGAGACTCCATCGCGGCAACCGCGCGCAGTGGCGTTCACTGTACGTATTCGGTAAAGAGATAGCATCTGTAAACGATTGTGTGCTTTCAGTTTGGCCAAGATTATTATTTAGACACTAAGAAACTTCTCTCGTTTCGAAAGTACTTACAAAAATGTCCGACAGAGCTCGCGCGTGGTGTTTTCAGTGACCGCTCACAGCAAAACCTATGAGGAGCGTGCCACGTGATCCCTCATACTACGCCAGCGAGGCGCTTCCGATAGAGGGCGACTCCGTAACTCCTCGCCGCCAATACCGAATGCGTAGCTAAAGCCCTCAAGGTATCATTTTTTGATACGCTGAGTATGACAGGTAAAAAATTCTGATTTAGGCGCTAATCTAGAGCCCATACTAGTGTTTCCTTTCCTTTATTTCATTCTTTCTTGCTTGCTTGCTTGGTTTCCCCTTTGTTTTATGGTGGATGGAGTTTTCAGTTTTGTATAGTTCGGCAAGTCACTTAAGTAATTACCACACAAGTTAATGTTTACTGAGTTACCATTTCATTGTTTTCTTCGTACCAATATATACTCTCTACGGCCGGAAGTAAGCGAGAACAAGTCGGTTCGATTTTCTTTGACGTGGAACGGTGTTCGGGGGGGCTTTCTTTGTGCCATGGCTTCCGTCAGCCCTACCGATTGCCCAATCAGCGGCGATGTGTTGCGCAATGCGGGAAAGAGACGGTCCGAAATCGCGTGATGTACTTCATTATTATTATTATTTTGCGCGCTCTCTCGGGCGGAGGTGGAAGAAGCAAGTCGCCGGGGAATCTTCTTGCGATGCTGCTCGTTCATATCACATTTCTCTCTCTCTCTCTCTCTCTTTCCCCCTCTTCTTTCTCTAACGAGCCACCGCGTTGTCGGTATGTCGAAACGTATACAGTTCTCGCGCGGCTGCACATGCATGCAGCTGCAGTTTCCGGCGCCCGAAGTTGCGTCACTGGGGCGTGTATGTGTATACGCGCGAGTCCGATGGTGTAAGTGTATATATATACGCGGTACTTGTATACGTTATGCGAGCCCAGGCACGAGATAGCCGCGTTTTGCCAATTTATTTATTTCTCTATTGGTTCGCACGCTAGCAGTCGCCCGCGAATCCGGCGCGCTTGTTGTAATGCGGTTTCGTTATGTATACGCACTCCTCGGGAATTCTGATAGTGTGTGCGTTTACTCGCCACGCTTGTATATAGCGCGACTGTTTTCTTGCGTCAGTCGTGTTCGCCGCGTGCGATATAGCACGTGCACATATAACGTAATGCAGGTATACCTTTAAGTGGCGCCGATGTTCTCGTGCATAGTTTCTTTTTTTTCGTTATATCCGCCTTGCCGGGGAAGTTGCGCTGCGGTGTTATTTTTACATTGTCGCGCGTCTATACTTTCGTTCCATTTCACAATCGGAAGCGGTGATCTCGTGACCGTCGGCATAGGTGGCTCGTCTCTTCGTCGAGGTTTATATACGGCTTGGTTCTTTGAAATGACCCGTAACGCGAAAATACGTAGTTGGAATTAAGAAAGAATAATAAACGTGGCGTCTACGCATCATTTGCATATACCAAGGAACACGGAGTGGAAAAGAAAACAGAAATTTAAAGGGCTCGCTCTTGATCGCTTGCTTGCTTACTTATGCATTCCTCGCCGACTGAAAGCCGCTGGCCCACGAAAAAAGGCAAGCCGAGGAGCGCATATAGTCGTTGGAATGGCAATTGCTGGCGCCCGCAGTTTCACCATATACCGTATAGGCTCTTTTAGTAGCCGCATGCGTGTGATAACCCCGCCCAAGATCATTAAAACAAAACGTTATTGAAGTTTTGCCAGGTCTCTTTTCGCTTTTCTTTTTCTTTTTTCAAGTGTTTCTCATCCGTGTAATCAGGCGTTCCCTGAATACTTGTTTCTCGTTGCGCGAATTCTTAAGGAAACAAAGTATCGGATATAGTTCCATTATAGAGCCAAGAATTAGCTGAGTGGTCAGTGGATTATGAAGACTTGTCGCTGTAATTGCAATGTGACCATTGTAAAGAAGCACCGCGTGTTACTCAAGCATGGCATTGGTTACTTTAAAAGTTGTTTTTATTTATTTCTTCCCCCTGAAAGTTGCCGTCCCTTTGAGATTCCCTCTCAAGTCAGCGCACCAAGGGATTGCGGGAAGCCCGTTGCAGTGCAGTCTAGATTCAGTGTAGCGCCATTGTAGGCCCTACACAGGCCCATTGTGGGGTCAGTACGTGGCTCATGTACATTGTTAGAGCCGTACTTCTACGTTGTACTTATCTTCTTATCTCTTCTTCCTCCGTTGTTCTTCTACTGCTGAAAAATGTTCCTGGTGTATGGGGTATTTGATGGAAAGCAAATTTTTACTCTCCCCTGCATGGCTTTTTTAACGGGCTCTTTACTCTGTACTGGCTCAGGCCCATCGCTATGTCAGGTGACGCTGGCTCCTCTGGGGATTTGGAAAGGAGGCAGGGCTGTTGCAAATCGGCACGCGGTAGTAAACAAACAAACAAAGAAGCCCCAAATTCTCGTGGTGTCGAACTTTACATCAGCGATTCAACTGTTTTGCATAGGTGGCGGAAGTTTCATTTCATTTCATTTCATTTATTTTTCCCTTAAAGGCCCGAAGGCATTACATAAGGGGGGAGCAAAATCAAAGTCAAAGAGAAAAAATATTTTTGACAAAAGAGAACAATAACAAAAAAAGAGTATGTAACAGTAAAATGTTCTTGTCACGCGTATACAATGCAAAGTAAAATTCACGGGATTGAAACACGAGAAAAAAAAAGAAAAAATATAGATATATATATATATGAAACACTCTATATATATATGAAACACTAGATACGCCAGGCAACGTGCTTTCTCTCTGCGTTAGAAATGACGCGCGGCTATTCGCGAAACTATGCGGTATTACTGCTACGCGCCGGTGTGTCTCGAGTGGGGTGTGTGCGCGGGCCGTCGATGAGCGCGAAAATGTTACCGCTGCGTTGCGCAACACTGGCACATATTGTAGGCTGTGCGGGAAGAACTATACATACTGCGACTGCGTGCTCTTCGGTTTTTCTTTTCCGCGTTAATTTTTCTCGTCACACGCGCGCTAGCTCGCCTCTTTCTTTTTTTTTTATGGTTATTATTATTCCTGGCCAAGAAAAACAAGGTAGAAAGGGGAGCGCATGCAGGGCCCGTCCGGAATAACTTAGTGGCGCGAGTGAAAAAAAAAGAGAAGAGAGAAAGAAGAAAAAAAAAAGAAAGTCGTAACGGGTGCGCTCTTGCTGGGAGTTGGGAAACGGAGCGAACGAAATAAACCGGAGGATGAAAAAAAGAAAGACAGGACTTTCCAGCGCGCGCGTTTGAGTGATGTGTATATATTTACGGAGCCGAAGATATAGCTTCTCCTTTTCGCTGTTGAGTCTGGTTCGTGGTGCAGGTCCAGGGAAAGAAAAAAAAAACGGAAAACATGTCTTTTCTAAATGGGGAAAGCCGGTGAGGAGAGGACAGTATATTTCATGCGTTCTATATAGTCGGAACAGTCGCGTTTTCGTCTCGCTTAATTAATTTTGTGTTTCCCCCATTTTTGCTGCATCAAAACGGCAAGTTGGGCCAGTTGGCTGGGATTCACAGTGGTTCGTTACAGCGCAATACAAGACAACGACACAAGAAGATACAAAAACGACACCAAGGCGAAAATGACGACACGGCGCTCCGTGTCATCGTTTTTGTACCTTGTGTCCTTGTCTTGTATTGCCCTGTAACAAACCACTATGTCCCCCATTTTTTTGTTTGTGGAGGTTTGCTCGGGCTCGTCCACTTTTCTTCCGCGCATTGTCGTCCGAGCCACATTGCCGCCTCGAAGCTTTCTCCCCGTGCAGTTTCTCTGTGACGTCCGACATATACAGAATCCCGAGGCTTTGGGATCAGAACTGCAGTTGAAACAAAGCGAGGACCACGCTCGAGTTATTTCGTTAAATCGGGAGTTTCGTAAAATCGAGGAAGGGATTCTTCGGTCCTCCGAAATCTGAAATTGTAACGTATAGTGACACGCAAAGGCATTGTGCTTGCCGCTAATCCAGCCATCTGGTGCGTAAACCATGAAATAACGAAAGCAACCCCCCCCCCCCCCCCCCTTACCGAGGCCGTGTTGAGTCGGCTGTTCCGTGCATGGGCACGGCGTGTAGCCTCGTCAGAATTGAGCTGGGGATGTGAGCTTGGGCGAATCACGTATAAAAGCCGAAGCGCTCGACCCGCAGATCAGATTTTCGACGATTGCCGATCGACTCTGCTACGTCTTTTGAAAGTATTTGCCTGAATAGATCGCGAAATGAAAACACCTATAGAGCTGCGCTCAAATTCTGCATTAGGGGGTACCGTAATCGTCGGTGATTTTTTTTTTATGTGTATAACAAACACTATAAACGCAGAGACACAGGTCCTGATGCTTCACTATTCTTGCCGGACGAAGGGTTAAAAACATCACCGCGTGCGCTTCCGCTGTTGCCGCCGAGAATGCATTATTGAATCAATCGTGAATAGAACCGCCCTCCCCAGAACAAGTAGCGGAGGGAGTACCGGATGTATATACCTCCGCGGCTGTGCGCCGAGCCGTTGCCACCCTCGCCACCGTCCTAGATCACGTGCGCACACCTTAATGACGTCGATGACAGCGGGGGGGGGGGGGGGGACTCGGCGAGGTTTTGCCCGCGGAGCTTGCGCGCTAACTTCAAGGCACGCGAGAGACAGTCTTTCACTGCGGCGAGACTGCGCGACGCTCTTCCTCTGCGGCGGAGGAAGGACGAGGAGGAGGAGGTGGGCCGACGACGAAGCTCGGATGCTGAAAGGAGCGAGCGAGCCAGTTTGGCAGTGCGCGGTTCCTTTTCGTCACTGCGTTTCCCGGAATGAAGCCCGCGGCCCGTCTTGCAGTGCCGCGGGTCCGTTGCGAAGTGTTGCGTCCGCGTTCGCAACCCGTCCTTCTCTCTTAGCGCTCCTGCTTGCGTTGCACAGCACACACGCACACACCCCCCACTGAGCGCACCGTTCCGGCTTTTTTTTTTGTTGTTGTTGTTATTTGGCTTTTGAGGATGCGAATTTCGGAAGCAAGGCCAAGAAGTGGACGGAAAACGCTTTCTTTCTTTCTTTCTTTCTTTTTTTTTTTTTTTTTTTTTTTCTGGCAGTGTTCTGTCTGTTGCGAAGACGGAGTGCACTGCGGAACTTGCGTGCCGCGAATGAAATGTACTGCGTTGTGTGTGCTGCGCACAGCGTCGCACCCTTGGCAGCAGCGGGTAGAGCCGTTAGAAACAGCAGCGCTGGTTTGTTGGAAGTTTTAAAGCAGTGTTCCCCCTCCAGAACAGAGGTGTGGTAACAGACGGATCCCCGCATTCTCCTTTCTTTCTTTCTTTCTTTCTTTGTCTGTGTACTGCAGTGGCGCGCCTTGCAGCAAAGTGTAGAGCAGCTACAAACAGCAGGCGCTCGTTGGACCTTTCAAAGCGGGTTGCTCTCTGAAGCAGCAACCAACTTTCTTCGTTTCTTTCTTTCTTTCTTTCTTTCTTTCTTTCTTTCTTTCTTTCTTTCTTTCTTTCTTTCTTTCTTTCTTTCTTTCACTGTAGAGTCGTCTTTCTCGCTACAGTTCCCGTTTTGCAGTGTCGGGAGCCGTGCTCGCTCTCCCGCGAGCCTCAGAACATCTCTTGCTCGTCTTTTACGCAGCCCCGCCCGCCGGCCGCGCACGAGGCGCGTACACTGTACAGTCAACCGCAAAAAGTTTACGGGACGCCGGATCCGCCAAGAAGCTGAATTCTCGCGAAGCGAGGTCGCGCACCCTCGAATTAAGTGTTTCAGCATAGCATATGTAGTGGCCTTCGTCACCTGTGCACATTGATTCATTAAATACGAAGTGTCGTGCCTCAACAGGGCAGGAGTGTACGTTTGAATGGGGAAACCGCATCCCGTAAACTTTTGCTGTTGACTGTATACGTATAGTGAGAGGGCTGCCTCGTGCGCGCGAAGCACCGCCGTACTTCCCTTGGCAACGAGGCGCCGTTCGCGAGGGACGGCGCCAGATAGAAACAAAGAGCAAAGAAGCCCGCAGAGAGAGAGGGAGGGGGAGTGGGGAAGGGGAACCACGGTGTCGTGTCTTTTCTTTCTGTTTCGGTCGCGTCGCCCGCTGCGTCAGCGATATCCGCTCTCTGCGGCACTTTTCGTCGCTCTAGACGCGCGTAGACGCATCGACTGACTCCACCTGAGCATTCGATGCGCGCAAACAGTGTGTGTGTGTGTGGGGGGGGGGGGGGGGGTCTTTTTATTGGTATGTACTACAAGTGTACTAGGATGTACATGTACCCAGGGCCGCCGTGTGTAGGAGGTCTCCACGCGATGCTCAACGTGGATGCACTCGTATACCAGCGCTTATATGCTTTCTCTGTACTGCAGTTCAGGCATCCCCCCCACTCCCTCTTATTTGTTTTGTATTTGTTCATTTATGGCATGCGATGGTGTGCACATATGTGCAGGATGTGTCCTCTCGTTAGGGGAGATAAAGCGTTTGTTTGCTGCCGCGCTCATGGTGTGTGCTCCTGCAGATTGCATGCAGAACACGTAAATATGTCGGCGAGCTCTGTTAGATATGGAGCTGTTTCCTGCGATTACTTCGAGTTCCCCAGACCACATCGGATGGCAGCACAGCTAATTGAGGAATGCAGAAGCAGGAAAGTGCATTCCAGAGAAGCGGCCGAGCAAACAAGTTTAAGGCAACAAGTTCACGTGCCAACAAGTTCGTGCGTCGCCGGGATTAGAAGGGGGCCTCGTACAATGGAGCTCAATCGTCCCCCTTCGGCTTTGAAGAAGGCATCTGCTACCGCTGCGGAGCCGAGCCACCGGGTGCAGGTGGGCCCTTGTGCAATGAAGCATGAGCGCCCCCCCCCCTCCTTCTCCAGCCTAGAAGAAGTGGATTGCCAGTCTGCGAGGCAAGACCGCAGAGAGCCGCCAGGTGCGACACCGCGACACGGGCGCCTACCATTGGCTGAAAGTGGCGTCATCGGAGCGGACTCTCCCATTGGTGAAACATGACGTGACCTACAGTGCTTGAAGGGTTTATAAGAAGCCTTCCAGAGAGACCTGAGCATTCTGGGACATGCCCTGATTCCCTGATTCACCTCTCTCGAACTTCTTGCCGCGGGCCGCAGCGTCCGAGTTGCTGCCGGCCCGTAATGACTGTACAAATGTTACTTGTCGCTCACCTCCTTGTACATAATGTAGAAAAAATACTCCCAAGTTTTGTTTTCATCCCGAAGTCCCGTCCTACAACCCCTACAGCTCTGTGTACGCGTATGTGTACACGCCGCGCGGAATCGCGACGAATGCTGCAACTGAAGCAGCCGTATGTATCTCTCTTTCTGCAGCCCGTGCTTTCCTGAGAACGGTCCCAGGCTTCGCCCGTTTTTTTTTTGTTTTTTTTTTTCGGCGGCGTTGTTATATAGTTCTGCTACGCGCCGCATTCCACGTCCGTCTTTTTTTTTGTATTCTTTTTCGTGGTTTTCGCGCGGCATTTTGTCCAGCGTTGTCTAAACGGACACCAAAAGCCACAATCCTTATCATTCTTGCCCGTCGCACCGGTTCCTGTCGATACCGTGCCTGTCGGATTGTCGCTGCGCCTCTCACATCCCTAATTTTGGGCGTTTTTTTTACGTGCCGAAGCCACGATCTTATTACGAGGCACCTTTTAGTGCAGGGGGGGACTCGGGGCTAATTTTGACCGCCTGCACTGTAAAACAATTTACACCCTAAAAAGTGAAAAAGGGTGTAAATGTGTGTATAAACTCGCACCCTTGGGGTGTTATCTATATAATGGACACCCTGATGGTGAGAGTTATAGACAGATTTACACCCTTTTCACTTTTAGGGTGTAAATTGTTTTACAGTGTGGGCTTCTCCAATGTGCGCACGATGTACAGTACACGCAAGCGCCTTTTTTTTGCATGCCGTCCTCACCGGAATGCGACCTTGGATCCGAACCCGCGACCTCGCGTGCTCAGCAGCGCAACGCCACAACCGGCTGGTCTGCCGCGGCGAGTTTGACGTATCTATACGTTGTGATTTACTGCTTAGCGGATTATAATATATCTATCTATCTATCTATCTATCTATCTATCTATCTATCTATCTATCTATCTATCTCTCTATCTCTCTCTCTCTCTCTCTCTCTCTCTCTCTCTCTCTCTCTCTCTCTCTCGCTATTAGAATTCATACGTCCGCAACCTTTCATCGCATCGAGGTACTTTTCCCATCCACACGTCTCTTCCAAATACCGTTTCTGAATGGTGTGCTCACTTCAGAAATCGTTCAGGTCGGTGGATAAGGCAGTCGGGCATTCTAAGGCGGTGTTTTTTTTTTTTTTTTCACATTGCAATGCCTTCCATGGCTGTTTAAAGATATCTTGAAGTAACTGCAGCGCCACGTCTGCTTATAGCTCAATTCTCCCCTCCCACAAACCATGCCCTCTGCACCTCACGTTCCATATACTTTTCTCTGCACATTCTTTCTTTCGTTTTTTTTTTTTTCATTGTCCTTCGTTCCGTGCATACTCTCGTGCGAGTGCTCCATGGTCGTTTGTTTCCGAGTGTTTGTATTTGATGCCTCTTGCTTGTCAGACGGCGAAGGGAGCTCGCTACTAGATCTCTCTCTCTCTCTCTCTCTCTCTCTCTCTCTCTCATTGTCCTCATTTCGCCTGCTTCTTTCTCTCGTTCGCAGCCGGCGGGGAACATTGACTCCGAAGCACCTATATGTCTTGACTGTGCCTCTCTGTTCGATCGCGTGGCGGCGGCCTCGCTTGTCTGTTCTCGGCGCTATGGCTGCGCTCCGCGAATCGATTCGAAAATTGTCAGTCTGAGCGTTTACAAGTCTCGGCCCGATGCCCGGCAAGAAAGAAAGCAAATACAAACGCAGCGGGTTGTGGATAGCGCGCTGCGTTTTCCAGACAACGCTCTGTTTGTTTCTTCTCTTTCTTTTTAGCGTGATCCTGTTGTGTCCCGATCGAGACACTTCAGAAAAGCGCCGCGCAGAAAATACTCAATTGCCACAGGACACACACACACACGATATATATAATATAACGAGAAGGACAGAGATAGAGAAAAGAATTAAGGTAAATCTTGTTCGGTTGCAGCGAGGTTAAAGTTTGCCCGCTCTTAAAAACAGCATTTCTATGTCAACGCGTCTCGGCTGAACTCCAATCGAAAAGTCCACGTAACATAGTCCCTTTCACACACGCACACGCACGCACACGCACACACACGCACACACACGCACACACACGCACACACACACACACACACACACACGCAATCGCACACACGCAATCGCACACACACACACACACACATGCGTTAGAACAAGTCC
Source organism: Dermacentor albipictus (assembly GCF_038994185.2). Taxonomy (NCBI): domain Eukaryota; kingdom Metazoa; phylum Arthropoda; class Arachnida; order Ixodida; family Ixodidae; genus Dermacentor; species Dermacentor albipictus. The sequence continues at coordinate 42,123,638 of NC_091829.1, read as the reverse complement.
GACAAAGGCACTAGCTTAAATCCCACCGCTGCCAAATATATATATATATATATATATATATATATATATATATATATATATATATATATATATATATATATATATATATACACACACACACACACACACACGAAGCGCAAAGGAAACACATGTGGTCTGCATCTTCGTTCGTCGTTTACTCCAGAGAGTGCGTGCGTGTGTGTGTAATGCGACAAAGTGGGTGGCAAAGGAGGAGGGCAGTGCACCGACGAGCCCGTCGGCAAAGCAGAACAACAAGGTCGATGGCACGCGCACTGCGCCTTTTGTTGTGCCGTTGGCTCTCGGACAAAGGAGAAGCGGCGGCGCACGCCGGCGTGTACGTCCTTTGTATGCGAGCGACCGCACACACGGCACAACGCGCGGACGCAGTCCTGCAGCGCGACGTCTCCCCTGCGTCGAAATGAAACTGCCGAGTACAGTGTGTGTACCAAAATGGCGACGAGAAAAGGAACGCGTATCGGACTATCCAGCTAGCGCGCGTCGCGCAGTGTTACACGGTACGCCTCGCGGGCAAGTCCGCTTGCATTGTCGGGAGACGACGAGGGAATCGTTTTCGCGTACATCGTTTTTTGTTGGGTGTCTTCCGTTATTGTTTTGGTTCACGCTGGCGTTTGTTACAAGTATCTCGACAACGGCGCTGTCCGTATACGTCCGTGTCTCTATTTTATTTTTCGCGGGGACGTTGACGCATGTCTCGTGGCTTAGACCGGCGAAGTGCGCGGGTGTGGAGCTGGACTGGGCTGAAGGTGTATACGTGCTGTATTACAAGATCCTTTATTTTTTTATATATATTCTCTGCACTTTATTCCATAAACAGGGACCGCCGTTATCAAGTGCCTATAACAAACTGAACTTGACTGAATGTGCAGCTCGCTGCAAGCATATCTTTTTTCACGCAGCGCTTTCAGACTAGTTTGGTGCGCAGTCCCGTTAACCATGCGTCTTGTGTGTTCTTGTGGGTTTTCTTTTTTTTTGAACTCGTGTTTGCGCAAAGTTACGTTCTTTTAAGGCGAGCTCATACACCCGACGGTCCTAAAAAAAAAAAGAAAACACGTTGTCCGGTTCAATGGTACAAAAACTATCATCGTCAACAATGGATCGTACCCCCTAAGCAAGCAAAAATTGCAATGGCTTATCCGTCTCGTAATGCATAGGCTATGAGCACTCATCAGAGTGAAGCGTACAGCGCATGCATTCATTGGAATCACGCATACAACGTACAGAAACGCGGCGTCCAGTCGATTGGCACGAAACAACAGCAACAAAAAAACACGTGACATTCTCAATGGCTCATACCCCCGTAAGCAGACAACATATGCAGTGACTCGTACTCCCACAAACGCTCAGCAAAGTGAAGCGAATGGTGCATACATCCATCGAAATCGCTCACACCACACACAGAACAGCATACGTTTCGATCCCCTGCAGAGAGGGTGCAGCGTAAAAGTCCAAGAGGAATGTCGTTTGCGTGTATCTGACCCGCTATACGAGCGCGCGAAGCGTCGAAAACGAGCAGAACTGGTAAAGCCGCAACGCGACGATGCGAGACGGTGCATTACCAAGTCTGTAGCAGACTTTGGCCTTGTAACGTGCTACAGGAGCGTAACATGCTGCCGAATTTTTGGTCGGAAGACTGGCGCTGTTTACACTCGTATAGCAGGCGTGTGTGTGTGTGTGTGTGTGTGTGTGTGTGTGTGTGTGTGTGTGTGTGTGTGTGTGTGTGTGTGTGTGTGTGTGTGTGTGTGTGTGTGTGTGTGTGTGTGTGTGTGTGTGTGTGTGAAGTGATTTTTAAAGAGTAATGGAAGAGATAAGTGCTAGCGTAAATGATCAAGGTGCCCCGTGAGCCGCCGCTTTCTTGGATTTACCGTCCTATAGTTGGCAATGCGGCATTGCAAGACGCCCGCGGGAAAGAGTTAATTGCGCGATAATCCGATAATTGAAGTACCGTTTCTTTCGCTTCGAGTGGGGTGTGTCGCGCTGATCGCCCACCTCATTTTGGGGGGCACTATGCGCGCGGCTATTCTTGTGTGTGTGTGTGTGTTTTTCGGCGTACGTTGGCGTCCTTGCGACTATGAAAATATGCACGCCGCGTACACTACACCATCGGTTGCCTGAAGAGTAAAACGACAACAAAAAAAGGCACGTTGTGGCGTTGTGTGGAGGGTTATCGAAGGGACCAGCCGTTTGGTTCCGCTCGGGTGACGCGGCAACCGCCACCGCTGCTGCGGTGGTGCGTATCGGTCTGAGACATCGCCCGGAAGAGAAAAAGAAAAAGATAAAAAAAAGAAAGTATGCGACGCGAAACAAAGGGCGTAATAACGGAACTTCGACCCGACTTCCCCTCTCCTGTCGCCCCCTATCGGCCACTCTCCGCACCGTCGAGGCGCACGGACCAACGGTTCCTGTTGTCAGCGGGCTGTGACGAGGGTTTCAGCGCGTGACAAGGGGTGGTGGCGGGGTGGATGGGGGGAGGTCGAGGGGGGGTGAAAACAATAAAGGAAACGGCGGCGGAGAGGAAGTCGCGCGTTCCTGGCTGATCGGGATCGCCGGCGCTGTGCCGTGTAGGGAGGGGAGTACCGTACAGCCCCGCGCATAATACGTCATCTTTCTTTTTTCATTTTATCGCCCCGGGTTTCGGCATTTAAAATTTGCGTCTCGCGTCATGTTCCGGTTCCCCAAAGTAGTGGAGGGTTTCGTGCCTCATGTATATATGTATCTTTGTCTTACATGAACAAAGAGCTCGTGTTCGGAACTACTTTTACTTTTGTTACATACGAATAAAGCTTTCTATTTATGCTTCATGTTCTCGTTTCTTTTTAATTTTCACGAGATTTGCTTGTTCGGACTAAAAATCAAGATTGCGTAAATCTGAAATTTCGTGGCCCGTAAATTTGCCCCTCGTATTATAAGAGGAGACGTATAATGCGGCATGATCTCGCGGCGTACCGTGGCGCTCTCGCTCAGAGCGCTGACGTTGCAGGCGATCGTCTCGCCTTGTTAGTCGCTACAGCATCGACGCGTTAGTGGCACTCACCGTTCGAAACGAGGGCGGGAAAAGAAAGAACTGCCGCGGGCTTCGTAACCGTCTCGTGTGTCGGTGGTCACGGGACCTTCCCATGGCTTGTTGCGGGAGATGGAGAGGACATACGGAGTTCCGAATCACGTGACGGTTCAGCATATCCTATACATAACATGAGTGCAACATGTGTACACACGTATCTTAAGTGTGTGTGAAGTAAGTACACTGAAGAAATGGTACAAACGCCCGGCATAAATGGTCGGAACGATTACGAACGAAACGAGTGATCTTACGGATGAATGTGAAATGTTAACCGACGAAGCACATATGACACGTGCTCGTATGTACGTAGTGTGTACATACATACATACATACATACATACATACATACATACATACATACATACATACATACATACATACATACATGGGAAAATTGCGCCTATTATGTGCCAATTTGCGTGCGGGAGATTTCTGGTTTTGCGAACCGAGAACGTTATGCAGGTTAGGATCACGATCTGGCATGCGTTTTGGGGCGACAAGCGTGTACTGGATGCACTTCTCACCAGACTCTAGAAAGGCCAAAAAGTAGCCAGGCGGGAAGTTCCGACGCTTAGCGCAATGTCGAAGTTTCTTCTCTCTTCTTCTTTTGCTCTCTCTTCCTTTCTCATTCTGTGAACGAATATATAAGCTTCTGTGAGGGAGAAAGAAATAAACGACTTTCGGGCGTGAAATGAAAAACCCAGCGAGAAGACAGCGACGAGCGGGGATCGACTTTCTAAACTAAGCAGCTTTCTTCATCAAGCTCGGCTCCCATTCGGGCGGGCCCCATTCTTTCCTCCTCATCACAGGAACGCGGCACTGACTATCGATTTTCCATCGTCTGTTGCCAAATGGACCCGAGATCGTAATCGCCGCCCGAAATAGCCCGAAAAAAAAAAATAAAAAAGACCGCCGCCGTCGTCAATTGCGTTCTGCTTTGCGAACGCACTCGCAGACACACACGCACGCGTACTCAGCTGGGCAGTGCGTCTCGTTTGCATATCTGCCAAAACAAAGCCGCTGTCGCTGCTGTCACTTCGTTGTCAACGCCGCTGGGCACGAGTGGAAACCTGACGAGGCCCGTCGCGTCTGCTCTGGCTGCCGGCAGGCACCACGCGATCGCTGCTCGCCCTCCGATTGGTCCGTCGCACTTGAAAAGCCGGCCGGCGCGCCGCGTGACGTCACGCGCCGTGTGCGCATGCGGCGGCTCCGAAGGTCACCTTGGCGCCGCGCTGGGTCACGTGGTCGCGTTGCGTCTGTAAACAGGGGAGCTGGCTCGGGCGTCCTTGGGGGAGGAGGAGGAGGAGGCGGCGGAGCGGCTGGCTTCGTCTCACGGCGATCCTCCGGGCGCTGTAGCTTTCTTTCTCTTTTATTTATTTACGTGGTTCGGGAGTGCAGACAGGTGTCTTGTTTTGAGATGTTTCTTGTTTATCTTTTTCCGTCAGCCGCAGGCCTCCTTGTCTTGTGCGATCGTGTTTATGTTCGGATATTTCCAGGAGCAGTCAGACTTGTCTCTGGCGCCTCGTGGAAAAACTTTACACCCCGTGCACTCTTCTTCAGTGTGCGTGTGTTTGCCTTGCAGGCTGTACTTTTTACAGCTTAAAAAAAGTGTGCCGCTGATTACATTGCGTGTTTTTCTGAAACGATTCGGCTTCTGCGTGGTTGCGCGCGTCCTTTCTTTATAAGCCCTGCTTGTGACAGTCGCTCTGATCTTAAGCGGTTGTCGCAATGTCGCAGTTGGCGTCACCTTCCCGAGTGCCTTGGGAAATCGCCCGCCAGCAGCACCGCTTCTATCGGGTGCATCGGTTCGTTACGTCGGGAGGGGGGGTGCTTACTGACGTTAAGCCGCGAGGTGCTGCTTGATGGCGTAGCAGTGGGTTTCGAGGGCGCCTAGCCCGGGGCGCCTTCGCGAGCAATTAAACCCGATCCCTCTGTCGATCGTGGTCGGGAATGCGACGCGTAAGAGTGCGTGCGAGAGAGAGAAGGAGATTCTTGATGTTGGGAAGGAAAGGTTGGGGTGTAAAGTGCAGCGCAGTAACTGTCTCTCAGCAGAGGACACCTCAACCGCGCTGCGCAGGGGGTAGGGAATGAAAGTAGGGGGAGAGAAAGAGCACCAGAATAAGAGTGCGTGCGTGTGTGGCCAAGCCAGCGGAAACGAAGAAAGCGAAAAGAACGGCACGTTGCCTACTCCCGCACGCGTTTGTTTGTTTATTTTTTATGTTAATTTTTTTGACCGCGTATTTCTAACGCGCACGCATCTCGGCCCTCCGACCAATTCGAAGCGTCGCGCTGCGCGTTTCGTCGGGGCGAAATGCAAATATTCCCGCGATAGTTAGTTATCGATCGAGAACTGCGGCGTGTGTTGTAAGTGGCGCATGCATACTGCCAGGCACTTTGGACAGACTTGCCGTAATCTCTCGGTGAAGGGAGAAGTCGCGAGAAAACGTAATTTTTTCTCGCGATCACCCTGTTCCCGATGCTTTCGCTGTCGGTTGTATACTAAGTGTGCGCATGCTTTGCCAACCGTTTATAAGGCGTGTCTGCGAAGACTTGAAATCTACAGTCGTCAGGCGCTGTTGTTGTGTTGCTCGCAAGGAGTCACGAACATCATTATACCCTCAGTATAGCCCTTTGTATAAACTTGAAAGGTTCGCGGTGGGCCCGGTAGGCGGCGCCAGGGCAGCTCCGGTTGCAGGTCGAGCTGGTTGTCTAAGGGCGAGAACATACCGGAGCAAATATTCGCAACAGGATGAGGCGTGTGTATGCTGCAGCAAACAGTAATCCGGAGACAAATCAGCACATCCTAATGAAATACCCTGTGATACCTGCAGGTAACGTACACCCTCCCAGAAGTGATTGGGTTTAAAGTGGACCGAAGGCATCAACTGGTCAGCAGTCGAGCTAAACAAGAAACGTTTAGAGTGGTGAAAAAAAAAAAAAAGCAGGGAAGAGATTGATACGACCGGATCCTTTACTAGCATAGGTAGCGGTACAAGGTAGATAAAGCAGTTCTGGGGAAGAAAAAAAAATTAAGATGTATATAAAAATACTGGAATGAAAAACATGTGCAGCTTATCCTGATTAAATCAAGCAGGCTACGTGACTATTTGTGACCGCCCTGTTTCAAAAGGAATGCCAATAAATCATCATCATGCCAAGGTAATCACCCAGCAAGAACGATAGGGAATCCCTACCTTCCAGAATCCAGAAGCACTTGGATTCAAAATGGAAGCATTAGCTGCATAACCAGTCTAGGTAGGCAAGAGTCAAAGTACATGTGGCAGAAGAGAAAGGAAAAAAAAAAGCAAGGAAGAAATTGACAGAGCCGGAGTCGTTGCACGGTGACTGTACAGTATATATAAAGATAGCTCAAGCAGGCTAGACGACCCGTTTCGAAGGGAATGTCAATATAAAACATCATCACACGCACCGCGACTTCGAAATGTTCAGCGTAGACCGTACGAATTACTATAAGTCGACCCACCCCCTTCTCTGCCCTCTCGGCTGTGTCTATGGACATCTCGCGGTTTTTAACCTTGCGGTGTTGCTACTGCTGCTACATGCTGCTATTGTAATTGGGAACATTGGTTGCGCCTACTAGACAATCACATGAAAGAAGACAGGACAGGCGCATGATTGTCTAGTAGGCGCAACCAATGTTCCCAATTACAATGAACCAACTTGCCCAACAACGCATCCTGCTCATGCTGCTATTGCCAGCGCTGCTATAGCATGCATCGACGTTTTTTTTTTATCACCTCCGGTCTTATTCCCGACGCTCTCGTATATACCGCATAGTCGCGGGTGTCTGCAAGTTTCGTTAGCTCTCTTAAAACACCGCGCCTGAGGCGTAGGCCTGACCCCTCCGCTCCTCTGTAACACGCGCATTTCGCGCATGTGTACGAACGTGCGGCGTACGCAGGCATATAGGCATAGGCAGGGCAAGGCATCCCCTCCTCCCCCCTACCCCTCCGGCTTGCGAAGCGCTCGACGATAATCACGCGCAATAGCCCCTCGCAGGCCTTCGGGTTATTTCTCGCGCGAGGGGAGCAATCGCCCAATGTTCCTGGTAATCTGGATCGTAGCAGGTCATCCGCCAAAGCCTCTCTCTTCCCCCCCCCTCCCTCCCCTCTTCAATGCTTGCGTTTCCTGACTGGCTCCAGGCTTCTTTCCACCTGCTCGGTAGGGTAGCCGCACTAGACGTTCGCTTTGGCTAGATCTCTCGCCGTGTCTGGGCCCCGTAGCCGTCGTTAAAGACGCACGCCTTCACTCGAGGCGATGAGGAAACGGCCGTGAACTTACGTAGACGGTTACGGCGGCGGCGCCCTCTGGAGTGGCCTCCATTGGTTTTTTTTTTTTTTTTTTTTTTTTTGGCTCGCGGATCGCGCGGCGTCGGGGGTGGCCGTATATATGGCTGTGTGTTATGTCTTACGTGTCGTGGCGACCCGTGGATGTTGTTGTTGTTATAGTACGGACAAAAAGTAACGCCGCGTATAACCCTGTAGACGTGCTGAAAAAAAAAAAAAAGAAGCACGGCGCCAGTGAATACTGGCAGGCCCTGCGGAGAAATCGAGAATTCCGTTCCGGCCGTTTGCTCAAGCCGCACAGAGCTGTTGCTTGCGTGACTGACTGCAGAGTACAACATATACAATACCGATACCACGCAGCCGTAATCGTAGGTCTACAAGTGCTTTACCCATACCGCCTCTGGAATTTCTTTTCTTCGAATTTTCCTTTGTCGGTGCTTCGCGTATGTAGTATATCTCCCGTAGTTTCTCGATCTTTGTTTTATCTAGAAAACGAGAAATAAAATGTGTGTGTGCGGGGGGGGGGGGGGGGGGCGAGGTAGTACGATTGTCGTGTATTGTGTGCGAGTCGGGTTTCAATAAATGATATAGAACGTACAGTCTAAGCGGGACTTATATAGAAACGTGTTTTAATGCAAGAAACGGTTACGCGTTTTTCTTTTTTTTTTTTAAAACCCCACTCACCCCCGTCCCCATCATATCAAGGGGTAGAAGACCGTCGTAACGGCTCTAGCCTTCCGTCGACACTCGCGCCCTGAACGAGAACGCGCCGGCTATTTCAGGCGTAGAACACGTAACGCCTTGCGCTCCGTAATGACCGCTGTGTGGCGCAATATAAATAAGCCCGCCAATTAGTGTGCCGCACAAGCCCGCGCCGTACGTCGGGCCGTCCGACCGCTAGACGCGCCGCATTCCGCCCGACTGCGACAGAACGAGCTGTCCGATTTGGAATTGAATTGAATGGAATTGAATTGAATTGAACTTTATTCTCCTTGGACAAATACACAAGGAAGGAGCAGCTACAAAAAGCTACTGAGATCAGTAGCTTGACGAGGTGGCTGCCCCTTTACACAGCAGCAGCAGCAGCAGTAGTTATGAAACAATTTTCTTACAAATGACTGCTTTCATACATATGCACGGACGATGATTGCACAACGGAATATAAGCATTTTGCAAAATACAAAAGAAAACTTCACATTAACGAGCAAAATATATGAAAATAGACAAATAAATGCATCATAGTTCACAGGAACTGATCTCGCATTGTTTTTTTGGACAACTGTGACACATCTACAGATTTGTTGGCGAAATTATTGAGCAGCTGTCTCGAATTGCTGTCTAGAATTCTCCCACGGAAGCGTCCGCTGTATACGTACGTACCTTCACCGTCAGCAGCGTGCGACCCTTTCAACGTCCTCCGAATTTCGAAAGCGCGGGGCCTCCTGTCGGTCCACTTTCCTCGCTGTCTTACTTTTCTTACTTCTTCCTTTTTTCCTTTCTTTCTTGTTTTGCTTTTCTGCTTTCTTTTTTTTTCGTTCATCGTCGTCTTTAGCGTTTTCTTTTTCTTCCCGCCTCCTAACCCGCACGTGCGCGTCACGGATCGATGGTTGGCCGTGTGACCCGCAGATTGATCGCTTGCCATCACGCTCCCCTCCCCCTCCGACTCCTCCTCCCTACCTTCTCTCCTGAACATCGATCGCCCATTGCAGTACGTTGCTCTCAGCTGCTCCCTATTCCCGAATGTCTTCGTTCTCCAGTTCTTTTTTTTTTTTACTTCGTCGTCTCTGCATGGCTTGTATATCGATCCGTTTATGCTTACCTTCGCGTATACTTCAAGTCTGGTCCGCGCCGTAAACAAGCGAGCAGTCGCGGGATATTTTTTGATGCCGCTGCGTAGACTTGACTTCGTCCCCCATTCCGCTGTGCTTACGTTCCTCGTGTGTGTGTGTGTGTGTGTGTGTGTGTGTGTGTGTGTGTGTGTGTGTGTGTGTGTGTGTGTGTGTGTGTGTGTGTGTTGACCGGTGAGCCCGTGCGTGCGTATCCTTTCCGCCGCTCCCCGTTGTTCGATGTCAGCTCGCCGCCATTGCGGCATCGCATGTCACAGAGCTGCTGCGTGTGGGCGGACGACGTAGCGCGTGGCTAAATTGACATTGCGCGATGATGAACGTTGCGTTCACGGAAGCATGTTCGTGCAGGAGGCAGGCAGGCCCCGGCGAACCGACTTGCAGCTTCACGAGCCGCACCTTAATATGTATGCTCACAGGCCCTGTAAAACACGCATGTAACCGTGGCAACTATAAGGCTATACCTGTACTGCATTTCACAACGTGGCGCTAAAGTAGCTGTTGCGAGACGTTCTCAGGCGCTCTAAACAGCCCACTAGACTTTACGGACGACGCTGTGACGCAAATGTAAAGTAGTCGCTAAAGAACAACTAAGTGTATGTCGCTTATTATTAAGTTATTGCGTGACTCGGTGTGCACATGTATAAAAATGAATAGCTAGCTGTATGTGACATGTATGTGACTTAAGCGCGAGCTGTTGCTTCCTCTCCAGTACCGTGCTATTTTGTGACAACCTATATAGCCGTATATCCTTTCCGCCGGCCCCCTTGTTCGGGTGCACCTGCTATGCATACGCGGCTCTAGGCAAATAAGTGAAGTCGTTGATGTCTAATCTTCGTTCTCGTCTTCTCCAGGAAAGGGTGTGTGTGGAGGGGGCGGGGGGGGGGGGAGGTGGCGAGGTGTTATCGTCAACGAATCTCGCGTTTGTGTTGTTGGTAGCGCGCATCATTTCCTCCCGTATCGCGTACCGCCGCTTTCGCATCAGCGAGCGCTCTTCGTTTTAGGTATAAGCGAAAGCGGGGCAGAACTTACGTAGGGTTACGTAGAGAGAGAGAGTGAAGTAGCCTGTTTTTACATTGCGATACGCTGCAGGGTTCGATAAGCCCATTGTCGCTTGTCTAAATTACTTTGTAGTTGCTCCATAGCTGCGGGCGGAATCGCAATGCCAGTCACGGAGCCCTTGATGGTCTACTTTCAACCGCTTCGTTGACTATGTTGCGCAGCTCCTCACCGGATTTACTCTACGCCAGGAAGTAACTTCGACGAGCGGTTTCTCGCGCATGGCGCGTATACGACCGACCTCGAGGGCAATTTGCGAAATCTTATTGGGGCTTATCCGCCGAAAGAAACATTTTGCATACGGGGTTAACGCTGTAAAAGAGCGCGCGGGCTTGTTTTGACGCCTGGAAATGTTTAATTCCACATACTGGAACGGAGGTTGTCGTTTGTAGGTTGCATTGAAGCTTTTCACAGTTGACAGAAGCACATGAAAGCGCCACGAATATGCAGCCTGTATAGGCACAGTACAGTGCAGTTTGCGCGCGGTCTCTGCGCCATCTACAGACTAAGTGAAACTTTCGGACGGCCAGCGTCGAAACCAGGAAAAAAAAAAACGACAGGAGAGAAGCTGTCCGCAATTCGCCGTTTCACTTTCGATCGCTTACCGCGAAGCAGGACTGTCCGAGTTGTGTGAAAATGTCGAAGTGCGCAAGCTCTGCATGTGACAGCACGCGTTCACGATCGCTATCATTAGTGCGCGAACAATTGCGAGCGTGACCTCGTCAGAGCACAGTGCATAATTACGCTCCGACGAGCGACGAAGAGTGAGCCACTGTCGTTTGTAATGGCCTACCATTTTCATCGACTCTCTAACGGTCGGTGTCGGTGATATCGGCACGAAACGAAATGAAAACGTCGTTGTTCTTTCTGAACACTACTAGTACATGGTGCCTATAGCTTGCAGTGGCAGGAATATGAAAAAAAAAAAGACAGGTGATTCACATTATTGCGAGGCAAGTGTGCCCGACGATCGGCGAGTGTTAAACTAAACGTTCGGCGTCGTCACACGAGAACTCTCAATCGCGATCGATTCCGATGGGGCTCGAATTTCCAGACCGCGATTGTCTGTAGCTCCCTCCCGCAGCTAGCGCAAAGGAGCCGATCGAAATGAAATTTCTCGATCGCGATCGTGTTTCTTGACCGCTATTAGCTCGTTTGCGCAGTCAGAGGAAGGGATCGAGCCAATCGCGATCACGAAATTCGAGCCGAGTCGGACTCGATCGCGATCGAAAGTGCACGTATCGGGACGAAACTCTTGCTGATGCGCCTCGGCGTTTCATTGTCCATCGCAGCCCTAGCCGCTGGTGCCTACGACACTGGTGTGATGATGATGATGATGATTTATTGGCATCTTCGTTGAAACGGGGCGGTGACAAATAGTCATCTAGCCTGTATGAGTTAATCAGCTATGCTAGTCATGATTTTCATTCTAGAATTCTTGTACTCATAGATATCCGTAATATTTTATTCTCTTCCTCAAAATCTGTCTAATTACCTTGTACTTCTACCTATGCCTGTAACGAATCTGGTCGTATCAATCTCTTCCCCGTTTTTTTCCCCCTCAAAACTTGTTTATCAGTGCTTATCACTACTGTGATAACAAGTCGCAGCGCCCTCTGGCCGGCGCAAGGTACCTATATATATATGTAGGCTCGTGTGTGTGTCATGTGCGCGACTGTATTCTACGTTGTATGCGGCTGCCTAAAAAGAGAAAGAGAGAGAAAGAAAAGAAAACATGCACGCGCAAAAAAAAGGACATCGCGGCATGCCGACTTATTTTGTCCGTGCCAGCGCAGTCTGCCCGTTTCGCCCTCGTATATGTGTGCGCGCGCTCTTCCGAGCACACGGCGGTGCGCCTCAGCTGCTTGGGTTGTTCGCCTGTTTTCCTCCGTTTCCTTGAGCGACAAGCTCGCTCAAAGAACGAAAGGAGTTGGGAGGCCGAAGAGGGGGCGGGGGGGGAGGCCCGATGCTGTTTGTTCTCAGTAGATTCCCGCGGTTCGCCTCCTCTTCCATTTTCTCCAGCTCCCCCCACCTCTCGTTAGCGTTCTGTTTTTCTCTCTCTACGACCGCCGCGCACGCCGCTGTTCTTTTGGAACGCCGTACTCTTTTTTTTTTATTTTTTTACCCGCGGCTAGAGCACTCTTTGCAGCAGGGCATGCAGCGTCGCGGCCAACTACGCATTTCTCGCAAAGCGACACTTTTGGATTGCGGAGAGCCAGAACCCCCCCGCAGAGGGTGTTTTCCTACCGGTTGTTGCTAAGCGCGCACCAGTAAGTATGAAAACGAGTGGCAATGCGTTTTTGGGTTGAACCCTGCATGACCACGGTGCACCTTCGTCGGTAGCAGCACCTGCCCGTTGCTTTCGGGAGACCCTCCCTTCGCCCAGCTTCTTCTTCGACCGGTCGTTGGTCGCTGAAGTTGCGGTTGCATGTAAGGACAAGTGTCAACACGAAAAGCGCGAACAACGCGCCCGTTTTCTCTCTCTCTTTTTTTAAATTCTGCCGTCCATGCACGTGGCTGGTCACCTTTCTGGGCCCGTGACATTGCCGCTGGCAACAGGTGAGCGATTTGTGGTTCACTGCCCCCTGGGGGAACGGGCCTGCTGCAGAAGGAAGGGTCAGGCGCAACGGGGGTGCACTGACTTGTTTTTTTTTTTTTTTTTTTTTGCCGGCTCGAACAAAAAACATATGCTGGAGGTTGTGTTGTTTCCAGGTGGTGGTCGCGTGAAACAGCTTTTGAAGTTTCAAAGCGTAGGGTCTCATCAGTTGGTAAACAAACAACGTGCAGGTGTGTGTGTGTGTGTGTGTGTGTGTGCGTGCGTGTGTGCGTGTGTGTGTGTGTGTGTGTGTGTGTGTGTGTGTGTGTGTGTGTGTGTGCGTGCGCGCGCGCGCGCGTGAGGAGGGGATTAAAAAGTCCTGCGCTGGGTTTATCCTGTCGACGAGTGGTCTGAATAGACACTCATGCTGTGGCCACAGGGCTTTTGCGTGTATGCACACGTATTAATTTTTTTCCCTTGGCAGAGCCAAGCACTGTGCCATGTGCACTTGTAGAACCGCAAGGCTGACAACGTGGCGTTGAGTAGAACGAGCGACAACGTACACTTGGCAACAGCGCGGCTTGTACATATGTTTAGAGCTCCCTTATCGCAGCAAGCGTATATAACCTTTCTCGCAGCGGGCATCTCCGTGCGGCCTGTAAACGCACGTAAACCCGTAGGGAAGAAGAAAAATGAGGTGCAGTTATCAGCCGTGCATGTGTACTCGAGTCAACACATGTGACATGACGGGGATTATTCGCCGGGGATGCTCTAAATGCTGCTTCTTTTGTTTTACGATGCGATACCTGTACAGATAGTTGAATGCGTTGTCATATCTTATTGTTATGCGCGGAGACCCAAGGAAGCGCCGTATGAATGCGACGAAATGATTGGGTAGAGGGACGTTTCGTGCGTATAAGCTTTCGGAATTACTGAAAGGGATCAGACGGCGGCCTTCGGTGATGGTGGCGTGGCTGTCGTTCTTCTTTAACCGTTATTTCGCTGTGACGGCACACTTTCCCGTCTTATACTCCCGAGTCCTGCAGGCCCCTGTGCTGCTTTCCTCGTAGATTTCTTTTCTGCCTTTGAAAATGACATTCAGCCAGAGAGTTAGGAAAAAGAAATAACCATATACGGAGTCAGGAAAAGAGAGAGAGAGAGAGCGCGCGAAAAAAAGAAAAACTGCACAAGGAAAACGGCGGCGAGTCTGCGTGCGCTTTGGCAGTTGTGACAAATGTCGCGCGTTCGGATCGGCGCGCGCTAGCTCCACAGCCGCCGGTGTATCTTTTTTTTTTTAGTATTTTCCGTTTCAACAGTTCCTGCTGCCATTCCGGCGTACGTGTTCTCGATCACAACGCCCGCCGCTGCTCCATAGCTCGCGTGCCTTTCTATTTCCTGCCCGCCTCTCGCACTGCAGTTGTATGGCAACAGCAACAGCAGCGGCGGCGGCGGCAGTATAGTAGTAGTACTAGTACCGGTTCTCCGCTTCGCGACGCTTTATTTTGTCTTTCCGTGCAGCCGTCGTCCTGCGGTGCACGCGCGCGTGCCGCCCGAGGAATGTTCATTTGTAATGGCGCGACGAGACTTGGGGCCGATGGAGCGTGGAACGACGCCCGCCGCGCGTATACCTCGTGTTCCACAGCCTCTGCAGCGCTTTTGTTTGTTTGTTTGTTTGCTTGTTCTACGTGCCCGTGGCCTCGTAGAAGGTGAACGCAGTGAAGCGCACTGCGGTTTGACGTCATTTGCCGGGCCCTGAAACGTCGCCGCGGTATACGGTTGTATACTTGCGTGTCGGCGTGCCAAAAGCGGCGTACGAGTATGTGCGAGTGGGGCTTGGGCGAGTACGGGTGGTAGAGCCCGACGTTGTGGCTGTCGTGAATGTCGGCGACAAGGCTGGAGGAGTGTATAGCGACATTCTGGGTGCTATACTGACCGCGACAAAGCTAACGAGAACGCCACCTGCGAGTGGTGCTTGAGCGAGTACGGGTGATGGAGCCCTACGTTGTGGCTGTCGTGAATGTCAGCGACAAGACTGAGCGTATAGCGACATTCTGGGTGCTATACTGACCGCGACAAACCTAATGAGAACACCCCCTCCCTAGATGTTAGGCGTGGGCCGTGTTCGCCAGTTTGCTATAGCGTACTCGCAGTCGGAGCTCTCTTGACGAATGCCTCGTTAAACTTGGGCTGCGCACGGTCTGCATTCGCAACTGCCTTGAAGAACGCCGAGTTAGAGGCTTCCCATTGGTCCCGATGCAATGGGACGTCGCTCAGTTGGAGAAATTTGCGACTCTAATGTTAAACCAGCCTTAATTGTTAAGAGCACGACGTGGCATCGAACGTGCTATCGAACTTGCGAAGGTGCAATAAGTGACGCCCTAGTTTATTTTGCATTGTTCCTGTTTCATGTTTATTGCTCGCAGTGTTAAGTGACGAAGACCATATATGGTCTTCGTCAGTAGCAATATGGTCTTCGTAAACTTTCTTTGTTGCCTGGAAGGACTGTGGTAAGACGAAAGAAACTGCTCGGAATCTCTAGAAATTTCCATTTTCCTGTCGACACCTGACTTGAAACAGAGAGCATAAGATAAACAAACAGAAACCAAGATGAGGGTTTCCGGATTGCTGCCCCGCATTGCGGTGCGTCAAATAGGGGTTGCAAGGAAAGTGAAGAGGGAGATTTAAAAAAAAAGAGTAGGGCGGGATAAGTTTGGTTCAGGTGGCGCAGGTGTGCTGTGCGAAAATCTTTGGCAAAAGCCTCTGTCCCGGCAGCTTACTCGGTGTCTACGATGGCGGTAATTCCGAGAGGTAGTCTCTCTCTCTCTCTCTCTTTCGAGCCTTGTGGAGCGTGAAGCCGCGCGGATGAAAGTCGTTGACGTTTGCGTGCGCTTTTTAAACGAAGTTAGCGCCTTCTGTTCTGCGCAGCGTGCATTATAGGGTCGCCCTCCCTCTTCTTCCTTTAAAGGGGTTGGGACACCAAATTTTGAGGCTATAAAAAGCATGTTGTAGGCTGCTTCGGTATGCAAGGACACCCCGAACGAGGTATCGGACGCTGCAAACATTTCAAAATAATTTTAATTCAGCTCCAAAAAGTCATTAAAAACTCCCTCTCGTAGTCGAGACCCATCGCTAGCGCGGCAGCTACTACGTCACAGAGGAGGAACGAAAATATTGACGCCATAGCACACCAGCACAAAAACGTGACGTATGATGAGTAGCGATGAAATGCCGATTACGGAGCCTGCTGAGCCGAGCGACCGAGCATAGCCTCCACTATGACCGAGCTACAAGCATATAGAAATCCTTTCTTAATGCAAAGAAGGGGTAAGGCGTGCAGACACGGACACAGGAGTAGAGAAGTGGACAACACGAACGCCGCACGGCGGCCCGCGAATGGCAAACTGCGTGCGGCGAGTTGCCGTGCCGACGGGCCTTTGCACGTTTAAGTGTAAAACAGTAGCCGGCCGACTCCGAAAGGGACCAGGATATGCGGCGTTCGTGTTGTCCGCTTCTCTCCTCGCATAGTCGCATAGTTTGGCAGCTCGGAGCGGTCTGTCCTTCGCTTGGCCTGTCTCAATGTGAAGGCCCGTCCACGTTACCGGCACCGAAACTCGCCGCACGCCGTTTGGCGTTCGGGGGCCCCCGTGCGACGGCGGTTTTGCTTGCGAACGGCGAGATTTCCTAGCCGTAGAGAGCACGGACCCGGGACCCATTTGTGCGGCAGCCGTACGGCGAAGCGGCCAATCAGCGTCCGAGGAGTGGTCACTCTGTGCACCGACGGCAGCTTCACCGCCTCTGATCGTTCGGCGCCGCCGATATCGTGGCTAGGCCTTTTCCGGTTCACTTCGAAGCTAACGCTAACGGCGCTTCGGAACGAATCACCGACTCTCACAAGCCGCAATATTTTCTTACCGTTGTTGTCGCTCTTCGCAATAATTATAATAATCGCGACATGCACTTCGAATCGCCAATTGACCTCTGCTGGCAGAGCACGCGTATGCGCGAGCAGACGACGCAGCATAGTTTTACGTCACTATTTTTTGTGGCCCACGTGACCAAGCCATGTTGCGTTTCCTCCTCTGTGACGTCATAGCATCCCCCGGAGCCCAGAAACCGAAACCGAAATCGCTCGGTATAATAATGCGATTATTAAATTATTTATCGGATATATATGAATCCCGCTGTGTGTATCGTGCTCCCTGAAGCATGACGCAACGTTTGAATCAACAAACGCATGAACGAAAATTTTGATGTCTCCACCCCTTTAAATTTTTTTTTTTTCTGACGCTGATCGATTCCTCTGTTTTGCCTCAGCCCTGTCGAATGAAGCACGTAGTTACAGTACATGCGGCGCCCTTCGGCTGACTCGCATGACCTTCGACCACCACGTGCAGGGAATGCCAGAGGTGTCCGGCATCTGCCTCTTTTTTTTTTTAAACCAAACTGTAATCGTACATCGCTCCCCAACTGTAACGCCTAAACAAGTAATATCGCTCGACGATCGAGATTAGTGTGTATAGCAACAATTCTTTTTATATTCGCACAACGATTTGGTGTCCGCATGTACGCGCGCCATGCGTTATGCGTTCCTGCATGTTTACTCGTGATAGTGCGCAAACTCTCGGATGCCTCGAATTCCTTCTCTCCGCCGATTCGCTCGCGTTATTTCTTTTTCTAACGGTATTTTTTCGTTCGTCAGTAAAAGCAACATATTCTTCATAAAAACAGATGCGCAGTTAAGTATATATATCTCCCATGGAAGGTCAGCTGGACACCGACGGGCGACCTCCTGTTAAGTAATAAAAGCCATATGAAACGATTCGTTTCTTGGAATATAGTTTTGGAGTTTATTTCGTTTGACGGTGAATGTCGACTCTGATTGATTCATCACTGGCGTGGCATGTTCAGGCTCTATAAATAGCTATCTGTATAGCTACATACATATCTTACTCTCTGTTCTAAGCGCTTTCTCTGAAATATAGTTCATTTTAAATTTTGTTTTCTGTGAACTTGTTCTCTCCCTCCATTTCTCTCCTTAGTATTTGAGACTACATTGAATATTTGCGCCTTCCATTCCGTTGTTGCGGCGCTATTAAGCGCGCTTACGCTTGGCTTGGCTTGTTCAGGCTTTCTCGCAAGTTGCCGTTTCGGTTTACCGGTCCACTGTTTAGCCATTTGCGCGTACGCTGTGGCTTTTCAGGCGAGGCTTCTGCTGTAGGCAGATCACCAATCACGTGATGGCTAAACGACTACGCCGGTTGCGCACGATGCAGCGCGAGGTTGCGGGTTCGTGTACCGACCTCAATTCTGACGGCTTCTGCGCAACGCAAGAGCGCTCCTGTAGTGCTGTGGTTTGAAGCTCTCGCCAGAGAACAGCAGCGTGGCGATCAAAATGAATTCGGAGGCTTCACCTATAACACGCAGTTTCGCTTAAGGGCTACGGCGCAGTTTCAGAACTTCAGGTGCAAACATTAAAGCCTGGCTCAAAGTAGCCTTCCTTCCCGTGCTAAAAGTCATCGCACGAAGGAACAGCGCGACTTTAATACTTTAATTGTACTTTAATTCACCTTCTGTGTGATTTTTCTTTCTTTTCCTTTTTTTTTTTTTAATGCGATCAAACCCGCCGTGGTTGTTAAGTGGATATATGGTGTTGGGCTGCTGAGCACGAGGTCGCGGGATCGAATCCCGGCCACGGCGGCCGCATTTCGGTGGGGGCGAAATGCGAAAACACCCGTGTACTAGACTTAGGTGCTCGTTAAAGAACCCCAGGTGGTCGAAATTACCGGAGTCCTCCACTACGGCGTGCCTCATAATCAGAAAGTGGTTTTGGCACGTAAAACCCCATAATTTAAAAAAAAAAAACTTTTTCATGAAAAGAGCGATAACGTTGATCGAAGTTCCATGTAGGTGGCAGTTCTTGTTCATAGCGGCATGCGATAACGCCTGGATCTTTTTACCGCTGCAGTGCGTCTTGGTGAAACAGAGTTCAAATTCGGGTCGGGCTCGGCGTCTCCTTTAACCGAAGTTCCACTTTCGGAGGTTCCGCGCCGTGTTCGCCGAGTTCCTTCCTAAAGCGACGCCGCGGTTGGGGCCCAAAATGTCGCCACGCGCTAACCACGCGCCGTGACTCTTAACCCTGACCGTATATGCCGAGGAATCGTTTTCCGGGGGGGTCGTGCGGGCACAGCGGCAGCCTTTTTATTGATTCATTGATTTTACTGACGCGTGAATCAAACACGTGGCTCGCATATAAAGTGGTACAAATATATCATATATTTTGACATATACGTACAACTTAAGTTGCGCTGAACGGTGAGTGTCGGAAGTCGGAGCAGCCAGTAACTCTCCGCCTGTTACGGCCCTGACTCTAAACACGTGTAGAGTCTACCGCTTGTTTTAGGTTTACTGCGCAGGGCTTGTACTGTAACTCCAGCCACGGATGGCTGGATGGATGTTATGAGCGTCCCCTTTGGAACGGGGCGGTAGGTTGCGCCACCAGTTGCTCTTGCTACTATGCTGCCTGATATCCTACCTAGGTTAACCAATGAAAAAAAGAAAAGAAAAAAAAAACACTATGAACTAACACGTCCAAATTTTCTGATCCCCTATTGCGAACTGTGTTTTTTGTACGTCTCCGTCTTTTGTCGTTTCCCTACTTTTCTTCCACCAATCCTCCAATCGCCTCCTACTAATGTATCTATTGCGGACCTGTTTGCCACGTGTGCAGACTTTAGCGCCACCTGGGCGCTGAAATTTGAACTAATATCGAACGGCACGGCGGAGCGACTGTTCACCGTCTCGGACGGATCGCGTGCGCATGCACGTGTACGCTTCGCGGCGAAAATCGTCCCGAAGTGCGGCTGTAAAATTGTGCCACCGCTGGCTCGATTTTTTTTTTTTTCCTCAACCCTCGGGAGTGTGTCGTCCATGTATACCTCTACGCCGTTTAGATCGTCACGCCATGGCGCCATAATTATCCCACGCGACAGCCGCCGTTCAAAACGCAGCAAAAACTAAACCAGTCCGCGATGTAACGTGTTTCTCGTTATGTGTACTGCCCCTTACGCCCCCTCTCTCTCTTTTTTGCGATGCTCGCCGGTCGTTTGTCGCTAAACTCGTGGGTGCCGGCCCGGCCCCTTTCCATCGAGCCTCTCTCTCTCTCTCTCTCTCTCTCTCTCTCTCTCTCTTTCAAGTTCCCGTGTTCGGCCGTTTGCGCAGCAGCGCTAGAAAGCCCGCCGCAGCTGTGCGTGCCCCCCCTGCCACATCGTCGCAGCTGGCGTGCGGTATTTCGCGGTGACTCACACGGCGTACGGCAGGCGTCCTGCGAAGTGGCGCGATGTGGAGGTATAGCACGTGATGCCTTTTTCGAATAGAGGTGACCGTATTGTGTGAATGGGCGAAGCGTTCAAAAAAGAAAAAAAAAAAGCCTGCAGGGTCTCGAGCTTGCGGTTTCCGACAACACGTCTTCGTGTGACTTTTTTTTTTTGTGTGCAAGGCGGGTACGAAATGTCGCGCCGTCTTTATTATTATCATATTTCTTCTTTCTCAGCGGCGCTTCTTCACGTGGTTTCAGTGAATCATCGCCGTTCTTGGCATTGCCATTTTCCTAGCCTCAAATGTAGCATAGCGGTACTGCGACTTCGCACGACAGTAAAGGGCGTAGCTTCATGCGCCGTGCTCAAAAGTTACGCTATACTCTTCGGGGGAGGGTGTATGTTCCTGGCATACTTCTTGTTCTATGCACTCCCCTTTATATATATATATATATATATATATATATATATATATATATATATATATATATATATATATATATATATATATATATATATATATATATATATATATATAAAGAACTTGAGTGGTGCTACAAGGTAAACAGAACAAGTATTTAATTTCGACAGTTTCGATCGGTGGACCGATCTTCGTCAGGGTTTACAAATATATATATACAAATATATATACAATATATATATATTATAAAATATATATATACAAATATATATATATATATATATATATATATATATATATATATATATATATATATATATATATATATATATAATGTGTGTGTGTGTGTCACAAACACTGACACCAAGGACACCACAGGGGATGTTGTCCCTGGTGTCAGTGTTTGTTGGCTTCTTATGGTATGACTAATAAAAATCGGGCCCCTCGGTTATCCCCCTCTCTTCTTGTTCATATATATATATACTACTTGTGCGAATAATCTTTTAATGCCGTTAACTCGGCTTCCCGGTGTTGCTTGTTTGTCTTTAGCGTGGGGTTACTGCGAAAACATCGTGTGTAAGCGTGTTTACTGTTGGCTTCGGCTCGCTAGTTATACATGGCCGCAGACAATAACGAAGGTCGTGACACAAGCGTCCTCTTGCATTCGAAGTCTCTTACGGGCCGATGAGTCACTTTGATTTGTCACATGACATATGTTCGTAATTTAGCCTTTTAATCTTAAGTATCATTTTGATCTGTTCTTTTAGTCTAACGTCTCTCTTATTGCTATATGCGCCGCGGTGCACTTCTTTTTTTTTTTATGTGACGCCTTCGCATTTGCACTGTCTTCTTGCTAAGTGTTCGCAAACATGGAAGGCGACTGGCTGTTTTGTAAACAGATCAATAAGAATACGGAGAAGTCGACGTCAGTCGAAAATTGTGTAGTAGTACTTTAGCGTGGCGTTACCGTTCTGCCTTTGTCGGTACCGCTGCCATCCAACTGCGCATTCGACGCAGGCGGTAACGGTATTGATGCTAAGATATATTGTATGATATATTAAGCCGGTCCCGTCGGGGCAGTGGCAGCTCTAAATATCTTTATGTAATGAATAAATGGGGAGGGGTAGGCGTCAGGGAAACTGATCTAGAGCTGACCGGCTGACTTTCGGGAAATTTGGGACGTGTTTACATCCGCCATCTCTCTCTCTCTCTCTCTCTCTCTCTCTCTCTCTCTCTCTCTCTCTCTCTCTCTCTCTCTCTCTCTCTCTCTCTCTCTCTCTCCTGTTTGCCCTCAATATTTGTCCCGCTGCCGTGAAGACCGATATGAGGGGTTCATCATCAGCGAGGATCGCTTGGCGGACATTCGGGCTCTTTTCTGGCGCGTTTCCTTTTCCTACACGTCATGCGGCCTGTAGGCCTATAACGCTTAAATACTTTCGATCGGCCTGCACCTTGCTCTCCCCACTCATATTTTTTTTTCGTTCTTGCGGTCCCCGGGGAGCCGGCAACCTCGAACGCTCGCGAAGGTTCAGTGACCGGCGCCTACATAATAGCCTTTCTTGCTGGGGCGTTATGTTTGGTCTTTTTTTTTCCTCCTGAATTCTTTCTTTTTTTGCGTGAAGTCTTTGAAGTGAATGACCGAAGAAAGGCGCCCGTAATGCCGGAAAGCCGGTTGGCCGCGAAAAGTACCGCTTATATGTGGGCCCATTGATTTCACGTGGTATTGGAAACGTTGGCAACATTTGCCGCCAGCTTTTCTGCAGCATGTGAATGCCCTAGTTTATTTATTTATTTTACCCCCCAGTGTTTTCACGTTACAGATGGGAAGGGACGCTTGTTGGGGGGAGGGGGAGGGGTGTGACGATTTATTTGGACCACCTGGGGTTCCTTTACCCACACCCAAGTCGCGGTACACGAGCGTTGTCTTTTTATTTTATTTTTTAATTTTTTTTCATCACCCCCATTCCCATCTGAATGCGGTCGCTCGTTGCCGGGAATCGTACTCGCGACCTCGTGCCCTCAGCAGAGCCAAGGCGCGTATCACGAAGCGGGCAACATAGGAAACTAATTGCTTGAACAGCAATCAACATGAAAGAAAAGAAAGTCGACACGATTTTGAGCAGGTGGGAAGGACGTACACATGTGCGAGAAACGGAAAAAATAGAGGGAGGAATACAAACAAAGCGGAACTTTTTTTTTTTTTTTTTAAGCGCAGGCACACTCTTGAATCAATCACAGGTGTATGGTGTGCGTCACGCGTGCTCATTTTCCATTGTCCCCGTACGTGTGGCAACAACGACGAAACGTCGCATCAAACAAACAAAGCGACGAAAAAAAAAGAAAAAAACGAGCAAACCGAACGAAGTTCAACGTCCGGACACGTTTGTTTTGCTCCACAAATGCCTCGATCCTCCCACGTCTCACTTTTTCTTTTTCTTTTTTTTCGGTGCGTGTGCAGAGCTCGATGGAAAGCGAAGATCGAAACGCTCACGCGTTATGTATGCCTTGGTTCCCTTCGCATCGCGCCTCTTCTCTCCTGAAAGCGAACTTATAGTTTCTATCGAATGTTCGCGAAAGTTCTATGTGTTTCGCCGTGGCACGCCAGCGCGACGGCGCGACGAGAGGAGGGTAGTGGGCGAGAGACGTCGACTCTCTCTCTCTCTCACCTTCTCGCGGCGCTGCATCATCTCTCTCTGCCGTCTGTGGAAAATTCGCGCGTTCTGGAAGCTTCCTCGCCGTCTTGCCAGTCGTTGTTGTTGTTGTTGTTGTCCTGAGTGGCCGTGGCACATACCCACAGTGGGGGATTGGCCAAGAATCGGGCGGTTTAATTAGGTGCCTAAAATAATAATGATAACAAGGGAGTTAACAGTCCGCCGACAACCGGAGTGTACTTGTTCTTCTTCTTCTTCTTCTTCTTCTTCATCATCATCATCATCAGCCTGGCTACGCCCACTGCAGGGCAGAGGCCTCTCCCATACTTCTCCCAACTACCCCGGTCATGTGCTAATCGTGGCCACGTTGTCCCTGCAAGCTCCTTAATTAGTCTCACCCGCCCTCCTAACTTTGTGCCGCCCCCCTGCTACGCTTTCCTTACGCATACGTAAAGCGGCGTCGCCGTATAAGGGCCCGCCAACATTGTTCGTGCAGGGGCGTGCGAATGTTCGGCACTTTCGAGTAACGAGTCGAATATATATCGTCCGATTCGATCAGGCATTCGAATCGAAACGGTCGCTATTCGTAAATGAGAATGTTTTTTTCCGAACGGTCGTCCGACATTTGAAATCGGGCAGCTTTGCGCGATCGAAACGTGAAATTGGGTGGAAAAAATTGCGATAAGGTTCACCCAGGCGGTAACAGCTATAGCAGAAAAACAAAAAAGAAATCTGAGAAGTCACGTATATTGGATGGAGCCCGCTTATGTGCATCGCTAGTAAAGCCAGGCCTTTCCGGTTGAACCACTCTCATTCGACAGGATTGCAAGTTGGCCCCATAGTCGGTTGGTCTTCGTGATAGACAGATCCCGAAGCGCACAAGCATGCACACTAAAAGAGAACTATCAAATAACAAACGCAGCTTCGCAGTGCGCAGTTTAATGACAGAAACTTGCTAACGTTGTGAATCTATATACAGGAATGGGAACACACACACACACACACACACACACACACACACACACACACACATATATATATATATATATATATATATATATATATATATATATATATATATATATATATATATATATATATATATATATATATATATATATATATATATATATATATACGGGTCGCTCTCATGCAGCCAGCTCAGCTGGACGCGTGTGTGCCTTTTGAAAAGTTCACGCCACGACCTGACGCACTGAACGGGGCTTGAAGAGCACGAATCTTTGACATGTCAGTCAGCGACTGACATTTTGTGGTTGAGATGGAAACAGAGAGAGAGGGAGAGAAGAGCGCTTGCGTCGAGTCGTTGTAATGCCGCGGGACTCGCTCTTGACGAATGTCCCGCTCCGAGATGTGACCGCGGTCGTGCGTTGAAGTCGCTGCTGCACTGTCCCGTTGGAGAGAGAACTGCGTGCGTGACGCCGCTTTTGAAGCGGTCATCAAGCCTGTTTCACACGCAAGCGATTGTGCGAATGGAGCGAACAGCGGCGCGGCGCTGCGAAGCTTTTCGCGAGGTTTCGTTTTCACATGCGTTGCCGCCGCGCGTTTTCCGCCGCTGCGAATAGCAGTGTTGCTGGCAAAAAAAAAACAAAAAAACACGGGACTTTCAGCCAGTTTTGCTAGTTTGTGACTACCGACAAAAGCATTGCCTTGTCCCTGCCTCTGAAATGTTTATTTTATAAATACATATCCTGCGCTTAGCAATTAACAATTCGTTGAAACGCTCTCTTGGCATGTTGCCCGCACCGCGTGTAGCAAGCAAAAAAACATCGTCCTATGCGCAGGCTTTCCCGCACTAGTCCTCCACTGGTCACGTGTCGAGGCGGGCCGTTCGGAAGCGGTGTTGCCGCTCTCACTGTTTGCGTTCTATACTGAATCGAATGCAAAACGATGAGTCGCTGCTTTAAAACGCGGATGGGTTTTGCACGTGCAGCACGGCTATCTGTAACCGATCATTCGCGTTCGAACAGGCGGCATTAATTTTGTTTCTTTGATCTGCATATCAGTTAAATGCCTTTGAAAATGAGGTCTCTGTTCAGTGTATACTCCTGTTTTAATATTTTATAAAATTTAACTGCCTCGCATTTGGCGGCAGCACGGGACCCCCCTCGTATACATAGGTCGCAACTGACTTTACGCCTGCTAGCTTTTTTTTTTCCTCCAGCGTTTCACTTGAAATGCGAACAGATGTGTTGCGTTGCACCTGTTCAGATTTGCACGACTCTGCTGATTTTAACTTTTGCCTTAAAAAAGAAATATACATGTACTTAAAAATTTTTAGTCTGCTAAGCACGAAGTCGCGGGATCCGATCCCGGCCACGGCAGCCGCATTTCAATGAGGGCGAAATGCGGAAATACCCGTGTCTTTAGATTTAGGCGCACGTTAAAGAGCCCCCAGGTGCATGATCCAAATTATTCCGGAGTCCCCCACTGCGGCGTGCCTCGCAATCAGATCGTAGTTTCGGCACGTAGAAACTCATAAATTAATTGAATTTTAATTATTTTTTTGAGGACAAGCTCGACCAACAGGTAGCACCACATCGCCAGATAACCTCTCCTCGATGACTATTATTTATTTTTGCTGCTGAGCATCGAAAACTAGCAGCTTTTAATCTCGGCCACATTCCGGTAGTGGGCGTGGCATGCGAGCGCATCCTTGAACTGAAAATTCGGTGCCCACTTGAAATCCTCTACAGGGCGGTCAAAGTAGCTCCGCAGCCTTCCTAAAGACAATTCTAATGCGCGCCTGGATCCAGTGCACCGAAGCTTGACCCCAACTGATTCACGGTCTCTACTTTCCTCACCCAACTTTGCACACACTGTGTGTAGACTTGTAGTCAACGGCATATGTTCGAACGTGGAGTGTCACTGGCACCATCGTTTCGACAAGGGAGCGTGTCCTCGGCAGGGACATCCCTCGTTCGACGAAGTCGTCACTTCGTCTTCATATTCATGTATACGTGTATACCTCTCTCCCTCGTTCGACCAAGTTCGTCACTTTGTTTTCATATTCATGTATACGTGTATAGACATATTCATGTACGTGTATATATATATATATATATACATCTCTATTGTTTGAAAACCCCTTTGTAGCCTTACCTGCAATATGCGTACTACTACCTCGGCTCTGTCCGGCCGACCGGCTGGACGAGCGTCTAAGTGCATCTTCTTTTGTTTCCTCGTTTTCTTGCTTTCTGCTTTATTTCCTTGTATGATTTGACGCTCGAAACAATGTGCGGGGTGAAACGAACCCGCTTATCGCGGCATCCGTCGCTATGCACCGCTCTTGCTTAACGCTGATATAGCTTCCAACGATGTTGACCCTCGTTGACATTTCATAGTTTATTTTGAAGCGTATACTATAATTACCCAGACAAAAGAAAGAGAGAGAAAAAAAAAGAAAATGCTGCTGGGTTGCCGTTGTATGCGTGGAAATAAACCGGGAAGTGGGGCTTCCGGATTGGCATCGCGCTACGCTAATGTGTGTTATGGAAGAACGATGGCGCTATGTTGAAACACTCTAAGGTGTTCTCTCTTGCTGTATGTGAACCGTATTGAATGTGGTTCCATGTAATCGTTGATGCTTACGACGAACACGCCGAACGCGCCGGAAAGGCTCCCAACGCAAGAGAGAGAGAGAAAAATAGAAGACAGGAGGCGCAGGGAGGTTAACCAAAGGCACGTCCGGTTTGCTAGCCTGGGGCGGTATTCTGTAAGAGTCCACCTAGTGGACTGTCCATTTCTTCCGCAGTTGATTGGCTAGGGCTACTCGTCTCCTCCTTGCTCGTACAGCTGCATCCAATCAGCAGCGGCCGAAATGGACAGCCCACTAGGTGGACTCTTATAGAATACCCCCCCCCCCTGCACTGGGGGAAGGGGTATGGGGATGGAGGGGGAGAGAGGGGGGAGAGAGAGAGTACAGTTTCGCGCACATTTGAAGGTTCGCACGGAGTTAAATAAGAAGGGTTGAAATCTGGGCCAGTTGGTACATACCTGAACGAAAAAACCAGTCAAAAACACAAAGGACAAGAGGAGGAGTTCACGTCACAACGACTGGTACTATCAACTGTGGTTTATTAGAATCGGTGTAGTCCCAGCAAGGGGAGCAGAGCATGCGCAACCGCATCATCACTTATCACATAGCATGAAAAGACAGCACCGTTTCTATCGGGACCGACTTAGAAATTCAAGCAATTCAATTCGGCGAGCCAATAAGAATGCACGCTCTCCGGGAGATCCTGGCAAGACTGTTTCCATGGGTGGAATTGGCTTCATGTAAACGAATTTACCGTGATCGGGTCGAGCGCAGATTCAGAGTTGACGCAGCCCAACCCGACTGCGTTTACGCACACCTTGCCAAGCGAGTTCGGCGAGCCAACCCAACCCGCCCCTCGCAACATTGGCAGAACTCTCCTCGGCGCTCGTTCGGTCTGTGTAGCGTTTACATCGACCGGACGACTCGTTTTCGGCCCGATTAGCCGACTCGACTATGTCGGATTCGTGTAAACGTGCAGCCAGCTGTCTGCTTCCGTGGGCGAATTGTTCGTTCGTGCGAGCGAAATTGTGGGTTCGCACATAGGCGATTCGCCTATCCGAGCGGGCGAAATCGCCCGTTCGCACTTTCTTGAGCTAATTTCCGCTGGGACGTTTTCGGACTCCCATCACGCGCCCGACGCGCAGTTCATTAGCGCAACCGTCGGACACCGAGCACACTTCGCGTTGCTTAGCTTTCGCATTCGTTTTTTTGCCCAGGGTTCTATGCATGTGGTTTCTGTTCCCCCCGCGCAGCCCCTGACATCGACTTGGCAGTGTACACTCGAGACGGGGACAGTCCGCATCGAGGGGTTGGCCATAGCCGTGCCGCATTCGAAATTCGCGTAATCCTATATGGCAAGCTTCTCGAACGCAGCCCCGTCGGTGGTCCACGCGGTCGCGCCGTCCTATTAATAGAACGTTCGCTGTTTACGTCGCCCTGTCCCTTTGTCCCGGACGAAAGGCACCGCTTTTCCGCACCTCTCAGATGGCGCGCGCTCAAGCGATACAGGAAACAAAAAAAGATAGAGTATAGCTCCTCCTCCTCCGTCTCCCTCCTTCAACTCGGTATCTTTTCCGCAGCGCGCAGAAGCGTGGGCATGTTTGTGTATAACACGCGCGGCAGTGTGTGTGTGTGTGTGTGTGTGTGTGTGTGTGTGTGTGTGTTTTCTATGGAGTGCGCGCACATAACTTAGTTTCCCTGTCCACACCCTGTCGCGCGCTGTGC
Organism: Dermacentor albipictus; assembly: GCF_038994185.2. Taxonomy (NCBI): domain Eukaryota; kingdom Metazoa; phylum Arthropoda; class Arachnida; order Ixodida; family Ixodidae; genus Dermacentor; species Dermacentor albipictus. The sequence goes on along the minus strand of NC_091829.1, from coordinate 42,095,126 downwards.
GGAGGAGCCCCCTTGCTTACTCCCGCGGTGTCCTTATATACGGTATATACGTGAACTGCTTGGTCGTGGCAACAGGTGTAGTCCTCCGGCGCGGGCGTGTGGCATTACCTGTGCACGCGCGTATGCAAAGAGCGGCGACTGTATAAACTATATATATGCCGCGCTGATACGAGTGGCACTTTTCACTTAGCTTTCTTCTTCTTCTCCCTCTACGTGTTCACGAGAAAGCGAGAGAGAGAGAGTCAGGCGAACCGGCTGAAACCGGCGAGGGCCGTCGACCCGGGCGCCGACGACGTGTTTGCATGTCGTTGCCTTCTTTGCATTCGTTGCGTAGCCGCGTCTGCCGCAGATGCTCACGCCTCCTCCGGGTTCGACTCGGTTCCCATCGTATCTGTGGGCGGTGTGGTGTTTTCGCCGTCGAAGCTTCAGATGCCTTCTGTCCAAGGCCGCAGTTACCCCGCCGGCATCCAGTAACAAAGTTGTTCTATAGGTAGCGCGAGCAGTGGGAACGGACAGACGGGCAGACAGACGGGCAGACGGACAGACAGACGGGCAGACAGACAGACAGACAGACAGACAGACAGACAGACAGACAGACAGACAGACAGACAGACAGACAGACGGACGGACAGACGGACAGACAGACAGACGGACAGACGGGCAGATAGACAGACGGGCAGATAGATAGATAGATAGATAGATAGATAGATAGATAGATAGATAGATAGACAGACAGACAGACAGACAGACAGACAGACACAGACAGACAGACAGACAGACAGACAGACAGACAGACAGACAGACAGATAGACAGATAGATAGATAGATAGATAGATAGATAGATAGATAGATAGATAGATAGATAGATAGATAGATAGATAGATAGATAGATAGATAGATTTATCAGGATCTCCCTGTAAGTAATGGTGGAGTGACCCATGAGAGGCTGCCCGACGGTCGGTTTGGAATTCTATTTCCGGTTTCTTTGGATTCTTTTGCGGCTTGCTTATTGCGATGGCGGTGTGTGCCCCGTGATCCCTGTTTCCGAAACACTCATTCCGCTCTCTTTGTAGCTTCCTTTGTTGTTTGTGTCTTCGCGGTGCATGTGCTTTCAACTGTCTTTTTCACGTCCCGTACGCTTCCGCTGCGTACGTTACTGCTTGCAAGACGGGGCTTATTACACGCGCCGCCGTCGAGGCTGTACGTAACGAGCTCTGTTTCGCACTTACGCCCCCGGCATTAGGAAGTCGCTGCTGCCCCCCGTTGGCCTCCGCTCGGATATCTCGAGCGTGCTCGGGAAGAAGACAGACCAGCGCCCCGTGGCCTCACCGCCGCTGCTGTGGAGGCCGCCGTTCATTGCCGCTGACCTTCGTGTGTGTGTGTGTGTGTGTATATATATGTATATATATACTGCTGCTCTCGGTCGGCGGCAGCGTCGAGACTGGACCTCCCCCCCCCCACTCTCCGGAGGGCACACGCACGGTCGCACCGCAGCCCTCGTATCTCGCTCGCTTGTGCGCCCATGAACAACGCGCTGATAAGTGCGAATGCGAGCCCCACAATTGCCGGGGCATTTCTCTGTTCTTTCTTTCTTTCTTTCTTTCTTTCTTTCTTCAGGGCATTTGGGGTTCGTCCTTTCTCCGGTGTGCCCCTCACTCCCTCCCTCCTCGCGTCGTGTTTGTTGCAACGGCGAAACCTTCGCCGACGAGATTCTGTCGCTTTCGCGCGAGAGCCGACGGATATGTACCGCAGTTTTTCTGGGAAAAATATGTAGCCATATACGTTGAGATTGTGTTTGTGGTGCTGCGCGTATTTGGGAGCCATAAAAATAAGGATCGGAAAAAAAGGGGGGGGGGGGGGGGGGGGAGGGGTGTTGGTTGGAGCGTGTGATGTGTCATTCTCAAGCGATGACCAGCAGATTACCGTTATCGTTGAATAGTGGGCAATCTTCTTCCCCCCCCCCCCCTCCCTCCATGGAGCTGAAACTTTGAGGGTAACAAAGAAGCTCGACAAGAAGTTAAGGACGAGCGATGAAACGAGAAACTATAGGCGTCGCGTTACGATGCAAGAGAACAGTGGTGCAAATTAGAGAGGGATTAGAGGGTGTAGCATATGCCCTAGTTTATAACAAGGTGAAGTTGGTTTTCTATTAGGAGTAACAGAACGTGCGCCGTCAACGCCGTCGAGGATGGCGGAAAATTTAGGTGGTGCGATCAGACGAGAAAATTTGCAGGCACATAGGATGGCGCAGATCAGTGGGTAGCGGGTGACGTCTACAACATGGCGCCCATGACGTTTTTCCTGCTCCTGCAGTAGCTCTCGGCGCATGTAGTCGGCAAAAGCATAGCCTTTGAGATATGTTTCTGTTACTCGATCGGCAGGTAGCCGCTTGACTATAGGGCGTGGATTTGGACACCACCTACTGTAGAGATCGCTCAGGGAGAGGCTTTCGTCGTGCCGGCCACGGCGGCCGCATTTCGATGGAGGCGAAACGTGAAAACACCCGTGGTACTTAGATTTAGAGGTGAACGTTAAAGAATCCCAGGTGGTCGAAATTTCCGGAGTCCTCCACTACGGCGTGCCTCATAATCACAAGATGGTTTCGCCACGTAGAACCTCATAATTAAAAAAAAATAATGAAAAAGGCTTTCGTCCTGCAGAAGACATAATACAGGCTGGCGCTTACAGGACTTGGCCACGTGGTGTGGGAGTGTGGAGTGCCGACATTCAGAAATCGAAGTGGGGAACTTTTTTTTTTCTTTTATTTCTCCTTGAGAAGACGTGGATGGTTACAGGTTGTAGGTTACCGCGCAGTGCACCCTTAAGTTCGAGAAAATGCGGTATAGTATGTGTAGCGAGCATCCTTCGCTACAGCGAGGAGGCGGAAAAAAAAAAAAGCACTATAGCTGAGAGGCGGCGGGAAGAGGGTACGCACGTCCTTCCGCGCCGCGTGCATATCTGATAAGCGCCTCCGCTCGCGTCGGAGCGCGTGCTCTGCAAGCTCTCCTCGCGCGTTCGCGTATGCATAGCTGCTTGCATGCCCGCGCCGCCGCCTTATCTGACTCCGTCTTGCAGCGCACCTTCCGTGAAGTCTCTCGGGCTTGTGCAGAAAACATTTCCCGACTGTACGCCCAAGAACGAGAACTGGCTTGAATTTCTCATTTTTCTTTTCTCTCTTCTTTTTAGAGCGCAGCTCTTTGGCGTCCGTTCCTGGATTTCGCGTCGTCGTCGTCGTCGGCCTCGTAACCAGCTCCGCCCCCCTTCGCTGGAGTGGGAGACGAAGGACGCGAGCCGCGAATGGCGGAGACCAATGAGAGCGGCCCCTTCAGTGACGTGCGCGCGCGATGCTGGTGTCAGGCGGACCCTCCTTACGGCTCGATGCGCACTCGTGTCTGGTCTCAGCCGATCCGCTCGTTTCGTACTATCGTCTGCTCGCGCCACAGCTCTCGCCCGCGCCTGTTTGGTTCTGTTGGGTCGGTCTCGTTCGCGCTTGTTTTGGTTGTTATTTCGACAACAAACGGTTACAAATATCCCTCGAGGCCAGCGCACATTCCACAACTTAATGCGGTGAGTGTAACCCCCGTATGCAGAGATGCAACTTAAGTCGAAGCACATGCTTGACTTGATTTAGATGACGCCTGCGTTAACGTGCCCAAAGACGCTCACTGCGTTTCCTTCGGCGCGTTCCCGATAGGCGTCACTCGGATCAAGTCAAGCATGTGCTTCGACTTAAGTTGCATCTCTGCATACGGGGGTAAGACTCGTATCTCCGCGAATCCCATTCATGCAAGTGCGACGACTGATGCACGGCGGAGGCCAATATGGCATTAAGGGCCCAGTTGTGAACATCTTTGTGAACGTCTTTGAGAATCAAGCATTGCTGTACCAAGTCGAACATATATCAGTCTATTTCTCCGACCACAAAGCTTCCTTCATGACTGTCAAAAACTGTTAGTGGAGTCTTTGTTAAAGGAATACGTGTGAAAAATAAAAAAAAAATTCTGTGATAGCGCATACATGTGTTGCTCGATTTCTTTGCCTCAATCTATCGAAAAGGTGAAACAGCTTATTTGCTGCGCTCAAATTTCGCATTAAGAAGTAACGTAATCGTCGGTAATTTTTTTTTCTCGGACGCTTCCTGGAATCGTCGTTTTCTTGCGACGCCCCCCCCCCCCCCCCTCCGCGTAACGTATAGACGATGGTAGAAAGGGATGTGTGTACCACGTGACGATGGTGTCTTGGGATCTTCAATTTCTGGCACTATCTCTCAGCATAAGCACGTACTTACCAACACGCACAATTTGCAATCCATACCTCGTTTACTGTTCGCTGCTGTTGACCTCGGTGGGCTATACCGGCTTTCGCGAATCCATTTACCGAAAAGCAGTCTTTTGTGTTGTCGAATGTCTCCTGATGCATACGGGTATCTGGTTTCGTGGAAGCCGAAAATATGTCAGCCCTTCTGTGTGCTACAGAGACCGTGTGTACATTATGTAATCTGTATTGCACGTCGGTCCTCAATTACTTTCTTTTTTTTTCGAAGTTGGAGACGGTTACGTAAAATATATTCATCCTACCCGTGCCAAGCCAGATGCATGAAATTGTATGGAAGTGGTTTATATAACGTTCTCTCAAGCGAGCGTTCGAGAAAATCGACACCGATTTCGACATCGACACCGAGGAGAAGCAAACCGTTTTAAGTGTGTTTCGAATACCGCGACACGGCATATGAAAAAAATTATCCGACGATTACGATACTCCCTAATGCGAAATTTGAGCGCAGCTCTATACGTGTTTCCATTTCGCGATATTTTGAAGCAAAGAATTTGAGAGAGACATGTAGCAGAGTCGGTAATGGTCGAAAATCTGATCTGCGGATCAAGCGAGCCGGCGTTTATACATGACTCGTCAAAGGTTCCAGTGTGATCGCTGGTGCCGCATGGCTTCCAGAAAGTACTATACAATTCGCATAGCGCATACAAACAGATTAAGAAACAATCTCACACAATAACAACCAAAACAAGCGCGAACGAGACCGACCCAACAGAACCAAACAGGCGCGGGCGAGAGCTTTGGCGCGAGCAGACGATAGTACGAAACGAGCGGATCGGCTGAGACCAGACACGAGTGCGCATCGAGCCGTAAGGAGGGTCCGCATGACACCAGCATCGCGCGCGCACGTCACTGAAGGGGCCGCTCTCATTGGTCTCCGCCATTCGCGGCTCGCGTCCTTCGTCTCCCACTCCAGCGAAGGGGGGCGGAGCTGGTTACGAGGCCGACAACGCCGACGACGACGCGAAACCCAGGAACGGACGCCAAAGAGCTGCGCTCTAAAAGGACGTACGCCAACAACATGATAATACGCCCCGCGACGTTACGTAATCAAAGCGTCTGTCTCATGGGCTAACATTATAGCCAGCTGTGGAAAGAAAAAAAAAAAAGAGGACGCGGTGCAAGGTACAATTATAAGGTATACGGTGTTCGGTTTTCAGAACGCTGACAACCGAACGCCGTACTTGAAATCGCATCTTGCATAGCGTATTTTTGTAATCTTTTCTTTTTCTGTTACGTTGAACAGCTTGGCTAGTATTATCTGGGGCGCCACACACACACACACACACACACACACACACACTTATATATATATATATATATATATATATATATATATATATATATATATATATATATATATATATATATATATACTTCAGTTGTGTGAAACAGTGTCTGTGAGGAGCGTGCCACGAGTTTGTTGTTTGTTCAGGTGCTCTTAAAGCCACAGAGGACTTCCGTGAAGAGGTCTTGCTGCCAAAATGTATGAGCGTGCGAGCCTGTCTGCGTCTCGAATTGCTCCTCTTCGTTGGCGCCCTCGTGCGTACAGCGCATGCGTCAGCTATTGTCTTGTTTCTTCTTTCCCCCCCATCTCTCTAATCTGAAGTATCGCGTCACACCAGCGTCCGTGCAGACCACCAAATCTCTCCATGCTTCCGGCGAAGCCGTCACACCACTCTTTCAACCGTAAAAGCGCAATAACGCATAAATACCGCAGGCCCACAGTATAACGGACCGGAATTAAGCATATTTAAGGCGTATGGCCAGCGGCAAACCCATTCTCTGACCGGGCGACAACGCGCGCATTGTTTCACTCTACACACGCGCGATTCGCGCCGCATGTGTGTGTGCGCATGTTTACGTGTGTGTGACACGTTCCAAAAATGTCCTCGCACGCATTGTTCTCGCGCGGACAATTCTCGCGGTGCAATTAAATCCACGCGTCGACGGGACGGAGGAGCGCGAGGAGCGTACGAAAACAATGGGAGCCTCTCTCTGTGTCTCTTCGTATTAGCCGAGTCGTCGGCGAAGAAAGAGCCTCTTCACCGCGTCTCCCTCTTGATCCTCGCCCGTGTCTCTCGCCCTTCTTCGCTTCGAGAGGCGTCGCGCGGGCCTTTTTCTTTCTAGCAGGCAGCACTCTGCGTCCCTTCGCCCTCTCTCGCCGTGGGCGCATGTGCGCATGCGTGTTATAGAAGCAGCGATCATGTGCGTCGTTCGTGCACGCTGTGTGCATACTTGACGAAAAAGGAAAAAAAAAAAGGCGAGCGTTCTGAGCCGACCTCTTCCTTTCGATCATTTGCATCCTCCTCGTCTTTCTGCCCTCTTCTGTCCTTCCGCCTCGCGTCCTCTGTTTATCTCTTTACTCTTCAGCTTGTGCGTAACTGAGAGAGAGAGAGAGAAGGCGGGGAGAGAGAAAAGGTGTCAAGGACGTCTTCTCCTCGTGCTCCAGCGAGGCGCCTCGTGGCCATCGCCCCTCGCCTCGCAATGCCGCCGGAGGTTGCGGTAGAGGCTAGCGTCTTGCTTGCAAGACGCGCGGCGGTGGCGTTTTATAGCAGCGTGTGCGGAGAGCTCCGTTCGAGTCCTGCGTGCCGGTGCAAACGGAGGATGCGCGAAGTTCCCCGAGCAGGCTTTGCCACGCGGCTAACCTGCCCCAGTTGGTCGCGTTCCAGCTAGTAGCCCCCGTTAAACCTGAGAGCTAAACGGGAATGACGGTGCACGAAAAAAAAAAAGCTTACTGCCGGCGAGAGCCAAAACCACATCGCGCGCGACGCTACGTCAGTGGCTGTCCTCCCGTCTTTGCTATCTTGGAGTGGCTATGGTGTTAGGCTGCTGACCACGAGGTCGCGGGATCGAATCCCGGCCATGGCGGCCGCATTTCGATGGGGGCGAAATGCGAAAACACCCGTGTACTTAGATTTAGGTGCACGTTAAAGAACCCCAGCTGGTCAAAATTTTCGGAGTCCCCCACTACGCCGTGCCTCATAATCAGAAAGTGGTTTTGGCTCGTAAAACCCCATATATTATTATTATTGCTTTCTTGGACATGTGTGTAAGCGTGTACAGGTTATATGACCCCTGGAGTGTTAGCCATTGCCGCTCATGGCCATGTCGGCGGACTTGGCGGAATCCGACTTTACTGGCAATTTACGCCGGCTGCAGGGCGTGATGGTGATGTCGAAGGTGTAGCCACAGAGTAGGCAAGCAGTGGAGAAGGCAATATCCTTTTTCTTTCTTTCTTTGCGTATGTCTATGAAGAGAGTGCACAGATATATGTAGCCGGGGGGCACACGACGTTTACACATAGCAGAGCTTGTCAGCCCCCTGTCGGTGACGACTCAACGAGGGAAACCGACGGGAAGCTCTCCCGCCTGCCTTTTTTTTTTTTTTGTCGCGTTCGCTTCCGCTGTATAGTTTAGGAAACCGGCACGTGCTGAAGGCGATAAACGCGAATAAATGCGTAATCGTTTGAAACCACGGCCCCCGCAGATTCTACAAGTGCTCGCCGTGCTAGAGCCGCTTATCGCAGGTCTTTATATGTTATAAAGATTTTGTTTGGCGCTTGTGCTGTTCACGCAGGGGAGGCCCACACACTAGCTTCGTGCTAGCGCCTGTATTTTTAAGTTCACTCGAATTGGTGACTACAGACTTGATGCGAAACCTGATTGTGGCTTCATGGATGACATTTGTGAATGTTTATCATCAGAGTGCTGAACTTGCTTTCACCTTTGCGCATCCTTCTTGCTATGTCATCATCATCCCTCATTAAATCTTTGTCCTCGTTCCCCCTGCACCTGTGCAGAGTAGCAGGCTAGAGCACCTTAGCTCAGGCCGACCCCTCTGCCTTCTTATCTCTCTCTCTTTCTTTTACTCAGTGCATGGTGGCATGGCTGTCCTGCTTCTACTCGATAGGCATTCCCGGACACCTCACGCGTCTGTAGGGGTTTAACGTATAGACCTTTATACCACATACACAGCGCGGCACTAAACGTCATCGGATTACTTTTGGCGACAAGTACGGAACGAACTTTGCGGCGCACGGCCGTTTTCTTGCATCCGGGAACCGAGCTCGGAATCTGGTTTCTCAGCCGCGGTGGTACACAGTGGTGTGTACCACTCATTCTATAGCCGCGTCGACTATAGAATTCTCTCTCGCTTCGCTCATTCGCTATAGCGGATCCTGCTGCGAAGTGGTTTCGTTGTATCCCACCGTGACAGGTACGAGTGAGGCGGGCGTGTCCCCGTGAAGCCGCCGTAGTACAAGTGCACCTGGCTCCATTAGGTTCTCGGAACCCTGCGACAATCTTCCTGTTGTCAGTATCGCTTGTACTCCCATAGATGGGGAGGCGGCGGGCTGCTTGTTCGCGCAGTGCCTTCGCTCACCTCCCAATCGCGCAGTTGATGCTATGCGTTTCTCTTCCCCCGCAGTTTCAGTGATGCTTGGAAGGCGATGCTCTATAGGGCTGAGCCCATAGAGTTTCTCACTATGTTACCTAGAGTGAAATCTGGCGCTGCTGCGCTGTGGTATGCATGGGAATGCCGGTATATTGTGACTTCGGATTGGCATCGTTCTCGGAGAGCCAGGACACCTTGAAGACGCGCCTGGCAAGCTCCGTTCCGTCTGTCACAATGATTTATTTTCTACTAAAAGAGCACGTAAAAAAGCTGTTTTAGCTAGATTATTACACAAAAACATGTTTTGTTTAACTACGAGAACTTGTTATTGCATGTACAATTATATGATACGTAAAAAGTATCAGCGGGACGCTAAAGTTACAGTACAGACGACAAAATTCGCGCTCGCTTTGAAACAGTTTGTCGTCTGTTCTTGCTCTTCCTCGCTCGGCCATGCATTCTAGGTGAGTAAAGATGTAATATGCGTGAATGGAAACATTTTATGAAGATTTTACTTTAAGAACGCGTTATTTGTGTAGCCAAATCCGCGTTCTAGACGAAGCCTCTTACAACACCAGCCAACACGGGCCTCGCAGACACACATATACCGTCATTCCCATGACGGCACGGCGCCCCTTAAGAAACTCTCATGGACGGTGGCGCCAGATTTCCCTCTAGGTGTTATAGTGAGAAACTCTATGACTGAGCCTGCATTCGGAAGGAGAGACGAAGCCGAAATAGTGAACGCATGTGTTCCTTCGACCAACTCCAATGGCGCACTGCTGTATATAGTAAATGTAGATGTATAGCCTAGGTGTTTAGTGGCAGCAGCGCGGTCGCGCTTGCGGTCACTTTGTTTACTCCGACTGATGCGGCCTCTCAACTGTCTGTCTGTCTGTCTGTCTGAGCCACGAGGCGAGAGCCAACGGAGAGAAGCGGAACTGGTTCGCGGCGCACTCGTCACTTCTTCCGCGGCGGCAGGCAGGTGACTGGCAGTGGTCTCCGCTTGGCTGGGCTCGGCTGTGGCCCGGTGCTTCAGGAAAAAGTGAAAGGGGGTTGACGAGGGCGGGAGGGGGACGAGGGATACGAAAAACCTTGGCAAGCCTCGCAGCACACATCTGGCCGCCGATGCGTGGTGGCAGAGTACGCACGGACGACGCTTGCAGGGGCGTGTGTGCCACTCGGACGTCGTCTGTATATAATCTTATATGCCGCGGAGCCGTTGACACACTTTGCGTTTCCTCTGCACAACATCCGTTTGCTGTTGCGTTTTCCTGCAGTGTGTGTGCGCGTGCGTGCGCGCGTGCGGTATTGTCGAGAGAGAGAGAGAGAGAGAAAGAAACATTTATTTCATCGAGAGTGGCGGGTTTGTGACGTGTCCGTGGGGATCGACACCTCTTTTCTTCTTCGTCTGGCCGCGCGCGTTGCGGGTTTGGTGGGCGCGCGCGGAATGGGACGCCTGTCGGGAGATGTCTCTCGGACGGTCGAATGCGTTGTCGGTTCATTCGCGGTTGTTCGTTGTATTTTGTTTCTAAGCGGGCTCGTGTGTTGACGGGCGTTGGTCGGCTCTCGGAAGACGTGCGGCGGTGTCCGGAATCGAGCGCTTTTTCCTTTCTTTTTTTTATTGTGTCACACACTGTTCGCCCGGCGTAATGCCGCGGGGGCAAGATCGAGCGTATCAAAAGCCATACAATGCAGCGAATGCAGATCCTGCAAATCGGGTAAACCAACCGCGCGATGGCTGGACTGGTGGATGTTGCGATGTTTGTCTGTATGGCTGTCGATCGTACGAGTGGTTGGAAGACCAACCGCAAGGTGGCGGTGAAAAGTTTGCGTGACGCGAGCAGGTTGATTCGCTGCTTATACGCGAGAAACGGGGCTTTTGTTTAATCTCCGCGCTCGGTCGAGCGTCGAACTTTACGCCCGGCCTCAAGCTTTGCTTTTTGCGCAGCGATTTATCCTCATAAGTTCAGGGCGCAAAAAGACTTCCGACAAACAAATGTACTCCTCTGTACCTGTTCATTGTGTCATACTATCGGTGATCCGAAGCCAAGAACGAATGTATGCCAACTGGACTAAATTTCACTGCTTCTAAAGCGATTGAGCTCACCGACTTGGCTCTGTAACATTAGTAGTACACGCGTCTCGTGGTGACCTGACGTACTCAACCTTTCATCATCATCATCAGCCTGGTTACGCCCACTGCAGGGCAAAGGCCTCTCCCATACTTCTCCAACAACCCCGGTCATGTACTAATCGTGGCCATGTCGTCCCTGCAAACTTCTTAATCTCATCCGCCCACCTAACTTTCTGCCGCCCCCTGCTACGCTTCCCTTCCCTTGGAATCCAGTCCGTAACCCTTAGTGACCATCGGTTATCTCCCCTCCTCATTACATGTCCTGCCCATGCCCATTTCTTTTTCTTGATTTCAACTAAGATGTCATTAACTCGCTTTTGTTCCATTCACCCAATCTGCTCTTTTCTTATCCCTTAACCTTTACTCAACCTTTGCGCAGCCGTTAAGTTTCGGCGACGCGTGGTGCAAGGATCCACAGAACGTAAACGAAATAAGCGACGCAGGGCCGCTGAACTGTCAACCTCGTTGTCAACCTTCACTTCAAAAGCGAGGTCGCGCGCTTTCTTCCCTTGCGCAGCACGGTCGTGCGCGCCTGCCACCACGGTAGACGCAAGCTCGCAGATTTGTAACCTCCTTTGCCTCCCGTCGTTGCCGTCCCATGGCAGGGAAAGAAACGCCGCCCGCAGGCTGTCTGTGCATATTGTTTCATCGCGGGCCCATTAGGTTTGCCCCCCCTTGACACCTCTCCGCTTTTCCTAGTCTTTTACGTCTCTTTCTTTTTAAACTTCCTATACCACTATCCGTTCAGCGTTTCTTCTCAAACGTGCATCCACCAAGGACGCACGCCTCCTTAATGTGACCCGAGGCGCCGTCGTCGACTTCGCAAGAAAAAAAAAAAAAAAGACGGTGGTCGCGTAAACGGGAGAAACGGCACACACATACAGGCCGTTAGCCTCCCCCTTCCCCCCCCCCCCTTCACGTAAGCGTTCGATGAATAACTCGTTTACCCGGAGGCCCCCGACCTCGCACGACGACGAAGCGGCGTCTGTCCGTCCCATGCCTCCCGGGTGTTGGTAAACATCTCCCTTTTATATTTTCTCCCTCTCTCCTCCGAGGCCTGTACGTGTGCGTAGCTGGATATCGCAGAATCAAGCGTCATTTCCTTTTTGGATCTCTACCAGAAAAAAAAAAAAGATAAACATTGATATCGCGCCTCCTACCGCGTCTCTAGCGTATGTATGCGCCTGTTTACTCCAACATTTTGCGTCAAGTGGTTCAAGGATCAGTATACCAAAAAAATAAATAAAAAGATAAAGAAACATTGACATCGCGCCTCCTACCGCGTCTCTAATACGCGCCGCGTATATATGTATGCGCCTGTTTACACCAACATTTTGCTTCAAGTGGTTCAAGGCTGTTGCTACTGCCGAGGCGAGCGCTGTGCTGTTTTGACCCACAGATGGTGTAGATACTGCCTTGGCCATCGGCTACGCTGTGCCGCCGATGTACTGTGCAGCGCGGCAAAGCATTGGCGCGCGACTGGCTGCTCGAGGCACCTTGCGTGTATTCGCGTGCTTCTTTCGACAATGAAGTTTTCTCTCTCTCTCTCTCTCTCTCTCTCTCTCTCTCTCTCTCTCTCTCTCTTTCTCTCTATCTATCTATCTGTCTGTCTATCTATCTATCTCACGGCCCAGAACACTTTTATGCAGCACGTACGGAGCAACTGAAAGCTGCAACGGGAGTTTTTCATGTTGCTCTACAATTTTCTCAATGACGCTTTTAATCTAATTGTAATATTCGAGAAGTTCGTTAATGAAGACTAATTATCTAATTAGGCGGAATGCGAAACATAATATGAGTATATCTCCAAGCGACGGCTAACATTACCTTGGTACTGTACAGGTATCTGGCATTTGCGTATATCTTTAAATCTTGGTGCACGATAGTTGGGACACCCTGTATAGGCGGGCGTACAGTGGGTTCATACACGAAACGCGCTCGTAACGTGCGCGCCCTGTAGGCTTACTAGCGCTGCACGGTATTATAAGTGAGGCTGGAGGTGGCATTGGCGTTCAGGGCACGTATGCTACATACGCGTTTGCTGCCGCGTTGTACGATAAGTGGAGAGAGAGAGAGAGAAAGGGAGAGAGAGGGAGGGTAAAGAGGGAGGGAGGGTGACAAATGAGATCGCTCAGAAGGTGAGTGGGAAAATTAATATGCAGTGGCGCCCGAGGTATGCGGTACGCTGGTTCGGGGAACCCCGTCCTTGAAACGTGATCGAAAAAAAAAAGTTCTTTTGAGAGAAGGTGCTTGACGTCGATGCGTGTTTTTCCGATGAGCCCTGCTGCCAAGCTTTTCCCAGCCGCTCGATCGCCTAGACAGTATCGGCGATAATGACGATCGCTCTGGAAACCGACGCGCCTTTGACGTTTGTTTCCTCCAGAGCAGCGGTATATTGTACATTTTATACTTACTTGTGAAACGTCAGGAATGACACTGAGGAGTCCAGTGGCCACGTCATCAAATGCTTGGCGCCGTATGTGTGTGACTCGTGTTTGCGCTTGGGAATTGTTCGTTCGGAATCCCTAACTGAAGGAAGAACTACGGTGGCGTCATTTAACTGCTCGTGTTGCCTCGGGAGGTCGGGGTGTGTGATGACATTCGCAGACAACGCGATAGCAGTTATCTGCTTCTGATCGTCCTTGCGTTTATTTTTTTTTTTTCTGGCGCTAGCCATGTTTTTCTCTGAATGTACTTTCTTCCACCCTTCCTTTCTCGCAAATCTGGGATAGCAAAAAGAGAGAGAGAACAAAAAAAGAACATTAGCGGCCTGCGAGGACAAACGGGTGCGTGAGTTACATTTCGTTCCCCTGCTGTCACCTTCTCTACTAACTGTTCGCATTGCCGTGAGGAAGACGTTCGAGGTGCTGGGATGTATAGTGCGGAAGGAGTAGGGGGGATAGAACATATTGATTGTTCAGGCAATGAAGTCCTTCGGAGTAATAGTGCATGTAGCGAACGACGCGTGATAGGTTCGTAAATATTGTGTTCAATTTATGCCGCCTGTCGAGATTATCCGCTTGAGCTCCTCAGCCGCCGGTTCAGATTAGCAGCGGGATCGAATGGAAGGGCGCTGTTTTCTTTTTTTTTCTTTCTTTTTTTTCTCACTTGCCCGAACAAAGAGCGACTCGACGGCTATCGGAAGGTGTCCCCCTCGGTTATATGCACGCGATAAACCCGTCCTTTTCCCCTCGGTTGTGTTGACCTCACGTAGGCTATATAGGCTCGCCTGATACGAAGGCGTGGTCGGTCGTCACTAGGGCTCGGACCGAAGAGACGAGAGGGTTTGGACTATAGGGGTAGTATATATATGATGGGTGGTGAAGATGGGCGCCTTGTAATTTCTTTCTGCCTGTTTACGGCGTGGCCGGCGCACTTCACCCCTCCCCGCCAATTCTCTCTCTCTCTCTCTACTTACCTCCCAACTCGTCTTTCTTATCGCCTTCTTGCAGGTGCTATCTCCTCGAGCTCTCTTGTCCTCCTCCATTCTTTTATCGCCCCTGGTGGTAGCGACGGCGCTTTTATACAAGCGCAACGGCTATTGCGCGGCCTATCTGTTTACTGGCCCGCTTTTCCTGTCCCCTCCCTCCCCCCCTCTCTCTCTCTCTCTCTCTCTCTCTCTCTCTCTCTCTCTCTCTCTCTCTCTCTCTCTCTCAACTAAAACACACGCGGAGCCCGTAGTCAAAAGGGTGCTATTCGGTTGTGGCCATTGTTGTGCGGCGAAGGTGTTTGTTGTCCCGGGTCACTGTGTTTGCGCGCGCGGACCGGGCCCGGAAAATTGCCAGGCCTGGTTTCTGTGGCGTGTGTGCACCCCTATCTCTCCTTGTGTGCACCGGGGGAACACCTCCGAGGTGAAGGGAGCGACGGGCGAGGGCTAGTGAAGTGAGAGAGAGAGAGACGAGGTCGAGGGTCTGTTGGTGGGTCGGTCGGTTCGTGTCGTTCCCCCACTCGGACTTGGGCGACGGCTCGGCGGGCCACCTCTATTTTCGGGACCGCGGGTGCAGAGCCGTCGTACCCCTGCTATCTCTTCCATTCCCTCTCTCTCCCTCTCTCTCCCTCTCTCTCTCTCTTTATCATGTGTGCCCGCTCTTGTGTCGATGGTTCGCTCTCTCCCCCTCCCCTTGAACAGATCGTACGATTCTTGTTTGTGCGCGTGCGTGTTAGCACGTGCACCCGTCGTCTCCTGCGTGCCCCGCTCCGATTTCCGAAACCCCCCTTCCCGCCCCCCCCCGTCTCCCTCTCTCGGTTCCTTCCTCTCTGATGTCGCTTTGTGTTCCATTGTTCGGGTTCTTCGTCTGGCCGCTGCCACGGCATGGCTCTCCTCTTTCCGCGCTTCGGCTTATCATTGTTTTTTACCTCTAGAACGGAGTGATTTATCTAAGCGCTATCTCGAGTTCTTCGTTATGCAAGAGCTAGAGTGTCCCTATGCAAATGTTTCGCGCAGGTTGCAGGAATGCTGACGCGAAGCACTCGATGAACTTAGAGGGATAACGCAACTCTTTACCGCCTTCGTTTGCGTTTATTTGGCTGAAGGTATCCGGAGTCCCCTACTTCGGCGTGCCTCTTTATCATATCGTGGTTTTGGGCACATAGAACTGCTGAGTTTAATTTTGGCTGGAGGTATGGAGTGCCTCCGATATGGCCTCGTCGTAGAGCGTTCGGAACATTCTCCAAGAATAGTTCTTGAGCGCGATCCAATGAAGTTCGAACAGCACTTCCCGATCCTGCTTACCTTGATCTGTGTGACAGCGCCGCCACCTGCGTGATTTTCCGTTTCAGCACTTTTTTTGTTCTTCTTCTTTTGCCGTCCTTTGTAGACTTAGTTTGATTTGTGTGCACTGTATTCGAAGCAATGTCTGGCAAACTCTTCGTTCCGTTATTATTATTTTTTCTTACATTGCAGCTAGCAGAACCCACAGGGCAAAGGGGGGTCTATAGACTCTGACGATGGTTATCAGCGAATAGAACCGTGACGAAACTTCTCCATTTGTGAAGGGCGGGTGGGTGCGGTATGATATTTTGTTGATGCATGCAACTACTGCTGCTGACGACGTTAATCATGGCGCCACTGCGACCAGTAGAAATAGAGGGGGGCGGGGGAGAAAAGGATAAATTAAAGGCAGGGAGGTTAACCAGGACTGAGCCCGGTTGGCTACCCTACACTGGGGGAAGGGAAAAGGGGAGGGAATAATTAAGAGAATAGAAAAGTCCACTGGTGATATCGCCGATGTGGTAAGTTGTCTGCTCTATATCCTCTAACGATCACTCAGTCCGGATCACCGACGGCCGTTCAATCCAGTAGCTTTCAAATATCGCAGAAGCGCTTTTGTGACCTTTTGTAGCTGCGATATGCGAGGCCATCGTCGCAACAGTCTTGTTCGAGGTCAACGGCTTTCTATCCAACCGATTTAAAGCTGTGCGAAGGTCACGTCTTTCATTTCTTTCGTGTCCGCTGCGAGCAGTAGACACGAAGCATGATCGCGAGGTGCGTTGATGTATCTGTGCGTTTCCAAAGCCTCGGTTGTCGGCTATTCAAACCGCGCTTTCTGTAGACTGACCGCAGTGTTCTTCTCGTTCGTCTGCACTTACCACGTGGCATAATGTCGGAGTGAAATTACATACAAGCATTGAAGCGCGTTTCACGCAGATGCTGCGAACGCGACGTGTATTTTTTCCGAGCCCTCGTTTACATAGGCGTCAGGTCCGTCGCTTCTCAACTTCACACCTATAAGTACATTTTTTTTTTTTCGAGGACTGTCTCCGGGCGCGTCCAAATTGGACAGCAAGCATCCGCACTGCCGACGCAAGGACAGTAACACTTCGGACACTGGGCATTGTCTTCGTACATCACCATCATCATCATCATTAGCCTGGTTATGCCCACTGCAGGCCAAAGGCCCCTCTCATACTTCTCCAACTACTCCGGTCATGTACTAATTGTGGCCATGTTGTCTCTGCAAACGTCTTAATGTCATCCGCCCACCTAACTTTCTGCCGCCCTCTGCTACGCTTTCCTTCCCCGTGGAATCCATTCCGTAACTCTTAATGACCGTCGGTTATCTTCCCTCCTCATTACGTGTCCTGCCCATGCCCATTTCTGTTTCTTGATTTCAACTGAGATATCAGTTGACCCCAGGTATACAAGTGATGGGGCTTCTGTAAATTCCGCCCCGGCTCGAAGTCTGCGGAGAGACTTCCTCCACCCGAGGTAGCCATACGATCGCGCGACGTATCGCCCAAATAGCAGGCTCACTATGCAGTCAGTAGTAGAAGCAAGTGAGCACGACTACGTGATCCACGCTGTAGATAGGGGGGCTCGTGTCGATTCGAGTCACCGGCACACCTCGATTCTCTCTCTCTCTCTCTCTCTCTCTCTCTCTCTCTCTCTCTCTCTCTCTCTCTCTGTCTCTCTTCTTTTTCTTTTTTTTTTCAACAAGCATACAGCGCGAGTCAGCGTCAGCGCTCTCCCAATTCGGAGAACTGTTATTCCTATCTCGAGTAACGCGTCCTATTTTTCTCCCCGTCGCAGTAGTTATGTTGTATACTGACTATACCACCGGGCGTTAACGTGGCCGATCAGTCTTTGTCACAGTCCTGCCGTCTTGAACGGCTGCGCTCGGATCTAGGAGCGCAGGTCTTTCTATGTGGCGTTGCAATCGTCGCTCGTCTCTTTGTTCCATTATTTTATTTTATTGTTACATTGTAGTTCAAAAAAAAAATTAATGCGCGTTCACGTCGGCGTTAGCCTGCTCTGCATGCGCTCCCACGCAGATTGCGAATCTGGGCCAACGAAGGTCGCGATGTCATTCGAATGTATATGCCCTCTATATAGCCAGGCCCGTTCTACGAAATATGCGGCGCAGGCACAATAAAGCGCATCCGTTCCTGTTTCATTTCTTTTTTCTCTTTCCCGCTCTCTTACACGTATGTCTCGTGTGTCACACTGAGTACGTTCATGCGTCGAGCGCCATTCTTCCGGCGATCGATCTCTCCCGGACGCAAGAGCCCCCGTAGCGACCACGCGCTTTTCAGGTTGTGTAACTATATCATGGGCTCGTCGTACCCTTCCCGCCACATCGCTATCTCTCCGAGTCGGCTGTTGGTCAACAGGGCCGCGTGCATAATTCCTTTTTATTTTTTTGTATCTCGCGCTTTGCGTGACGTCACTGAGTCCGGGAAGTATAGCGACGCTCGAGGCGTGGCCAGTGTTATGTATACGAGTGACACGTATCACCGCCCAATGTACCGGGTTGTGTTATCGTGCCCAGGAAAGCGCATGTTTCTGTCCGGTATAGGATGGAGCACGGGTACACGAAGCAGACGACGGTAGCGCATTATTACCTCTATTATTGACTAGCGATTAAAGTAACTATAGCATAGTTGGGCACGAAGTATAGTGAGCATTCGATCGTCCTGTCGACTTCCTTGTTTCCGTCCTGCTTAATTCGTGCTCTTCTTTGCGTATTCGTGGGGATAACTTTGTCCAGTTCGCTATATACCCTCTGCGCGGGTCGGGGTATGGGCAAGAGGGAAAGAGAAAGAAGGAACGCAGGAGTTTCGATCGATTGACTAAGGGCAGCGTGTCTATCGGGCACTCAAGTATGCCACTCTCAGGTACTGTATAGAAGGGCTCGATCGCGTAACTTTCTGAGCCATGGGGGTTGCAACCAACGTTTTATGTAGTAGATATATAAACGTTATGCGCGACGGATAAGAAAAGAACGCGCAAATTGAAGGGATCGTTACAAAACGCTGCCGTGATGCCGATGCTATAACGTCGTGTAGTTACGACTTTCTCCCATGGAGGTACAACAGCACGCGCTGAAAGGAAACGCAAGTGCCTATATACACGCGTCATGTCCGTGGAAGTTGCGGGGCTGTCGTGCCCCTTCCTCCCCTCCCCGCCCGGGATGTATAGCGCGTTGCATAATCAACGTGTTTAATTGTGCGCGTCGCTCAAAGAAGCGGCAGTAGCGCGGGCGGAGGACGCGTTGTTGTATCTTGCGCGCGAAATTATGCCTCCATGTTTGTGCGAACGAGCGCCTATACGAGGCCTCGTTCAAGGTGTTCACAAATATATCCCTCATTCATGTGTCCGATTTAGCGTACATATATATACACACTGCATATGTGATCACCGGTGTCTCTACTTAGCTTCAGTTCACGCGATGCATCATGCATCTTGCCAATGTTTCCAGCGTGCTAACTGGGGATGTATATATATTTGTTGTTGTTGCGCAATATATAGCCCATACTCTGTTCTGGCTAGGCACGGTGGATCGTCATCATCTTGCACGTCCTTCTTTTCCTTTCTATTTCCCTTTCCCTTACCTCCAGCGTAGGGTAACAAGGGCTCGTCTGGCTGGCTGACCTCCCCGCCTCTCCTCGCTCTCTCTCTCTCTCTCTTGCACGTCCGTTATAGGGCGAGGGCCAGCGATCTCCGATTACCCCTGTCTTGCGTCAGCTAGTTATGCATGCTGTGCCTGCAAAGTTTACTAATCTCGTCACATCGCCTTACCTTTCTGCCCTCCTCCACTGCGCCTCCCTCCACTTGGCACCCGTCCTGTTGCTCTTAATAGATCGCCGGTTATCTGGCTTTACCTGACCTGCCCCAGCTTCACCTGCTCCTTGTAATCTCATCTACCATATCGATGATCTGCACCCGGACGTTGTCTACGATCTGCACATAGTTGTGTTCACCTCAGGACGAAGGCCCTTGTCTCGCGTACGCCAACTTTTGAGTCCGTTGCTTTATAACTACACCCTTTAGATTCTATGGAAACACGAGTGGTCTCCTGCTCCACATCGAGTGAATGGGAAATTATCAACGTTCTGCGCAACGTTGGCAAAATCGCAGTAAGCATCAGCGAGATGGTAGGTTG
The DNA here is from genome assembly GCF_038994185.2 of Dermacentor albipictus. Classification (NCBI taxonomy): domain Eukaryota; kingdom Metazoa; phylum Arthropoda; class Arachnida; order Ixodida; family Ixodidae; genus Dermacentor; species Dermacentor albipictus. The sequence goes on along the minus strand of NC_091829.1, from coordinate 42,075,380 downwards.
CGGAGCGTATCTGCCCATCTGCCGCCATCTCCTTGGTCATGGGCTTGTTCCATATGGCACTGCTTCAAGACACGCGATACTTGCGGCATATACTGCACCGAAACTTATCTCCGCGGCGTCTCTGTATTCGCGTGTACGGTCGAGTCTACGTGTGCATAACGTAACTTGTAATTGGCCGTACTGAAGAGAAAAGCTGAGGTATCGTCAACATACCGGTAAAAAAGAGAATTGCAAAATTTGTAATTCATCGCAAGCAATCAATCAACTATAACGCGTCGTGTACAGCCGTAACTAGTGGTGAGTTTTCGAACGACGATCACCCGTGGCGTATGATTTAGAACTCCACATGCGAATGTGCGCGAAGTATAGATTTCCGGCTGAGTATTAACTTTGGTCTCTAGGGGCCCTTTCGTGTTCTGCCAGAGCCAGTGTAGTTGAGCCGCTGTGGTCTTTTTCGTGCGAATTCGAGGTGTTGCCAATCGCATTGGTGGTGATTGCGATACAAGCTCTACATAGGCTTGCGGCTTGTGACACTGAAACAACGGCGCACTGTCTTTAAGGTCTTCAAAAGGATTGCCGAAAGACCTCACGGGTTGGGTTAAAGTACAGGGTTGGCTGAAGAACTAGCTTCAAGTTGAATGACTTGAAGTAGTCGAGTGTACTTCGAGTGACCCGAAAACTTGTGTATAAGCTTTCGGTTACTTGAACCAGTGGTATACGCTAAGATCCGTGTCAAGGGTCCTTCCTTCATGCAGGGCGGAACAGTTCTATTTAATCTAATTCGTAAATCCTGAATATGTAGTAGCAATAACCGAAATATTCAGTGGATAATCAGTAATCTAAAAAACAATGGACAGGAGAGTAGGGGAAACAAAGCATTTAATAAAGGTCCCTGTCAGCTTTGGGTGGCACTTCCGGTTCATAATGAAACTCGTCGAACTTGCCGTGTTACTGCACTGCCTCCGAGATCGACCCCCTTGCGTAGACGCCGACAGCGAAGCCCAGTAGTACGCTGTGAATGCAATCGCGCCACAACTTTCCGTCTGTATACGTGGTTTCGTCTCTCGCATGTCGATAGCGCCGAGCTTTTTATGAAGTGAGCAATCTTACACTGCTCACTTCATAGTTGGTATTGCACTCTAAAACTGGTGCAGCGCAACGTAGAAAGGAAGAAACAAGCCGAGCCGGCCAGATAAAGGAACAGAGCGCTGTTACACTGCTATAGCGCGTGTGTCCAGCTCCCTCATAAAGGTGAGTGAGCTGTTTGTCCGTCGAGGTTCCGACCTGAATTCCACTATTGCCCTCGCCGAGGTACACACACAACCGAACTCTGCGCCTGCCCCGGCGAACTGGCAGGCCCTGTTGTAGTTTCTGTAACCTAAAGGCCACAGAAAAGCTGTAAAGGGACTTTAGTTGCACCGAACTGGTTAGCTGAACCCAACTGGTCTCTCGTTTTGTCCTCTATAGTGAGTCGAGGGGCAATTCCAGGAAACGGGCGTTGCCAAAATTTACTGGTCTTGCGCGCGCGTGTGTGGGCAGCGGCAGGAAGGGGGAGGGGGAGGCACCTACCGCAGACACTCTTGCTGTTCACCTCGCTCTCTGCTGGCGCGCCGCAGGGCAGAGGCTTCCGAAGCGCGCGGGTCAGCTGACTCTCGGCGAGCTGGCGGCGGTTCGTCTAGTAGAAGCAAAAGAAAAAGAAAGAAAAAAGTGGGCGCGGCTGCCAGGAAAAAAAAAAGTGTTCCACGCGGTCTCGTCGCCGCCGCTGCCGTTGCGTCAGCGATGTCTCGTGGGTCCCCCGAGCTAGATGATACGGCTTCTGTCACTTCCCGTCGCCCTTCCTCCACTCGACCCCTGCAAGATTGAAGGGCTCTTTTGTTTTGCCCGTGGCGATCCCCGTCCACCGTTTTAAAGAAACGCTATAAACAGGATCATTAGGTTAGGCTACACTTCAGTTAGGCTGCGTTGGCAGATTAGAGCACGCGCATGCAGGTTACACACAGCCAAGTTCATCAAGAAAGCAGGCGTATTGTCAAAATATTTATTCTCGATTCTTCTCAAGGGCACACTGTTCCTTTCTTTCTTTTTTTCTGCAGTAGTGACTCAGTACTTTCATTGCAGAAGGACACGAGGGGGCTTTCCACGGGCCCAAAACCGAGGCGCCTTCTGTGTAAGATGACATTTATTTGAGGGCACAAAATTGAAACTACTCGCACAGAAAACAGTTCTAGTCGTTGGCTGAGTGGTATGTGTACTTTAGGCGAAGGCTGGCAGTACCTTAACAGTACTACGAAGCCTTCTGACCAGACTCGGAACTAGAGAAATAAAGAAACCGTCCAACAGAGTCCGCCGAACTGATAGGCAGTGCCAACTGATACAGTGCGCAAACATAAAATGGAGCAACGCTGGCCATTCGAAACGCTGCGGCATAGATAGAGCGGGGACATCGTAACAACACAGTCGCCTGCCTTATCGCCGTCCTGAAAATGGCGTCAACGCTTAGCTTGTCACGTGCGCATGTACTGTTATAAAGGGACACGTGAAGCCGAAATGATTCCGGTGCTTAAGCGAGCGGCCCTAATCGAGTCGACCGCGCGATAAAAAGGTTGTCTCTGCGCCAAGCGGCACGCTTTTAATTCGTCTCGATAAGAAACTGCGGGCCGTCAGCGCCCTGTCCGGAAAAACAGTTCCAGCAGGTTTTCCTGGAATCCCTGCTATCGACCTGTTCTTGAGACCTCGGCAGCCAGACACTTGGGGTGTCTGGCGTTCCGTTTGGGTCTGTTGAAAGCTGCCAACGTACAACGTTTCCGTTGGATCGAGTTCGCTTTGCAATGTCGCTCACGACTACGGCGAAATTAAAAGTGTTAAGCAGTCGTGCGCGTTTGCTGTCAGCAGCAGGAGTTCTGGGCATTGTCAAATTCCGCCATGTTGTCGAATTCGCCATCTTCATAGCCCTGATTGGCCCTCTAATTGGCTCAAAACGCCGTCATTGCAGTCGAATCCGTCATCTTAGCCATGATTGGCTTCTAATTGGCTCAAAACTCAGTTATTGCAGAATTCGACAATGTGGTGGAATTTCGTAGTGTCTTAATTTTCGCAGTATTCAGTAGAAAACGAACACGTTGTGTTAGTGCTAGATGAGGTGCAGCTCCATATAGAGACAAGCGGTGCCAAGGTTAGCAGCATTGCGTTGTCTTGCACTGGAGCAAGAGGTCGTGGGTGCGATTGCCAGCGGCATTCCGATTGGGGGGTGGAATGCAGAAACACTCGTTTATCGTGCGTGCACTGCGTGCATATTCGTTTTGTTTCCGCGTTGCTTCGAAAACTTTTGTTTCACTTGCGATGCACACGAGGAACAAAACAGCAACATTGCTTTACTAGTCGGTTTTTGCGAAACATTCGGTTAGTTTCGGTATTCGAAAACGCCTATTGTTCCTTTTCGAATACGAATGGTTGGTACGCAATATTCCTAGATTTGCCCATTCCTATTTCAGTAAGTTGAGAGCAGCATAACCAAGCATTTCACTTCGTTGTTCACTTCGAACGGTTGTTTTAACTCGTGCGCTAGCTGGGTCACGTGCTTTCGTCCAATGCCAGATTGACTGAGAATTACGAGTAAGCACACAGTCAAAAGCACGATCGGTTTTTCCTTATGAATTTCCCCCCTGAGTACGCAGTGTGCAGGGTTCGGCGTGCTGGTTCAGCACGCGCTATCGTGCGGATTTACTGGAGCGAGATCAGAGCGAAACCTGTGCATGCCAGGGACGTTTTCCAGGAGATACGAATTGCCACGTGGCCTTTGAGACGGCAAGCGCCTTGGGAGGTTGCTTTCGCCGATCGCCAAAGGGACTATTCAGAGCTCGCCTATCTTGAGACCTTTCTTCGTTTTGCCCTGCTCTTACTTGGAATCTCCTGCTCTTGAGACCGCTCAGCCGGGACACTCATTTGTAACGAGTTTGAAGGTCTCTGCCAATTGGCTTGTGCGCGCACGCATAGGTGAACGGCGAAAAGAGAGAAATGAACGAGTTGACGCAATGCCCGTGCAGTTAGTTCTCGCCACGCCATCTCTCCGCCCCTGCGCCGAGTCACGAGACGGGAAAACTTCTTTTCGTCGTCTTTCTTCTTTTTTTCTCTCCGCAAATGCTCGTTATGCCTGCGTGCACCCATACACAGATCACGCGCGCGCTTTCCTTCTCTTTTTCTTCCCTTTAGCACCGTATCACAACAGTGGAGTGAGTCATTCGCAGCTGCATACGTGATGCGGGAAGAAGGAACGGCCGGTTTGTGTTTGCCCTCCAAATGGCCTACGGCGCGGCGCGCAACAAGCCCGAGAAAAAGACGCGGAGCTGGCGGGGCGCCGGAGAGGGGAAGAGAGAGCGCGTCCATGGTGACGTGATTGTCTCGCTCCTCCATTCGCAACCAATGGGAGGCCGCGGACGCGCGCCGGCCGTGCGATCCCGCGCCTAGAAAATGGCGGCGCTCGAGAGTCGCGTGGTCTTGTCGTCTGCTCCCGTGCGTCCTTCGGCGCGTGGCGTGGCCCGTAGCAGGAAACCAGAGCTGCGGCGGCGCTCTCCGCTGCTGCCTCGTTGTTGTCTTCGTCGTCTGCTTCCGGCGGTCGGCGGTGGCGCGGCAGCTGACTGCCGGCTATTTAGCTGGCGCGCAGTCCGCGCTTGGGGCTCAGTCTTTGGAATGAGTAGCGCGGAGCGGCGTGCGAGCACCACCGGGAAGCACTGGCGCGTCGTCCGGAGCGGTGGCTGCGGCGGGCCTTCTTCGGCGGCTGTTGGTTCTCCTCCTTCAGCTCAGGGCGCTGCTGCCACGACCACGACTCGCTGCCGTAGCTACTGCGGCCACGAACTGTTGTCGCGACCACTGAGCGCCGTCGCATCCACCGTCCCTCTCGCCGTTGCTGTCCGGTTTCGTCGTCGGAGCCTGCGCGCCGTCGCTCCACTGCCCGAGCGAGTGGGTCTCGACAGCCTCTTCCTCCTAGTCACCTCACACCACCGTCCCTGCCAACTCCACCGCCCGAGGAGGCCAGCGCACCGCCGAGCCTGCTCGACATCCTAGTCATACGCGCAAAAGATCTCTCGACATGGTTCAAATAAGTGAGTGGCGGTTGTGTGTAGCCGCGATTGTATCCGCGCAGCGTGTTGTTCTCTCTTGAACGAGACGGACGGGCCTGCGAAGTGCGTGCGGAAGTTGCGTTCGTGTTCTCGGAGCACGCACACACGCCTGCAAACGTTTTCCGCGAGATTTCTGGAAATATAACGGGGCAGTTGTCCGTTTCGTTGCCGTTTCTATTAGCTTGAAGGGGGGGGGGGGGAAGCTGTGTGCGCTTTTATTTTCATCGGTGGATTGCTTTCTGTCTGCTTTCGCGCTCTGATAAAATCTTCCGAGGGCTTGCGTCATGCGAACTATTTTCGGAGCGTTGACCTGAATCCGAAACCTGACACGTTGTTGAGCCGGTCAGGCTTTCGCTGCAAACACGTATTGTAATCACCTTTGCATTGCGCCCTTTTGTGTGCGGTTTCTTGTCGTCGTAGTGTTTACGGGCCGTCACGTGCCTGGGGTGCACAAGCAGTAATTTGCAGTGCGATTCGTCGTTGTGCAATGTACCTCAACTAGGGAAAAGAAAAAAAATACGTCGGTTTTTATCGTTTCATTTCTTTATTTTTTATCTATTCGGCATCTTTCTGTATTGATGCAGCACTGGCTGCATGCAGTGCCTCGATCACTGATAAACATTGCAGCGCACCGTTGATTATACTGGCCAAGTTTGCATGGCATGCAGTCACTGTAAAACACTTTGAATTAATGCAAACCATCCTAGATGTTGCATGCATATAGTGGAGTTGGACCAGGAACTGCAGGCTAATAAATTAGGAGCATTATGCAAAAAAGAGACGAGGCGTGCAGACAGGACACAAGAGTAGAGAAGTGTGTCCTGTCTGCACGCCTCACCTCTTTTTTTTTTTGCATAATGAATCCTTACCAACTAGCTCAGCTTTCTGTCGTTCTAAATTAGGAGCACTTATATAATTGTTTGGTAAGTTGGAAGCACTTGCCTACATAACTTCATGAAGTCTGCCATTTCGCTTATTTTTTTGCCCTTTAGTTATGTTTAGCCAGTGGAAATTTTGTGCTTCACAGAGGTCGAAAGCCAATGGTACCCTTCCCCCTCCACTCGCCCTACTCTTTCTCCCTGACATGGCGTTGTAAATTTCGATATAGCAGCACTTGATGGCCATTTAATATGCCCATGATCAAGCCACCACAGTCTCTTTGTTTATGGGGAAAATGAAGCAACATGACTGACCTAAATGTGCAGTCAACTTTATATTGGTCCTTACTGTTAATCAGCGACACTGTGCTCTCCTGCTTAGATGGGAAAGTGGATTCCACTCTTGTGCTCTTATTAGTCTGATTCGTTGTTTACAAACATTGTGGAAGTGTTTCTTTAGCGTAGATATGCTGATGTGTGGTAAATCGGCATTCACACCTCGGAGGGCCTGTTCTAGGGCATGTACGAAATTCCTTGGGGTTCCCCTTGGGTCAGAAAGTTTAGAGATGCTTGTAGTAGAGCTGAATGCAGCAGCCGTCATCTAAACCATCGCGCGTCTCTCCTTTTTCGTCCGATTTGCAGAAGATCTGCCAAGCATCCTCTCGGTGGAGGAGGATACTCTCTGCGCCGAGCAGCAGCAGCAACAACAGCAGCGGCAACAGCAACGCCGGCGCAAGAAGAAGAAGCGTACAGGCTCGAGCCTGGCAGCCAGCAACTTCTCCGACCTGTACTCCCTCACTGGGGAAGTGCTCGGCGAAGGGGCCTACGCCTCGGTTCAGACCTGCATCTGCCTGTACACCGGCAAGGAGCATGCCGTCAAGGTACGTGCACCCTTCCCTCTACCTTCAGGATCCTAAGCAGCGACCGTGCAAACATGTGAACTAGAATTCAACAGGACAAGCACTGGGTGATAATCCATGTCTGTTACATAAAGTAACTCTAAAAGAAAACATTAACTCGATTTAGATCGGTAGATTATGTCTCTAAAAGTCCATGTGCCAGTATGTGACTGTTGCATAGAAAATTGCCACTGCTGCTGCTCCTCAATTTTAACTGCCCAGGCCAGAGTGGATAGGTTCAAGTAATACTCCCCATGTGACCCCCTCCCCCCTGCTGCTCTCTGCATCAGCCAGTGCTGGCATTCTAAACCAGCCCTGAACCTCATTCTTCTAGGTTTAAGCGGCTTTGCAACTTCCAAAATTGATAATTTTCTACAAAGTGTGCTAAAAGTGCAACACTTTGCTATGATTACACAAGCTGCAAAAACATGGGTCACGGGCCTACTGAGGCTGCTTATGCTTATGGCAGAAGCAGTGTGAGAGGTACCATTCACAAATATGGTTCTATGCTACAGTGATTTGTAAATGCACTGAAATCATCTGCATAGCACTGATAAATAGTTGCTCCTAGATTTGCATAGAGCCACTGCCATAAATGATAACCTGCCTTGCACTTGTATACAATACTTCGGGTGGTTCTTTGATCTAACTTGTTTTGATAAGGACACTTTCATTGTCCCATGGAACAGGGTTTTTACTTCTGGTTACCTAGTCGCCATATACGGTAGCTGCACTGTCGCGTCAGAATGAGCTGTTTGCAGGTTGTTTGCTGTGATGGTGTGCTCCAGTGCGTTTCACTGATTGCACCACCCTTGTTCATTTTTGCAGATCATTGAGAAAGGACCTGGCCACAGCCGGGCCCGTGTATTCAGGGAAGTGGAGACATTCCATCACTGTTCAGGCCACAAGAACATCGTTCAGCTGATTGAGTTCCTCGAAGATGAGAATCGGTAGGTGTCGCCTTGTCTCTCTTGGCTTTTTCCATCTCTAAGGTTAACCTCATCATACTGAGGACGAAGCTTTAACTCGGGCCTGACCCCAGTGCCACCTATTCAAACACACATAAAACATAGAAATGCTCCTGTGAGGCAAATTCTAGAATGATTTGTTCTGTTTAAACGAGAAAGTTAAATTCAGTGACTGTCGGGAGCAGAATTTTGATTTAGACCATGGATGTTTCTTTTTTTTTTGTACGAAAATTGATGTTTAAAGGAAGCATAAGGTTTACAAGTCTGCAACTATGTATCAAAAACAGATGCCACAGTTCTGTAAATTGCATCCATTATAGCATCTAAAGCAGACAAACTTGATATATCAATTTATATCGTATGCGAGTTTGTTACAATGTTCACATGTGTTTTGTAAAAGTCCTATTTGCATATCAGTGGCATATTTGAGAGCCATGTATAATATATCAATTTTGTCTGCTTTACATGTACTATTCGATGCAGTTTCCAGAATTGACATTTTTTACATTGTTTGCGAGGGTTTTGCAAAAGTCCCACTTCCGTATTAGTAGTTTCTTAGAGGCATGTATAATACATCAATTTGTCCGCTTTGGATGTACTATTAGATGCAACTACAGGATTGTGATATCATTTCTCATTGCAGAGTTGTAAACTTCATAGTTTTATTCCCTGAAAGTTCGCAAATTCAACATTTTATTACGATATTGACGGCCTAAATAGAAAATTCGCTTCCAACAGTCGCTAGATTTTAACTTCTTCCTTTAAATGCAACAAACCTTATCAATATTGCCACAGTGGTTGCCGAGAAAAATTATTTCTCCTTTCTCATATGTATATATAGTAGCCCCTGAGCTAAAGCTTCCTCTTAAGCAAAGTTCTGATCTGCATGTTTCTTGCTTATGTGACTGCCTCCACTGTCTACCAAAAGTATACTGTTCGGTAATAGAAGCAAGCTAACACTGAGCCCAGGCAATTCTTATACGTTTCAAGCATATGTACTGCCAATTTTGAGCATGAGCGTTGTGCTAGAACTAGTGCAGTCTAATATTGGTACAATGAACACTATTCCAACAAATTATCAGATGTGACAAATCTAACATGTCGATTGCAGATTACCAGCGTGTGAGGGATGTACGTTTCTAATGAATACCAGATATGAGCGCTTCGTCTTTCCAAGTTTCCAATCAATCCTACTTTTCTAAATGCTTAAAGGCAGTAAGTCCCCGAGCAAGTGCATAATCATCGCAAATTATTGCACATATATGAAAATGATGTGCTGCCCATCATTCCCATGCTGACTGAACTTGCAGCTGCAGTTAGACCTTGATGTAAAGAGCTCCGATATTTAGCATTTTGAGATATAACGGATATGAAATCTTTCTTGCCAATTCAAATAGTGTATGCTTATATTGAGGTTTGTCTGTACTATGTAAACACTGGCACCAAACGTCCCTCTTGTTTATTGTTAGAGGAAACTATATGGTTTTGAGAGTACACTGTAACTATTTAGAGTGACTTGTCAAGCTGAAGCATAAAAATTATTGTCTGACGCCTGTGTTGCACAAAAGACACTGCGGCTAAAGCTGGACGCTTGCCAAATTGCAGGTTCTACCTTGTTTTTGAGAAGATGCGTGGGGGTCCCCTGCTGCGGCACATCGAGCAGCGGGTGCAGTTCACTGAGCACGAGGCGAGCCGCGTGGTGCGGGATATAGCCGAAGCTCTGCGCTTTCTGCACTCCAAGGGCATTGCGCACAGGGACCTCAAGCCGGAGAACATCCTGTGCTTCGACACAGATCAGGTAAGAACATTTTCTAATTAGTGACATGTTCCATACCACAGAGGAGATGCAGATTGGCGGGCTGCATGTTTACAAGAAAATCACGAACAGTGGGTAGAAATATGTGACCATTGCTGTGACGTAAAGGTAGGAACTAGCATAGTTCTGATGGTAGTGCTCACTTAAGTAGAACTACCACTTAGGATGCAATATTCGCATTCTTGAAAATAATGTTCTTGGCTGTGATGCTCAGTGTACCATAGTTGGACAATAAACTTCTGGGAATGAGTGCGAGGAAAAAGCTCTGGGTGGTAGATTTTTCTTGTTTCATCTTGGTGGCAAGTGGTTGGTCGCTGTTATGTTAGAGCAAAGTGAAACTGTCACTGTTAGTGATAGTGATCCGATAGCTCCCTATGGTCAGCGGGTAGAGTGGCATGGCTTTGAAATCTTAACGAACATGTTTTTTCGCCTCTTCTAACTGTCCAGATCTGGCCCGTGAAGATCTGCGACCTCGACTTGGGTTCTGGCGTAGTGTTGCTGCCAGGTAACGAGGCGACACCGCCCACGACGCCCGAGCTGCAGACACCTGTAGGCTCAGCCGAGTTCATGGCACCCGAGGTGGTAGGGGCATTTGTGGGAGAGGCGCACACTTACGACAAACGCTGCGACCTCTGGAGCCTGGGGGTCATCGTCTACATCCTGCTGTGCGGCTACCCGCCGTTTTACGGACGCTGTGGCAGCAGCTGCGGCTGGGAGCGTGGAGAGTTCTGCCAGGCCTGTCAGGACCAGCTGTTCACCTCAATCCAGGAGGGCTGGTACGACTTCCCCGACCGTGACTGGGCCGGCATTTCGGACGAGGCCAAGGACATCATTTCCCATCTCCTTGTCAAGGATGCCAGCCAACGCTACACGGCTGAGGAAGTCCTGGCCCATCCTTGGGTGGCACACGGCGGGCCCAGCACGGCGCTGCACACGCCTTCCATCATTCGCAGGTGAGGAGCAGACTTCAGGGCTAGCAGTTTCGCTTCTCTCGCATTGTTGCCAACTTGTCTTATAACCCAATCAGATGGGCAAACCGACACTTTGAGTGAGCATCATAATTGCAATGCACTTCTTATACCTACGTGCCAACTCTTTTCGTAAAGTTTTTCGTAATGTTTGTGCAGCTGTGCATCTTCATTAATTTGTAAATATTATTTGTGGTTGTTTGCAGGAACAACAGTGCCCGCGACCTCGCCGCATTTGCCGAGAGTGCCAATGCAGTCAAGCGACTGGTCCAGCACCAGATGGCTTGGAGCATGGAACTCCGCTGCGGCCCGCCACGTTCACTGGACACCCCCGATCCATCTCCACCAACCGGCGGCTTTGGACTCTCTCCTCCTGGGGAGTCGAAGCTTGCCCAACGTCGTCGTGCTGGCCGTTCCTTGAGCCTGCGCAGCTCGGTTGAGTCTATCTCTCTTTCCGGCTGACTGTCGCTTTCCTCCCACTTCCCCCCATTTTCCTTTTTCTGTTTTCCTTCCTTCTGTGACATCCTATTTTTCTCCCATCTATCTTGTTCACTGCTCCGGCTCCAGCACCTCTCCTGAGCCCTGGACTCTGAAGCAGTCCAACAAGAGCTCTGCATCCCTGTTCCTTCCCTACCTCAAACTCTTTGAAGAAGAGCTGGTGTGAAGCTGCACCTCCTTCCAGGGTTCGTTTGGACTGCGGTTGATGTTTGAGTGCTTGAGCTGTATGTTGCAAACACTCATGGAATTTTGTGTGGACATTGATCAGTGAACTGGCTTGGTTGTGATGGGGAAGTGTTGTTGCTCCTCGGCAAGAAGTGCGACAGGCTTGAACCAAGCTTTTCATTTTTTTTCTCAAGACCAGAACTTGTCTAGCTGTGTACTGTCCCACATCAAGTCATCGTCATTTCCCCAACACACTGTTCTGGAAATCTCCACCGAGCCTTGGTCAAGCCTGCTCCCTTCTCGGGCTGGTGAGGAAAGATGCATTGGCGACGCTCGGAACTTCAGCTGCAGTGCGGAAGGCTCCTGGAAAAAGTGGTGTCAGCCGCTTTAGTTTTCGGATGCACCCCGTGAAAATGTCCCCCCCCCCCTTAAGAAAAGAAAAAAAAATGTTGAATCCGAAGTGTAGGTTCTACAGCTCTGCCCCTTTGGTGGCCCATTCCACAGTCAAATCTTGGGAGAAAGGTTGTGCGTGGTGTTTCTAGAGTTCCTTCCGGCTCTTTCCCCTTTCCCGATTTTCGTTGCCACCTTTTGCCGCCCACTGTAACACAGACCCGTCTCTGGCATGCTGGCTGTGAGAAATAAGGAGTGAAGGTGGGGAAGGTTGTGTGCGACAATGCAGCAAACTTGCAGGCTTTTCTGTGTATTTAACGAGTGATCTTTAGTTCTTCAGAAAACGAAAAAAAAACAAAACAAAAAAAAGGCCATGTATGTGTGTAACCACTAACTGTCTCGTCAGATGAAAGGCTCCTTTCATGGCGTTGGCTGTTCTTTTAAGAAAAGAAAAAAAATGTGCACAGAACAGTTTGAACGGGGTTCGCTGTTGCATCGTCACAACCTCCCTGTACTACGGAACCTGCGAGTACTGTTCTGAAAGAAAAACAACAAAAAAAGTTTATTTTCTTTGATGTCAGAAGTGATATGTAATGCTATAGTGTGCCTCGACGCAGTCTCTCTTGGGCTGCGTTTTTCTTCCTTTATCTCGTAGCCTAACTGTGGGCTTGAAAGGCATCGTTCACCTTTCACTGCGGTATACTATCCATTTGCCTTTTCGTCGGGCCTTTTTTTTTTTAGTCTTCTCGGTGTTTTATTTTCTGTCATTCTGTTGTACCTGTGTAAAACCGTGGCGTACCCAACTAATTCCAGTGCCCGATTTCTCTTCTTTCGTCTACACGCCTCTTTGACGTGCGTTAGTCTATACAAGTGGTGGTGCGTGCAAGTCGCTCGCGAAGCTGAAACACATTAACTGCTACTTCCCAGCCTTTCTTTTGTGTGAATGTCTCTCTGTGGACTTTTTTTTATTTATGCAGTATCTGTTTTATTTTCTGCAGAATAAAATGGGAAGAAAAAATGCTAACCATTAATCAATGCGCCCATCGCTCAAGGAAGATCATGTGAATGTGAATCACCAGAATGTTCCATTGCTCATCGTCACTTTTTTTTTTCCTTGCAGTTTCATTTCTTTTTTGAGGACGGGTAGTCTTCGAGTCATCGCAAACCATTCTCAATCGCCGTTATTCTATTCTTTTTCCCAATTTTGTTATTTTTTTGTAAAGATATACATTATAGTTGTGAAGGGGGAGCAAAATTAGAATTCCTTTTTTTTTCCCCCTCGTGGTATTGATTTCGTTGGAATGCCCCTTCCAATGTCGTCGCCTACCTTGCTCTGCAAGTCTTACCAGGTTTATAGAAGCGGTGCCTTCGTGTTGGGAATCTTTTTTCCTCAACGGGTTCATCCAGCTGTTCTCGTCATAACTGATGTCTGGAAAGCTGTCGTGATTTATGCCTTAATGAGCTTTATTCTCCTCAGACCCGATGCCATTTCTAGTGTGCCCGTTCCCTCTCTCGCATCTTTTATTTTTAATGCAATTCCATCTTTCGTTGGCATCCGCACAAGTTTCCTCCAGTTTTTGAGAGGGAACTTGGAACATTGTTCCTTGTCCTCGCCCTTTACCCTGAAACCTTGTCCAGTCTGTGCCGACTACCGCTGTTACTACTGGAAATTGTCGTCCATGTATCTGTGATAAGCTTAAAAACGTTTTTTTTTTAAGATGTTCTTTGTTCCTCTGATTGCGATGAATGCTGCTGTAGTGCCAAAATTTGAAGCGTGGTCAAACTGAGGTTTTCGTTGCATGTGTCACCAGGATTGTGCATGTGTGTGACTGATTACCTTAGGTTTTTTTTTCAGTTTTTTTTCTTTCTTCTGGATTGTGAGATGTTCAACAAGCACACACACATATACACACAAGACAATTAATAAGACGGATTTTGCTTGCACAGTTTTACAAAATGTTGTAAACATTGCTGCGTGCACACACAAGTTTCCAGTCGCATATATACACACACGCTGTACACTGTACTATTGTCATTGCAAACTGCGGTCCTGTCACATTGATAGGGAAACGTGGTGTCATGCATTTTTTTTTCTTCGTGGGCTACATTTTTTTCTTTGTTTTGTACGTTGTGGGAGAAAAAAATTTCTGTGCTTCCGGATCAAAATTGTGCTGTCGCAACTCTACAGAACGTACACGCGTCCCATGTGGGAATGAAAAAAAAAGTACAAAGTTTATTGTTTGTTTGGCTTCTCTTTGTGTTGATATAAGGATAAAGACGGAGAATTGTGAAAATAAAAAAATCTTTCGACCAACGCGAGAAAAACGTGCCTTGTCTTTATTTACCTTTGCATGGTGGGGAGTTATATAGGACTCCCACCGAACACAATTACCTTTGTGTGTTCTTCCTTGGGGTAGTGCTGGTTTAAACAAGTGCACAGCATCCTCCTCAGTTGCTTCTAGAGTAATCTCCCTTGGAAATTGGTTCAATGCAAAAATAACAATTCATCTGCATAAAACTGACATACTAAATATCTGCAGTTTGCGCGTGTGTTCGATGTACAGTTCTATGAAGGATGGTACACTACGGTCTGTTATAAAGGGAACGCCAATTTAGTGTTCTGTTATAGATAGCTTCAAGAATTTGTGACTAATATTGGCAGTTGACGTGATGCCCTAGGCAGTTGTTAGTACATAAAGGACCAGCATTGATGCTGTCTTGTCTAATCAGAGTGGTCATCTGTGCTGGTATTAAAATTTGGTGTCTTCATGAAGAATTAGATCGCTGTGTAGTATGTACGTACCCTCAATACAACATACATTAAAGTTGTGTTAGACCTTAAAGAGAGATTAAGGGAGATTAGGCAATATTGACTGGTGTGAGGATTGGGAGGTCAATCCCATCGCTCGTAACCCGTTGTCAAGATTGGAGTCGGGCATGAATTAGATGGTAGCTGGCCCATGCCGTCGTCCAACTTATCTACGCTGAGGACGTTGTTGAAGGGAAGGACTGCTTCTCATCGAGAACGAGGGATACGGGCTTATTTACAGTATCTACATAAGGACGTTGCAGTTCATCAGTCTAGCATGACTGCGAGAGAGAGTACATTGAGCAGCCGCACAACAGCGGTTTATAAACACTCGGTCCTTCCTCGATCCCTAGGTGAGGGAAACGTTCGACCAGTAGACGAGCCGCCTCTCTGCGGGAGGGACACACACACGCCCACCTCCGCACAGGTTCCCACCGACGTCGGATGGTCTTCGCAGAACTCGGGGCTTACGTCGGGAAAGGCACATCTTATTCCCCGAGCTGACCCACGCAGCGCGGCCGCCGGTTGTCCATTGTCTTGCGTCTTGAACGGCGCGTGTGAAGGGGCTTCCAACTACGTTCCCTCGGGCACTCCCCCGCTGGCAGCACACCTGGTTGGCGGTGGCGTGTTCAGTCGTAAAGCCTGGTTCGTCGAACTCATCTCGGCAATCCCGCGACACAGAGTGGCGGACGTGGAGCATTGTCCTGCAGACACAGTAGACTTGGTGACGCCGTGTGGCTAACGGGTTGCGGTGGCGTTCCAGGAAAAGTTGACGCTGGTGTCGCGACTGGCTGGCAAAACTTGCACCTCAGCGGGCCGTTCTTAACACTGGTGGATTATAACATCCGAATACCAAAATATTGTTTTATCATGAGCAGTAGCTTGATTAACCAGAAAAATAGAATTGAAAAAATGAACAGCTGGCAATGCACTGTCGTGAAGTTGATGTACTCCTCAATTTGATGGCATATTCTAGTGAAAAATTGAAGAATCAAATTTTGTCCCAACAATCTCGTTGCATTCTACAGAAACCATTGATCAAACCTCATCAGTTTCAGCGTTTTTTACATGGGAACAGCCCAGGTGCATGAAAATATTTCGAACATACAGACATCGCACTGTGGTTTGGGTACATGGTGAAAAAACTGGTTTTCATTTTCTCCTCTATGGACCAACTCTTTCCAGCCAATTGGTAAATACAGATGGGCTTGAAAGACTGCTTTGCTAGTCTTATTGTTTCTTGTTAGTGGCCTTTTACCCCTTTTTGTACTGCAGGAAACGGGAAAAATGGTACCAAATTTCCCAGGAATTTGGCATGCAAGCAGCCCCCAGAAAAACTACACAGAAGTAACATCAAAGCCATCTATGACCACATGAGTGAGGGTTGCTCACCTCCACCGGAGATCACGGTCTAAACGACAATTGCCCATGCCATTCCACTACACCAGCAATACCCAGGAGCAACAAGATGGAAATTTGTGGATGGCGCCATCAACACACACGCATCGCACCACTGTGCTGGCTATCCTAGGGATGAATGCATACAAAATGAGCAGAGAATGTTCTCCTCAGTAGTATCTAGGCAAAGGCAGATATTCAAGGAGCAAAATCCCCCCAGATTTCCTCTCTCGCAACTGCTTGTCCTCATGTATGACCTCCTTAGTCCTGCTAGTTGCAACTAAAGTCGGGCAAATACGAAAATGAACGTCTTGTACATTAGTGCCTTTGGTAGCGTATACAGGAGCACTGATGATTTATTGGCATCCCCTTTGAAACGGGGTGGTGAAAATTAGTCGCCTAGCCTGCTTGATTTAATCAGGTCTGCTATACATTTTTTGTTCTGGCATTTTTGTATGCATCTCATTCTTTTTCTTTCCTCCCTGAAAGTCTCTTGCTCCTCTTGAGTGCTGACCTATACTTCCGTCTACTTCAATTCCAAGTGCTCCTAGAAGGTGTACGTTACCTACAGGTCTCACTGGGTACTTGTATCCAGTGGGACCTTCGCATTCTATTAGGATGTGCTAAGTGATCTCCGGATTTTCGCTGCTGCATGCGCATGCCTCATCTAGTTGTAACTGTTTGTTCCGGTATGTTTTTGCCCTATTACTTTTGGGCTGGCCAGCACTGTTGTTGCTCGGATACCCCAGTGTAATACATTCAAGTTACGATTAGACGCTGGCAGCTTTAGTGGTGGAAACAAAAGCAAAGCAACGCACATTAGGAAACTAGGTGTGTGCCAGTTATATAATGCTACAGATGCGGCGATGGTGCTAGCCACCATAACGGTGTATTGCCAGGTGGGCATGGCACTGCCGCGGTGGGATTAGAAAACAGCTTTTGGACAAAATACGGGTGATGTTTATTGCAGTAGGGCGAGCAACGCTGCACTCTGCTTGAGAACCACATGCCGACACATTTATTTATTTATTTATTTATTTATTTATTTATTTATTTATTTATTTATTTATTTATTTATATAAGATACTTTCAAGGCCCGAAGGCATTACAGAAATGAGTGGGTGAACATAACAAAAAAAATTGTGCAAGATACGAAGGCATATTCAACGTCGCGTTTCATGAATACTGGTTTTGAAGGTGTCGGTATCCAGGATGGCTGCAACGGTGGCGGGAAGGTGGTTCCAATCTTTGCTTGTGCTAGGGATGAATGCATTACTACAAAGTTTAGTATGTGAAGATGGCACACCAACTTTGAAACTGTGGTCAGAGCAAGATATGTATGACGGTTGGGTGATAAGCTGTTCTTTCAACAAAGGGTTGTGGCGGTAGATTTTATGGAATAGCGAAAGGCAGAAGCATCTACGATGGAAAGTTCTGGCAAGTTTTAGTTTCCATTAATCGCTTTGAGTACGATATATGCGGAGATCAAAATAGGCATAAATGAAGGTATATTTTTAATTAATTATTGATGAACCAGGCAAGTAACAGTGCAGAGTGTTATATTTAACAATCTGGGACATAATATGTGACCTTGTTGCAAAATTTGCGCAAATTCAAGGCTGAGGTAAACGGGAAATCTTTAAAGAAATGTTTTTAGGGGATAAATGCACGTAACTGAAAGCGCTAGTCTTATGGCATCAGATGCAACATGTGTGATATTGGGCAACAGCAGAACAGACTTTAATTGTTTCATTATAATCTCTGGGAGTATTAGTGAATGAGTGAAAATATATATTATAAAGGCTGGCACACGAGCCTACACCTGCTGCACAGCCAACTGATGAAGGCAGTACTTTGATGATGACGACGAAGACGAAAACAACAATAATAATAATCTGGATAATACATTAGTATACCAGTATAACAAATTGTTGGATATAACGAACTAAATTTATTTCGTTCCAAATAACAGACGATATAAATTTAGTTCGTTACAGAACATAGCAACCTTAAATGAACACAATTGCCGATTGATAAAATTTATCACCTCTCAGTATGCCGTGCCAAGCGTTCGACGTACTAACGCAAAACTGCTGAAGCGCAAAAGGTGTACAACTACAGCGAACACTGCACACCGTAGTACAACCCCATAGAAATTGAACTCGAAACTACAGTCATCATCAGCGATTTGGCGGCTGCTGATGACAATTGGTGCTGTTAACATTTGTGGCGACAGCCTTTATTAAAACTTTCTACCAACCCGCTGCAAATTTGATTTTGCTCACATTAACGTTATAAATTGATTCCTGATTAAAACCTAACCCATCGTGACTAGAATTTATACTGCTTTTCGCCGGCTCTGCCGCTAAAGCTGGCTAGAGGCGACTACGAAGCGTGGCCACCAGATAGCAGCACAGCGTTTGCGCGTTGTTGAGTGTTTTTGTGGGATGTGATCGGTGAAAGCTGTAAATATTCGCGTAGTGCCCTTTAATGCCAATCATGATGGACATGCCCATTGCCCCTCCAGGTAAGCTATCGAGTGTGCCTTTTGCCTGTACCGTGCGCTCAAAGCGGATGCAACGTGAAGCGGTTCCTGCTTGTTCGCCGTGAGATGTACTGCTTTCACGGCCTGCACGTTTCATCCCACGATGTGCCGATCGTTGATATCTATCTCGTTGGAGAAACCGCATCAAGAGTATTTGTAATTGCGGTGTTGTGGTCACCAACTGGCGCTCTTCGTTACTCGATAACTGCGCAGTGCGATCTCGTTGCGCCCTGAAAACTGCGCGGGCTAGTCCGGTGGGGTTCGGTAGCAGAAGACTGCAGGCGGCCGCTTCGCGCGCAGTCGTAGCTCGTACTGGAATAACAACTCGCTCACGGTGCGGTTTGGACTCTAAGCGTCCTTCACACGCTGACGTTTACGCAACGGTGGTTTCCTTGGGTCTATATCAGCGCTATCAAGTTCACCGACACGATCACCGGCGTGATACCGCTACAGGCCATGCGAACTTGCCGTTAACGACCGCCGAGCTGTAATTGCGCGACGGTCAGTCGGCATTACGACTTTGTTCCGTTCGGCTGCCGTTTCCCTTCTTTCTTAGCATTGTTAATACGTTAGAAAGCCGGGGCTTCGCGCCATGTACTTAGCACGCTATTTCCGAGCAGTGGTGTTTGACACGCGCGGATTAACGGACTCCTTAAACCGATGCCATTCAGCTGTGGAATTGTTCGTCCGCTGTGATGATCGTAACTACCACGTCCTTGCTAACACATCGTGTTTCGTTTGCAGACCAGGAGCTGCGCAACATAATTGACAAACTGGCCCAGTTTGTCGCACGAAATGGCCCCGAGTTTGAGCAAATGACCAAGCAGAAGCAGAAAGACAACCCCAAGTTCTCCTTCCTCTTCGGCGGCGAGTACTACGCCTACTACAAGCACCAGGTCGCCACGCAACAAAGCTGTGAGTAAAACGTGCTGCTCTTTAGGATGATTTCACACGGCCAGTTGTATTTCCTTTCTTCCTTTCTTTTTTGTATACTAGCTAGCAAGGCGCAACTTGTGCCCTTTAGCTTTTCTTTCTTGTACGCCTTGCATTTCTCCTACGATTTTTCTTTTCTACACTAAGACCTGCTAGGGACTTAAAAGAGGCTTTATAAAAATGCACATTGTATAAAAACCAGGTGTTGCTTTAGGTACTGCTTTGCTCACACAAGCTCATTGCTTTAGCTTGTCGAAGCCATGTGTTAGGCACTGTTTCACTGACGCAGCAGCCATTGTGACTTGCTGAGTTGTCAGAATCCAAAGTAACATAACCACTGTAACATATTTTTTTCTGGCTGGGAGTAAGCTATTGTGTTGTTCTGTGCATTTGCAGTGTGATCAACTATTAGAATGTTCCCTCTAATAGTTGATCTACTCGAGCTGCAAGTGCCAGCAAAAGCTATGTCTGTGCTCTGCACATATGTGAACAAAAGTGCCAGCTATATCAACTACACGTCGGCTGCTTCAAAGCCAGACAGTTTTGTACACTTGCAAGAGAGAAAACTCGCACATGTTTTGCATTGCTGTCCCATTGAACGGTGGATTGCACTATGCCTAAAGATGGTGGCCGAATGCATTTACTGTTTTATATGTCTCTTTTTGAATCTGTGGATAATGAGTGTTATTTGACTAGATTTTAGTAAAGGCACAACCCAAAATGTACACATGGCTCAAATGCTTTTGATCATGATTGCAGTGATGGAAGTGTTGTGCCAAGCGCGCCACACTGCACCGTGAAGGAAATGCTGCTACATGCTGCCCCAAATTATTGTTTATCGCAGGTGTTATGCCATGCCTGCGCTGATACGCACCTTCTCCGAATAACTGCAGAAAAAAGTCAATTGCGATAAAGTTCCTTGCACTCAAAATTTTGTTGCCTTTCACAATGCCATTCATATGAAGAAAATGCCCCATTTTGCTCTGTATTGTGCTCTGCTGAAGTAGTCTCTACTTCAAATAATGCAATGTTCTTTTTCGCACTGACACTTCGCATTCACCCATCGTGCAATTAGATGTGCGTTGCTTGTGATTGCAAAGTGCCACACGCGATGTTTGGAGCATTGTTATCTTGGAGCTTTCCGCCTCCTACACTGTTCCGTCCAGTAAGCGCATTCAACTGTCAATGCTGAAGTGTATGAGCATGTTTCAGGCAGGGCCCAGGACCCTCCTCCTTTTCTGGATCCAACAGTGTATTTGGAGAATGTGGCAGTGCTGTGTGGAAGTCTGAATAATCATAACAGGCACAAGAAATCGTTCAGTGATGTAGATATTGTCACGATGGGGTGCGTTTATTTAAAGATGAATCGATGAAAAGGGGAGAATAGTTGCCGCGTCGACACCGAGCTGCTCCAAAGATAAACACGCTTTGTCCTCTTCTTCTTCCGTCCTTGCTGTCACTTTAACATAACACTTCTCCCTTCACAGACGAAGCCTGCTGGGCAAGCAACTGTTACGTATACTCAGAGTCGTGGGGATGACAGTGCTTCAGGCGGGCGACGTGAACAAGCTGTGTCTTCTTAGAACGGCAGCCATTAGACATGAGACGAGCAGTCGAGTAGGTCACCTTGCTTAGGCGATCGGTGATGATGAAAAACCTGGTGTAACGAGCCAGAAACTTGTGGCACAGGCTGCACTTGTGAAGCGGTGTCCAAAGCCGTGCTTTGTCCCCCTTGTCATATGACACATTCTTATGCCATAAACAAGAAGAAAGGGGGTTAGCAGAGGGGCCCGATTTTTATTAGTCATATCATAAGAAGCCAACAAACACTGACACCAAGGACAACATAGGGGAAATTACTTGTGCTTAATAAATGAAATAAAGAAACAATAAATTAATGGAAATTAAAGTGGATGAAAAACAACTTGCCGCAGGTGGGAACCAAACCCACAACCTTCGCATTTCGCTTGCGATGCTCTACCAATTGAGCTACCGCGGCGCTGTTTCCCCATCCACTTTCTTGGGTATTTACGTTTCCTAGTAGAACACTGGGAGCGGTAGCCAGTGCCACCACTCCAAATCACGTTCTCGTGACGCCTGCGGCAAAAAGGAGGTTCCACGTCTGCCGCCAAGGTCTGTGAGTGGTGGCGCTGGCTAACACTCCTAGGGTTCTACTAGGACACATAAATACCCAAGAGAGTGGATGGGGAAACAACGCCGCAGTAGCTCAATTGGTAGAGCATCGCACGCGAAATGCGAAGGTTGTGGGTTCGGTTCCCACCTGCGGCAAGTTGTTTTTTCATCCACTTCAATTTCCATTAATTTATCGTTTCTTTATTTAATTTATTAAGCACAATTAATTTCCCCTATGTTGTCCTTGGTTTCAGTGTTTGTTGCCTTCTTATGATATTCTTATGCCACGAATCATAGCTGTTCTAGGAGTGACCCTGGGACGCCATCGTATGAAGGACCGACATGCTACAGGACCAATACTTTGGCTGGTTGGCTGAAATTTAGTTTTTTTTCTTTTTTCATTTATTGACACTAATTTGTCACCGTGTGCATTTTCATGGCAGGTGTGCATTCTTTGCTACTACATGTGCTAGATATTTGAGGTTGCTTTGCAGTCCATCAGTGCTTCATCAGTCCATCAGTAGTGGCTACATATCTTTTATTAGTGTTTTACATCTGGTGTGTGTAGTTTAGAAATAATAATTTTATGTAATTACGGTGACACATAATTGTAAGGGAACAGCTACTTGATTTGCTTTTGTTCACAATTGCTTAGTGGTTTCAACAAGTGCATATGACGTTTTATTACAACTAGGCAGCTTGAACACAAAAGAATATTGCGACACAAGCTACCTAACACGGATGCTATGCCATCTATGCCTGCGTGGACAAAAAAAGTAGCATCCTTATTTCTGTTTCATCACGACTTGCGCTTCTTAGTCATGCTTCTGCTTAGCTACCAGCTCCCTCAGCTAATGATTTGAATTGTAGTAATACAGAGTGACAACATAGTACATCCCCAATTTAATTATACTGCACGAGTTATAATATTGCTACAGAACAGTATTTGCAATGAGCAAGAGGTAAGCAGTGTGAAGACAACGACGATGATTAGAGGCTAGTGCGGGCTGTTGCCTCTTGGCCAAGTGTGGCCTATTTCCTTGTAAATATACTTGTATATAGCTATTCATCTGCGTCTTCCTATGTAACATATCTGGTGGAGGTGGACGGTACGTGGAGCCTTCCTTCATGGCTCCCAGCGACGACAACTTGACTCCGCCGGCTCCGACACCTGCTGCCACTTCAACAACCTACATCACTCTCCCCGCTCCCCGCGATCCTGGTGTATTCTCGGGCCAAGATGGGGGGACGTCGAGGAGTGGATCAGCCTGTACGAACACGTCAGCCGCAATAACCGGTGGGACCCTACTATCATGCTCGCCAACGTAGTCTTTTACCTTGGTGGCACACCTCGAGTTTGGTTTCGAACACACGAAGATGCGCTCACCAGTTGGGATTCGCTGCTCGGCCCATCACCCTGATACCCACCCGGCTTCTTCGATTCCTCCCCGTCCCGCATCTTCTTACCCACCATGTTCCCGCAACCCATCTGAATGGCGCACTGCTGATGACAAGCCCATTTGTTATCTTGGAGACTGCAACTGCACTATTCTTGCTCTCGCCGAAACCTGGCTTTCCCCCGAGTTAGCCGATCCTGAAATTCTTCCCGTAAAACTAACCTATAATATTTATCGCTGCGATCGCTCAGATAGAAGAGGTGGTGGCGTCCTCCTCGCTATTAAAAAAACTATCGCATCATATATTATTGACACATCTTCAGGTCTGGAGGTTGTCTGGGCCGCATGCCGCTGCCGTTCTGCCAAAGTTTTGATAGGCATTTGTTACCGCCCTCCAAATTACAGTCATTGCTTCATTGATGAACTGCGCAGCAGCATTGCTAAAGCCACCCAGCTCTGTCCAACTGAGTTCACATACCTTATAGGAGACTTTAATCTTCCTCTCATTGATTGGCCAAACTTGTCGTCATCCTGCAGTTTTTCATCAGAATTCATTAGCTTAAGCAAAAGCTCCGAGACTTGTCCGGCAAACCCTACGGTCACCAACTTGCCACGCAGAAGGCGCTTTCCGGCCATGTGCAGACATCAACAGAGCCCTACATCACGTACACTCAGGATGTCTTGGCTCTGTGCCGCAAAGTTGACGCACACATGACTGAGTCGGACAAGGTTTCCCACATCCTCAAAGGCATTGCCGATAACACCTTCAACTTGCTTGTTTCAACAATGTGGCGACGGTGGATGCATTTATAAAAGAGGGCCACCACCTGGAACTCGCTAAATGCCAACGTATTGACCAGCAGTTTGCCCGTCTGCCCAACACCCCAGCGACATTTTCCTGTGCCGACGCTCTTTGTCCCAACAACAGTGGCGATGTTACAAGGATCGTCCGGCGTGAGATCGAGGCCGCCTATGCGGCTGCTTTTGACTCCAGCCCCACCAACGCACCTGCAGTCACGGTTTCCCTGATCCAGGCAGTTGTCCGCCAGGAGTTCGAAAACATAGGTCTTCACACCATCTGCTCGGCCCATCACCCTGATACCCACCCGGCTTCTTCGATTCCTCCCCGTCCCGCATCTTCTTACCCACCATGTTTCCACAACCCATCTGAATGGCGCACTGCTGATGACAAGCCCATTTGTTTTCACTGCCATCGAATCGGGCACATTTCTCGGCCATGTCGCAGTCGCCGGAGCTCCCTGACCCAGTCTACTTATACTGCCTACTGTCACCGCCCAGGTGGCCCTTCTCGTCCCTATGCTGCACGCTCCGATAATGCCACCACTGATTCTCCTGCGCCGAGCCGCCCCTATTCTCGTTTGCCTTCGCCCCAACGATAACAATCTCGCTCTCCCCAGCCCCGTCGCTCCTCTTCGCCGACTCTCTTCGGATGCCGCTCCCTGCCGGAAAACAAGACGATGCAGCGCCTCGAGGTGACGCTGCATTGCTCCCTACGCCGCCAAATCCTATACTGATGTTGCCCACTCATCTGAACCTTCTTGATGTGCAAGTCGACGTTGTTTCTGTATCTGCTCTTATAGACAGTGGGGCGCATTAGTCAATATGATGGTCTTTCTGCATCTGCTCTTATAGACACTGGGGCGCATCTGTCGGTAATGAGGGCTGACCTTTGTAACCGCCTGAAGAAAATAGTCACGCCCGCCACGACGCCTGTTGTCCATGTCACCGAAGGCAGAACAGCCCCCGTAGTCGGTATGTGTGCCGCCTGCGTCTCCTTTGCCGAACGCTCCACTATCGTGCTATTCACAGTCATTGCCCACTGTCCTCACGACATCATTCTCGGCTTAGACTTCCTTTCCGCACATTCTATTCTCATCGATTGTTCCGCCAGTACTCTCCGCCTTGACCTGCCTGTTCTGGATTCCACTGAACCACACTCCAGTCGCCTCAGTTCCGTCGACTTCGTTCGCTTGTCACCTTCGGCATTGACTTACGTTGACTTAGTGTCATCCCCATCAGTGCGCGATGGTCACTACATCGCGGCTCCTGTGCAAGACGTCCTCCTTACACGGGATCAGAGTACCTCATAGAGTTTTATCTATTACGGTGAATTGCGTCTGCCTGCCAGTGGTCAATTTTGGCTTGATGACACAAGTGCTGCCACGCGGGATGTCTCTGGCCCAGCTTTGCTCATTCGAGGATCACTCAGTAGCATCTATTGCAGTAGACGACAATTCAGCCGATCCTCCTCTACCATCGCTAACTTACAGCAAATGATTGCGCCTAACATGCCGTCCGAACACGCTCATGAGCTCTACCGCGTTCTGTTTTTCTACCACGATATATTTTACTTTAATGATCGTCCTTTGGCCCAAACTACAGTTGTTAAACATCGCATTAATACCAGCGATGCCCTTCCTATTTATCGCCGCCCATATCGAGTGTCACCGGCTGAGCGTCAAGTTATTCACGCAGAAGTTCGCAAAATGCTTGCCAAGAACATTATTGAACTGTCATGTAGTCCATGGGCATCACCTGTTGTACTGGTAAAAAAAGAAGGATGGCTCATGGCACTTTTGCGTGGATTATTGGCACCTTAACAGGTTTACCAAAAAGAATGTGTATCCCCTACCTCGGATTGATGACGCCCTTGACTACCTCCACGGTGCTCGCTATTTCTCCTCTATTCACCTTCGCTCCAGCTACTGACAGATTGCCGTGGACGATCTCGACCGCGAGAATACTGCCTTTGTAACACCCGATGGTCTTTATCAATTCAAAGTGATGCTGTTCGGTCTATGTAACGCTCCTGCCACTTTTGAACGCATGATGGACTCCCTTCTTCATGGTTTCAAATGGTCCACGTGCCTGTGCTACTTGGACGACATTATAGTATTCTTCCCAACATTCGCTATGCACCTCGAGCGCCTCTTGGCAGTCCTGGACGTTTTTCGTCGAGCCGGTCTGTAACTCAACGCATTGAAGTGCCAATACGGCCGTCGCCAGATTACCGTCCTTGGACATCTCGTTGACGCGAACGGAGTGCAAGTGGACCCAGGCAAGAACTATGCTGTTACGCACATTCCTGTTGCGAAGTGTGTCAAGGATGTATGCAGCTTCATCGGCCTTTGTTCGTACTTCCACCGTTTCGTGAAAAATTTCGCGACCTTAGCACGACCACTAACCAAGCTTTTGAAAAAAAACGCCCCTTTCCAGTAGGGCGATAACGAAGCCTCTGCATTCTCGCATCTAATCGACCTTCTCACAACGCCTCCCATTCTGGCCCATTTCGATCCTTCTGCACCTACCGAAGTGCGTACTGATGCCAGCGGTCACGGAATTGGTGCAGTACTGGCACAATGCTAGTGCGGCAACGACCGTGTTATCGCTTACTCCAGCAGGCTCCTCTCTATTCCATCACTGAGCGTGAGTGTCTGGCCCTAGTTTGGGCAGTTGCGAAGTTCCGCCGATACTTATATGGCCGACCCTTTTTCATTGTCACAGACCATCATGCGCTTTGCTGGTTATGCTCACTGAAAGATCCTACAGGAAGACTTGGTCGCTGGGCCTTACGCCTCCAAGAATATTCGTATTCTGTCACCTACAAACCTGGCTGATTACACAAGGATGCTGACTGCCTGTCTCTCTACCCGGTAGACGAGCCTGATGACCCTGCCAGTAGTACCGCCAGCGGCATTTTCTCTGTGTCTGCCTTCGATAACATCGCCGATGAGCAGTACCAGGACCTATCGCTGTGAGCACTCATCGACTGTCTGCGCTCTACAGCTACCGACGCATCCGTTCGCCGATATGCCCTCCAGGACATCATCCTGTCCCCAAAGAAAATTCCTCCCTGACGGATCTGATCTTCTTGTCGTGCCAAAACATCTACGACAGACTGTGCTCTTTGACATGTATGACGCACCGACTGCAGGACATCTTTGGGTAACCCGCACGTACTACCGTGTCCGCTGCCGTCTCTATTGGCCTGGTCTCGCTCACTCCATCCGACGCTATGTTGCTGCCTGTGATCCCTGCCAGCGTCGGAAAACACCTCAGGTGCTACCTGCCGGTCATCCCCAGCTGATCACCATCCCTGTGGAACCGTTCTTTCGTGTTGGATTAGACCTCCTCGGTCCCTTTCCCACGTCATCCTCTGGGAACAGATGGGTAGCCGTCGCAGCTGATTACGCCACCCGATACGTTGCGCCACTGACGTTGCGGACTTTCTCTTGCGTGACATTATCTTGCTTCATGGCGCCCCGCAACAGCTGCTTATTGACCGCGGTCGTAACTTCCTCTCGAAAGTTATCGCCAACATTGTGCATTCCTGCTCCACTCAACACAAGCTGACCACCTCACACCATCGTCAAACCAATGGCCTGACAGAGTGGTTAAATCGTGCTCTTACTGATATGCTGTCCAAGTACGTTTCCCAAGACCACCACGACTGGGACATTGCCCTTCCTTACGTCACATTTGCGTATAATTCTTCCTGGCATGACACCGCCGGATTTTCTCCATTTTATATTCTGTATGGTCGCGAACCGACCTTGCCCCTTGACACGGCACTTCCTCCTGCTGCGATCTCAACAAGCCAGTATGCGCGCGACGCCATAGCCCTCGCCGACCATGCACGCCAGCTTGCCCGTACCCGCCTGACGGCCTCGCAAACCACTCAGCAGCGTCAGTACAGTGCCCACCACCACGACGTACAGTTTTCGCCTGGTGCGCTCGTGCTCCTGTGGTCACCCTCTCGTCACGTCGGACTTTCAGAAAAGCTCCTTTCGCGATACATAGGGCCCTACCGCGTGCTGCGCCAGGTGATGCCTGTGACGTATGAAATTGCTCCTGTGAGCTCAACCTCGTCATCTACTCTGGCATCTAGGGATGTCGTGCATGTCAGTAGGCTCAAGGCCTACTACACTGCTTCCGAGTCTGGCCTTTAGTCGCTCCGGGACTGCGCTTTTGCCGCCGGGGGTAGTGCTGTGGAACAGCATTTGCGATGACAAAGAGGCGAGCAGTGTGAAGACGACGACGATGATTAGAGGCTAGCGCGGGCTGTTGCCTCTTGGCCAAGTGCGGCGTATTTCCTTGTATATAGCTTCTCGTCTGTGTCTTCCTACGTAACAATATTAGAGACGAAGACCTGAATATGTGTCGGTTTCTTGCACTGGTGCAGGCATATTGCTGTTAATGGAACAGCCTAGCGAACCATATGCTGTGACTAGCATGCGATGTAAATTCGTGAGCTTATCGTGGCACAGTATGATTAATTCACGAGGATGCGGTGCTCCCACCATATCATTAAAGAGGTGTGGACAGTTGTATCAACTTGTGGACATGAATTTGTCAGATTAAACATTTAGCCGATAAAACGCCTAATGAAGCCAAGGACAGGTCGAGGAGAATGAACTCATTGTTGAAATGCAGAAATAATGGTGAATTCGCGTTAAATCTACGCTTATCTTCATTTCTTTAAATATAAATTAAAAATATAGAACAGCAAGTTCAGGAAAAAAAAGTTGCATCTTAGCATACTTCATAAAAAGTACAATTTTTCGAAGGTACTAACTTATACAGTGTCTTTATTCATTAACTGCATGCGGAGCTTTCACATTGCACCAGAGAAGTTTCCTCTCCAGAGTGTTGTTTACGTGCTCTAAACAGCAAGTTTTTCTGCTTCAAAAGCATATATTCTTATTTCAAACTGCGATTTTTTTCTGCTCATAAAGCTGCTACAAAAGGCCAAGTGCCACTTCCATCTCTGTGATTGTTATTTAAGCAAAAATGGCATTTTAACCCTTTTCGTGGGGAACATGAGCTTGGCTCATCAAGTACAAAAGATGAGTTCAGCTCGTCAAAAGTAGTTCTGCTAAATGATTGGCTTCAAAGACATCTTGCATGCCTCCAGTGTTCAGTACTTTATGAAAACAATACCAGGTGGCAAAAGAGTTGCATAGAGCAATTAAATGAACAGGCTGTCTTATTATAGGTTTTGCATGTAATATGCTGTACTTCAAAGTTGCTGGCTCTATGGGACAAGGTAGTTCATAGATTGGTGTATCAAGAAAAGCTCATTTATGGATTCATAAAAACATAGCTGGCCTACAATCTTGATGATGATGATGAAGCCTCATTTAATGGCACAAACCCACTATGGAAAATTAGCCACGAATTGGGTGGTAATATGATTGAAAAAATAAAATAAATTAACAAATAAATAACACAAAAAAAGGAAAATAAATGTATAACCCAAGACGAAAAATAAACTGAATATATGAGGTAGAGTAGTGATCTATACTATAATCAGCCTTGCGTTGATGGGAATACTAAAAAAAAAAAAAAAATTGTTACTGGAATACATAAAATAAAGGATATACTTAAAGGTGAGCAAGTTAAATTTTGAATAATAATACTGGTGATGCCCTGGCTGGCGTGTTTGCAAACAATTCGCCTTTTCTTTCACATGGGTTATTAAATAATTTTAACCATTTAATTTAATCTTTTAATTATTTGAACCATTTGGGCAAATCTATAAACGTTATTGTATTTTTCAGAAGCTTTCTTCCATATTCTTTTATATATGGTTGAACAGATTACAGAACACTACATGAAGAATTGTAAGTGCAATTTGCTATGCAGAGAACGAAGAAGAAGAAGAAGTGGTTAGAACAAAGGGTGTGAAGAAGAGGAAGAAGTGCCAATTCTCTTACTTTTGTGGATGTGTTGGTTGGCATTGCTTTTCTTTTTCGAACATTTTCTTGTTATCATTGTTGTGTGCCAATCTCCCTCATCTATTTGATGTCGCTTGTGCAATGTAAGCATCTTAGACATTTTTCACACAACATGCTGCATGTTTGAGGGGCAAGAAGGAACAGTGAATAGTGACCCTTTGGTCTAAGTCATTTAGCCATCATGCTTGCAAGCTTCAATCTGACATGTGGCTTTAGTTCTGTAGCAGAAATTCATACATATTTCTTTTTTTTTCTTTGTGTGTGTGTGTACGATATCTTTGGCTACAAAAGTAAGCAAGGGCTGCAGAAAATATGGCTTATTTAATTTAGTTGTTGCCACTCTATTTTTTTCTTCTCAGTTTTCAGTTGGCCTAATGTTTTCTAATAAGATACATGCTAGCATCAGAATATATTGGATACAGAACTAAGAGCAATTTGTCTTGTAAAACGTGAATGAATTGGTAGTTTTATGTCTTGCTTGTCATTAATGATATCTGTCTGAATATCTGCTGTATTCTTAAATAACACTAAACATTTCAACTTTACGGACCAGAAATTTTGCCAGTCAATTTTAGAACTGTGCTATGACGACTTGTATTGTGATGGGTTCACTGGTTGTGGTATTAACAGTTTTGTGAAGCTTATCACAGCCTGTTGCTGGTATGTGCTTTCTTGCCTGCCTATTGCTTGTCTAGTAAATTTTCTGTCATGATTTTTGGCAGCCATACTTTTGTGTTTGGTGACATGTGACTGACAGCTTAGTTCATCGGTTGTGGACATGGTAGTTGGTTATTCATATAAGCATTTTCTTCTCCTCATATATTCATTCAAGTCACTTCATAACTAGACTGTGATTGCTGGACTGAAGAAACTTTTCTTGTCAAATTGGCGTTAAGCACAGGTGAAAACGATAAAACTTTGCTCAAGTACTTTCTAGTGAAAAAAAAATTTTTTTGTTGGCTCTCGCATCGATAAGTTTGTATACCTACCCCATGATTGGCTAAACTTCTCATTATTTATTTTATTTATTAAATGGGATTAGGAGTAGCATTACATTCTTCACTCCTCACTGGCTTTTCAAAAATGCTTAACGTGTTTTCACTAACTTGGCCTGAAATTGCAGCGTTATGCTAAGCTGCTTTGGCCATTCTAGACTTTCACATCTAGCACCAAGATATAGTTATTTTACTGGGGATAACTAGTTATAGAGGCATCAGTAAAAATGTAAATGTCTGTTGTCATCTGTGACACAAATCGGGGCTCTGGTTTCGAGACCGGCCCAGTTTACGGGTGCACTGGTTCTGAGAGTCATCATCATCAGCCTGTATTTATGTCCACTGCAGGACAAAGGCCTCTCCCATGGACTTCCAATTGCTCCTGCGTTGCACCTTCTCACCCCCTCTTATGCCTTCAAATTTCCAAGTTTTATCACACCACTTCATTTTCGGGCATCCTCAATTGTGCTTCCCTTCTCTTGGCACCCATTCTGTAACTCGTAATAGACCACCAGTTATCTCAAACATGCATTACGTGGCCTGGCCAGCTCCATTTCTTCCATATAATGTCAACTAGAAGATTGGCTTTTCTTGTTTGGTCTCTAATACACATGGCTTGCTCTAATACACACGGCTTCCTTGCTGTCTTTTTAATGTTTCACCTAACATCTTGCATTCCATGACTCATTGGACAGTCCCTAACTTTTTCTCAAGATTCATTAATAACTTTCAAGTCCCTGCTCCATATGTGAGTACTGGTAGAATGCAACTATCAGACACTTTTATTTTCAAGGATATCAATTAGCTACTGATCATGACTTTGCAACGTCTGCCATATAAGCTGCAGCCCATTTTTATTCTTGTGTAGATCTAGTTCTTATGTTCAGGGTCCCCTGCGAGTAATTGGTCTAGATAAACATACTTTTGCACGGATCCTTGAGGCTGACTCCTAATCATGAATTCTCATTCTCTTGCCAGACTATTGAATGTTACCTTTGTCTCCTGCATAGTAATCTACAACCCTACTCTTACACTCTGCCGGCCCAGAATTGCAGTCATGCTTCCGAGGGTAGCCTGTTTGGTATTCCTGCCATGGCTTTCTTCTCCCCAGAGGAAAAGCTTCAAAGGAGACATGGGCATGACAAAGTGAGGCGTGAGAGCCAGTCCTTAGTCTACAGAGGAGAAATGCATGGTGCGGTGTTCCAAGGATTCACTTGCGGAAGTAAAGCGTGCTTGGCGAGATATGCCCGGAACCAAACAGTGCCTTTAGGGTCAGGCGGCCACTGGCGGCAAGTTGTTTTTTTCACCCACTTTCGTCTCCTTTTAGCTTATCATTTCTACACGTCCTTCAACACTACGAATAATTTCTCCTTGTTTTCATCGACTTTATTATCTGTTACCTTCATATGGTCATAATCAGGTCATGGTTTTGGCACAAGAAGCCTCAGAGTGGCGCGGTGATACGCACTTGCAGCGCAGCGAGACGTTGCACAGTTGCTGGCCAAAAATGCCAGTGGCATCGGACGCGATACATGGTGCTTGCGACGAAAAGGAGAGAAGAAATGGTGGCAGGCACATAAACCAGTAATAGGCTTAGACGTCCAGCACGTGACTAGACGCTGGCGGAAGTACCGAGTCGCCACGGAAACCACCGCTGGGTGACGGGTAGGTGCGAGCTACGAAATCATTTCCTGCAGCGTAATCTCGAGGGCATGTTCCTCCTCAAACGCACCACCGGCGGCAAGTTGTTTTTTCCCCCCATTTTCGTCACCTTTTAGCTTATCATTTCTACACGTCCTTCAAAACTACGAATAATTTCTCCTTGTCTTCATCGACTTCATTACCTGTTACCTTCACATGGTCATAATCAGATCATGGTTTTGGCACAAGAAGCCTCAGAGTTTTGTTAACAAACTCCTTTGCTGTTCTACATCTCGTGGTGCAGCTTTGAAGCCGAAAGAGGAAGTGCCACCGACGGCAGCAGGTGCTCCGCCGGGTCCCATGCCATGGCAGGCGACGTCCAACGTGGCGCTTGCCCAGCTGCAGCAGCAGGTGCAGGAGATCCAGGAGCAGATACGACAGAGCGAGGTCAACTTGGCCGCGCAACACCAGGTCCTTTTGCAACAGCAACAGGTGAGCACTAACTTGGGCCGGTTGGTACATGCTGAAGCTAGAAATTCCGGCAGAATGAACTCGGAATGGTTCGACATTAATGCGACAAGTAGCATTGAAGTAATGCAGCACAACACTGCATTGCCACCGCGTCATATATCTCAGATAATGGGAAGAGGGGGGTGGGGTCTCACAATCAAATGACGCCCAGAGCCAATGTTTTGACAAGGGGACATCTTCGTCGTGCAGACAAGTGACAGAGACAAGTAACCGTGTCAAAATGTTGGCTCCAGGCTGAGGCTTTGTTGTAGGCAACCGTTGTTCATTTAAGGTCCCTGTTCCTGTGAACCATGTCCTTGTGATCAGTCACAATGCATTGGGAACACTACTACATTGCATAATTCTTTTTGAACCAGAAGAATAAGGGTATCCAAGACGCTTGTCTTTTATTTTTCGACACCTTCCCATTTCCATACCATCTTATATTTCTCTAATGTAGGTCTATGCGAGTACAACCCACCGTGGTGGCTTATATCCCGTTCACGTGAGGCACTTACAATTGCAAGCAAGCTCGATCTCAATTGGCTTCTTTATGCAAGTTGCGGAAAGGAACCTTTTGCGGTCAAGCAATTCGATCCCGGCTCAGCACGATCGTGATCTAAAGTACTCTGTGTGACCGGGGTATTAGTGGTTATGGTGTTGCGCTGCTAAGCACAATGTCTCAGCTTTGACCCCCCGCTTCGGTGGCCACATTTCTGTAAGTGCAAATTGAAAAAAAAAAAAAATGCTTGCGTACCTAAATTTAGGTGCAATATAAAGAACACCTGCTGGTGAAAATAGATCTGTAGACCACCATGATGTCCCCCATAACCCACTGGAGAATTTTGGGACGTGAAACCCCATTATTTAATTATATTTTCATCTATGCCAGTATATCTTTGCTGTGCTAAAGCTCTCCAATAGCTTGTTGTCTGGAAAATTTTCATAGTTGTTGCATGGTTGTTTGGACACTTCTTATATCTGATGTCTGATATTGTTTTGTCTTTCAGGTGCAGTTAGACGAGGCCATACGAAAGGCCCAAGATGACAAGCTGATGGCTCAGGCAAAGAGCTGCGACATAGAGATTGCAGAATTGGATAAGATCCTTCAGCCTATCATTGAGTCTTGCACCAAGGATGCCATTTCGGTGAGCATGTGTATTCTGGATGTACCTAGCATAGAGATGTATGAACTTGTAAGGAAGGCTTGCAATGCTTCAGTGCTAATTAACATTTCCTTATGAGTTGTACTGGCTTGTGCATAACTTTAAGTGAAGGTCTGGCACATTTTCACTTTGGTCATTTTCCCCACATTTAACATTTTAGTGTACGCCTTGCCAGCAGCGTTGTCAATGGCCACCCTCTGCTCTAGAACTAATAAGTGCGAGTTTCACACTGCTGTCAAAAGTGTAAAACAATGGAAGCATGCTTGCTGCTGTAGGCAGTTTACTAACGTGCCCAAAGACTGTTGCTTTTTCTGCTCCATGCTGCATGGGCAAAGACCTCGCTCTTTAGCCAGCAGCTTTTAGTGAAACTCTACCAGTTTGCGCTGGAATTCCTGCTTGCGTTTTATTGTTTTGAGCCATTTGTTCTACTATGCCAAACCTATTGTGCTTTGAATAACTTAACAGACACCTGATGGCTCCTCAGTAGCTCCTGTTAAAAACTTCTTAGAGACTGTGACACATGATGACAACTCCTTTAAGGCAGAACCCATTTATGAAGTCTCGTAGTACTGCCTTATCTCAAAAGAGTTCACAATTGCCCATTTAACAGTTGTATAATAAAAAGGCTAATCAGTGCACTTTTCTGAAGTAGAAAAGTAGTGATCACAAGCTATCTAAAACGTTTATCTTCCTTTAAACCAAGCTGAAACATACTAATACTTAATCTCTGGTCACTTGCCATTAAGTCATGTGCTACAGTCAACTCGCGACAATTCACTCTTGAATGAATTGGAATTCCGGCCAGCTTTGAATTCTGGCCAGCCTTGAAACTGGTCATTCATCGTCATTCATCATTGTCTCCAATGTATTTTTATGCTGTTTGAAAAAGGCAAATAGTCAAAACATACCCATGTTTGATTCTCAGGCTCCTTTGAATCTTGATGGAGACCACCAAGAAGCCTTCACATTGGCCATGTTAGGTGCCACCACAAGATGGCGCCACTCACCTGACCTAAGTGGTCTGGTTGCTGGGATTGGGTCGTATATCTGTTCACGGATAATTCTGCTTTGGGGCATATTCAGCGTTGGACAATTAGAAACTTCTGTTATTTTGAACAGAAATCTTTATTCCTCTAGAAGTCTGAATTAACGCGAGTCGACTGCATAATTTATCACCGCTACGTGTAGCTGCACTTAGAAATTTATAAATACCGATTAGTAAAAAAACTACCTGACTGTTCTGCTGTTGTAGAAATGTTTTGTGTGTGTGTTCTCATGAAAAATATTTCTCTTGTAATGCTTTGTCTCAAAAGTACGAGTCCTTCCTTTTACAGGCAGGAAAGGGCTGGATTTTTTCTCACTCAACCACCCCCCAACGTAATGAGCTAATATGCCAGTATCTCCTCAAGAAGTAAGCAAAGATAAGACCACCTTGCATTCTGTTTCCTTGACTGTGCCGCACTCTCCTGCGGCGTCGTTCAGGGATTGATGTCTCTGTGTCGTCGTAGCCTGTTTACTTGCTGTTACTGCTAGCTTGCTTCACGACTTCGCACTGAACAAATTTTGTTTAAATGCCAGGAGCGTGCACTTTGCTTTTGTTGTGTGCACCGCATGATAATGTACTACCGCTTAAGCAACCTAGTTGCATTCTCTGCGGTTTGTGATGACCTCGATGTTCTGTTGTCTCTCTCCCTCAGGGTCACCGTGCCGGGCGCTCCTTTTGACATGAAACTACACATTGTGTACTTGATCAATGATGTCTTGCACCACTGGTAAATTAGCCAGTTCTTTGGATTCCCCTTTCGTTTCGTTAATCGCAAACTCGACCGCCTTCCTCTTTCTTTTGCCTGAACTCTTTAAAAAAAAAAACTGTTCTCTTTTTTTCGGTTGTGCTGTGGCATGCGCAGGAAAAATGTCATGCTCCTGGACCTCTTTTGCAGCGTGCGGAAGAACGCTGATGGGTTGAAGCAGTCGTTGGACAAAGTTGTCGTCCCAATCTTTTGCACGACCAGCATTGGCGTTGACGAGGAGAAAGGCCAGAAGCTTGCCAAAGTGAGAGCTCTCTGCCTAAACTGCTTAAACTCGCCGGCACACGTTACGTTGTGCTGAAGTAAAAAATCGCAACACATTTTAACATACGTAACTCCTGAATGCAATTCCTAGAATTGTGTATAGGAACCATGCTCGAATCATTACAAAAAAAAAAAAAAAACCACACACGTTGTGCGAAGCTGCAGTAATGAAATTGTTTGGTTATTTAGCTGTCACAATTCCCATTACAGCTCTTCTGCTGAAGTTCAGTATGGCTTCATGACAAGGCACTTTGCATTTCTGTGCTTAGTAACTGTACTGTTTGAATTTTGTATTTAACCCTTTAACTGCCAAGCCTGAACTGTACTCGTCTAGTTACGTGTATCAGTAATGCCAAAGGCAAGCAGTGTTTGTCTGGGCCACAGCTTCTGCTTTGCTTACTGGAGATGAGTCACTGTCGTCAACGTGGTTTATGTCATGTATTCAAAGTTAAGCACTTGAACATATCCTTTATGTTTTTGGTTACCTTCACTGTCTAAAGTTCAAATAACTATGCTAAATCCTTACGCTTGTGATGAGGGAAAGTGACTTTTTCAAAGTAGGTGTTTTTAATTTGTTTTTTCCAGCTGAGTATAAAGGGTAGACCATCATTAGATATAATGTGCAATAATATGTAGTCACTAAAAAAAATATACCCATAATATTTATACATTATTTAACGAAAGAACCTGGAAGTTAAAGGGTTAAAACTTAACTGTCATGAATCCTTTGTGCAGCTAAAATACATAAAAGTGTGATGGATATATCTTCTAATGGTAGAGTGTTGATGCATACATTAACTGCATGCAGGAAAAAATGGCCAGTACATCTAGCAAAGCTGTGTGCGTGCTTCAGGGGCTGTTTATATAATTGCATGTATAATCGACATGTATAAGCACAAGCTTTATGGGCTTTCCCTGTTGTAACCTCTGATGACATTGGAAGTATTCCTACATAAATAAATATCTCTTAAAAAATCAATTTTGGTATTTTATTATCCCGAAACTGTACAGTGGGCTGTGAGGGATGCCTTAGTTGAGCGCTTTGAATTACTTTTAGCCATCTGGGCTTCTTAAATGTGCATTGGATGCTTGGTAACCCTGCGCTGTGTGCTCAATAAAGAACTCAGGTGATCAAAATTCATCTGGAGCCATCCACTGCGGCATTTTTCGGAGCCCACGAATCGCTTTAGGACATTAGTTTCCACCATGTAACTTGACTTAGTGCCACTGTACTATACCTTGGACAGTGTTGCAGTTTTACCAATGCTGACTAGATACCAGTACACTGACTGTATGCTTACCTACCCTTGTTAAGCATGCCTGTTCGATATTGCTTGTGCGCTGTACGTGCGCCGGAGAAGAACAGTAACGGGGCGTTCAAGTGGCTCTTCATTTTTCACACCCCCTCTTTGTCTTTTTCTATGCCATGGTTACAGATAACTAAAGCAGCCACACTTTTTTGGTAGTAAGTCTGCCCTGGGCCTTTAGCAAGTTGTTTTGCAATCAGCCCCCTTTTCTCACGATGTTTATTTGCAAAAAAATGATTGTGCTTCGCAATTCATTGTCTTATTTTACTCGCTAAATAAGGCCGTAGCTTAGTTTTTTCATTATGCCTGTTGCTCCAACGCTGGAGAGAGCTAGAAGTTAAATCCCCCGCCGTCAATCATTGCATATCAGTCTCTTCGACAAACGTTGCGCTCATTCACTTGAGTGCCATGCACCATGAATGGTGACAGCTTTGGTCACCCATGTGCTGGCTTCAACGCTTTCAGCGAAAACTGTACATTTTGAAGATTAAGGTCACAACCCTTTATCATTCATTGTCTATTCATTGCCATTTGCTCCGGCCAGCTTTCCTATACTGTGATATTCGTTACCGCACTTGTCACCATGCATAATTTATTCGAAGTTTCAGACAGTTCTACTATCTTCACCCTTTTAGAGGTGCCATGGTTTATGATTAACTTCATAAGACTACTGTTTTTGTAGCAGTCTTGTGTAGTTTCAAGGTGCCTGTGCTACACTAGCTGATGCCATTTTTTTATCTCTGTCTCATCGGGTTGTGACCCTTGAACCCGTTGATATGCTCGGCGTAAGTAAGTTGTTGCATCATCACTTCTTTTGTGTGTGGTTTACAGAGTCGGAGACAAATACAGGTTTTTAAGGACACAGGCGCATTTTGTACCAGCCACACAGAAACCATAACTGCAGAGATAGCTTTGAGTTTCGATCAGTGTCATCAGCAACAAACAGTTCGACTTTAGAAAGAAGCATACTATGGCTGTATAGCTTGTTTGGTTTCATAAATGCAGCGCTATATCTGGCATAGGCTAGATACTGTGTAGTTTTATACTATCGTGCAGACCAACACAACTGGTTAGGTTCTTGGATAGGCCAAAATGCAGTTTCAGTAATCGTTAACCTGCACATTTGTCTACGAGTTTCTCAATGGGCAATGGCTTGGCTGCTTTGAAAGTTTCCTGGGATAATTTATCAACTGGTTTGCAGGTTTGTTATCTTTTGCAAAGTAAAACATTGCTGCGCAGTTACTTTCAGTAACAGTGGCTCATTCTCAGTGACTCGCTTCATTTTTTAAGAAAGCTAAACAGTGACTGCTTTATTGTTGAGTCATGCCAACTCTATATTTCCCTTTTACAGTTGCTGAAGCTTTGGGAGACCAACAACTACTTTCCAGCGTTGATTCTTGAGGTAGGCACATTGCAGTATTAGCATGGCGCTACCTTGAAAGCAAGAAGCGTAAACTTTTATTTTCAAATTAACAAGATTTGAGTAGGCTTTTCTTTTTTTCTGCCCTCATCGGTGGTTTGTACAAAATAAAGGCTGGCCTTTACATTCTTAGAAGCTGTTCAGTAGAGTGAGTGAAGGTTCATTTTTATTTTTATTTATTTATTTATTTATTACATTCCTACATTCACCCCAAAGCATTACAGTAGAGGGGGGTGGCAGCTACGTAGCGCCAAAGAAAAAAAACGAAACAAGCAATCCCGCGTTACATTCAACACTCGACAGCAGCAAAAAAGATGACCTTATTTGCACGTAAATAATGCAACCATGAACACGAGAAAGGGCTTTTGGTCTCCCGTAAGAAGAAAACAAATATATTACAATTATAATCGAACTCGTTTATAATGACCTCGATAGCTTCGCAAAAAAGTGATCATTGTATCAGTGGTTTGATTATATATGGGGCTCACCCTTCAAAACATTCAAAATTAATGACACTGAAGCTGGTGTCAGCAGTTACAATTTGACACCATTTTGGTTAGAAAATGATAGTTTCAGTATCTTCATTTTTGTTCCCAGCACTTGCCCGCATCCAGTTGCAAGCTTACGTTAAAAACGTCATCTAAAAAACTAAATGTGGCCTCGTTGCTCTTTACACTAGGGCCCTGTTGGTTCTGATTACCTGCTATTTCGAAAGTGTGAGCTCAGCGAGGGCATTCCTTTTTTTTCAAGAGTTTGTGCTATATCTTACAATCAGCGGGACACGATCAGATTCTGCATACGATAGCAAACATCCTAGTTTGCTGGAACTGGAAACTACTGCTGCATGCTGGCATTTTGCTAAGGTCTTGGCCATTACAGCTGCAGCATCAGCCATGCAGGCCGAGTGCTGCTACCTGGCAAAAGTATATCACGCTAGGCTGAAAAAGTATGAAGCTTGAAAGGTAGAATGCCATTGTGAACGTTTATCAGTAACTGCTGTGCTTTGGAACTGTTCTTACCCTTTACCACGACCGAGCTTTAAGTTCGTTATAACAGCATGGTCGCTTCTGAAAATGTTCGCTATATTTGGACACAACTTCAGTAAGCAGGGTAAGAAAACCATGAATGCAGTGAGATGTCATTAAACCGATAAATTGTTATACCTGGAATCGTTATAAGTGAGTTCAACTGCATAATGCGAAATTATGCCGCAATGAAATGGGAAACAACACATAAAAGTGAATGCCCACAGGGCTTTATTCATCATTATTGCCAACTGTTACTGCAAAATAAAGTGAAAGGATGAGCACAGGCACAGTTTACTCACTGCTGACGTCATTGTCACTGTAGACGAGAATAGTGTCGTCCTCCATGCCACCTAGGTTACTGAACAGGCAGCAACCTGTGTCCATGAAGCAATCCCATGAAGCAATTGAGCATGGCAAAGCCTCTCGCGCACAGTGCGGTGATCTATCTCACGACTTCAAAGAATTTGAAGCGCCCGAAAAAACTAGCACTATATTCATATCACAAATTTGAATATAATGTGAGGTGCATTCAGTGGTAGAAAGTTCTTAAAAAAAAAAAAAGAAGCTCCCATTATATTCATGCAAATATGGTAAATTTGGCTCACTAGCTACCTAAGTTATCTGATGTTCATTGTCCATTATTATACTGAGCATTGCTTGAATAGATGTGTAAGAAGAAAGCATGGTGACATTTTGTCTGTCCATGTGCTTGCATGATCTGCAAAAGTAAATAGGCTCAGCAGTGTAGTTACGTTTACACTCACATCTAAGAGAAGTCTTCACGTTTCTCCGTAGCAACTCAAGAACCCGGCCATTTCGTTGGCAAACTATCAAGTAAGTGGACCCAGGTTTTCCTTCTCGTGTCGTTGGTTTACGTGGTGCTAACAAGAACAATTTTCTTGGTGTGGCTGCCTGCATGCTAAAGCTTTCATGCGTATTAAACATTCAACATTTTTCTAATTATATGTTTTAGTGTGTCATGGGCTCATAGTCTTTGTTACATTACAATGACACTGGAGATGTAGATGCTGGTGGCAGAATCAGGTTGCAAAGCGCTCTACCAAAATCAGTGGAACTTTTATTGTAATACGTGTCAAAACTCTACCCATCTGCATGACTGAAGGTGTTGACAGCAATGTCATCGTCACAAGCAGTGTGTCGAAAGGAAGAATGCACGGGTTCAGTTCAGGTTTGGGATCGGCACGCTCCGATTTCGTCCCGGTTCAGTTACGGTTCGGAGAAATAAATATTTATTACAGTTGCAACCAGTTGCAAACCAGTTAAGCATAGTAAACTTTATCCTGCCCTATGGTGAAATGCTGTGAAGTGCTGCAGACTTTTCCGCAAGGAGCGTGTGCAGGATTTGTCTGGAGGTGGAAAAAATAGGCTTTCTGGCACATGGGTGACAAAATGTTTTTTCTATTCTTTTTTTTTAATTGGAATATCAATGTCGTTGTATGTTGTACAGCTGTAGCAGCCATAGAAAAAGAGTCATTTTAGACTGTCGGCACACGGTGCAGTGCCTTGACGCGTCCTCTGTTTTTTCGACATTTCCTTTTGTTGTCATCCGTACTGAGTACGGGGGAAACAGAAATTTATAGGGATGTTTGAGTAGCAAAATTTTGGAATCAAATCGAATAGGAGTATTCGAGAAAAACAACCACCCAGTATTGAATAGAATATAGAATATTTCCGGTTTATAAAATAAGTAAAATGAAAAAAATTTCAGGAGCCTGCTCAGCAACAGGAGGCTTGTTTACATAATTTGAATAACATACACCGTGATATAGTACAATCACATCTAGTGCACGCTGACACTGAAGGTAATTAAAAAAGGAACAGGTGGTCCCAAATGAGTGTAGTAGAAGGTATAGGGTTCATTCAAAGAAAAAACCATAGTAGTGTGCCGTTCATAATCTTCCAGGACTCGCATGATCAAATTTGCCAAGTAATATATTTATTTGTCTAGATGAAAACAGTGAATTGATAGGCTGTCTAATACCCGCCATGGTTGCTTAGTGGCTATGGTGTTGGGCTGCTGAGCACGAGTTCACGGGATGGAATCCCGGCCACGGCGGCCGCATTTCGATGGGGGCGAAATGCGAAAACATCCGTGTACTTAGATGTAGGTGCTCGTCAAAGAACCCCAGGTGGTCCAAATTTACGGAGTCCCCACTACGGCGTGCCTCATAATCAGAAAGTTGTTTTGGCACGTAAAACCCCATGATTTTTTAATAGGCTGTCTAAGACGAGGCATGCTTACTACAAAACATGCCAGAGGGCCTGGCTATATTTTACCTTTGTCACAAGAGGGAGAGTGAAAATTTCCACAGCATACACTACTCGCATGACACCAATGCCTTGCGCTGCTAGTGAGGCTGCCACCCTTATTTCCTTCCAAAGCCCCTCCAGCGTGTTGCAGAGGCAAGCATAGACGCAGCTCGCAATGCGAGCAGCACTAGAGAAACAAGGAGGGGGTAGAAGAGTCTAGCGACGCGTTTAGGTTGGTCGTAGGTGTTCTATGGCGCGGCACTGTCTTAGCGGTGGCTGCTTGTGCTGTCAGCACTGCTACTGTATATGGCTTCAGTGCTAGCCTGACACTGTTAAGGCGTATGTAAAGCCAGCATGTGTGGTATGTATGCGCATGGGCAGGGAGCTTGCATTGGCCTTGAAGATGCAGCTTAGATCTGGCTGTTGAGATGCCGACAACGCGAACAGCGGCTGCATGCTGGGCCCTATTTCTTTGTACACTCGTTCAAAGCACGATGTGCACCATTTGGATAAACTTTGCGTGTTTCTGCTATCTCTGCAATTTTAGTGATAGTGTTGTTGAAGATGAGCTATCGGAAAGCAGCCGGGGCACCTTGATAAGAATGAGTAACAATGCTTTCCTCAACAACGTGCAGTTTATGAATGGATTGCACAGATATAAATGAATTATATACGTATCGAAGACAGAGATAGTTAGAATGCCTGTGTCTTTGGTGGAGTGGGTTTAGCTTCCATGCCTTTACAGCAACCTAGTTGCCTAAATTTTCTTTTGCTTCGAGCAATTACTACTGGATTGGTGGTGAGCAAGCTGTGACAAAGCGCCGGGATCGCATGGTATTACAGTCAAGCCTCGATATATTGAACACGGATATATCGAATTATCGCATGTATCGAACACTTTTTATATCATCTGGAAAATCGCATGCATTTAATGTTTCTTATTTTGAACAAGGTCGGACATAAAATGGATATATCTAACTCTGCCACCCCAGACAACATGCGCTCTGTTGATAGGCGGCGAGCTTTCCCGCAACACCCTCCAAGATAGCGGTGTCACAATGGCCGTTCTCAACTGCTGCACGCATCGTTCATGCCCAGGGTGCCATTTGAACATAGTAGCGTACGCACGCAATGGTTTGGCCAGTTCGACAACATCGACGACGCGTTGCATTTGTTGCACTGACTCCTCCTCAGTGCTGTGCTCTGCGCCTGCCACGCCTTGCGAGGAATGGCGGTTTGCGCCCGCAGAGACACGCAACAGCGCACGCTCACTGGGCTCACTTGGCTGTCGCCACTTCATACTTCGTTATTGACAGTGTTTCTGAATGCTTCGATTGACGGACATGGAGATCTCAGCTGAAGTAGTGGCCAAATGAAGACACTGCCGAGGTTGATCCTGCAAGTGCTGATGTTGCCCCGCTCCCGCCTTCATCTGAGACTGTAGCCGCTTTGGCCCTTCTACACAGCTACTGCGGCGCGATAGAAGGCACTGGCCTGATGCTTGCGGATCGTTTAGACTATGTTGAGGACGCCGTAGTTAAGCATGCGACTGCCAATAAGCAGGCTACACTGCTGCAGTACTTTTAGCCAATGAAATGGATACTTTGTGTGAAGCTTCAAGTGTGTATTTACTGCGCCACGATTGGTTCATTTATTGATTTGTACAAGTTTGTGATGCGGTTTTTTACGTGACTTTATATATGGAATTCTGGCTACATTGAACTGTTTCACGATTACCATGCTGTTCGATGTATCAAGGTTTGTCTGTACATAGATTACAACGCCGGCCTTCTACTCTGTAGGGAAGAAAGAAGCCAGCAAGTGACATTTCATTCAGTTTACTGCTCTTTTAAAAAATTTTTAATAAAAGCAGGTGTGAACGTTGATGCTTCTGAACCATGAACAAGGGCAGCTTCTGCTAAACACCGTGATTATATATATTACGCAACTGCACATTTTGCA
Organism: Dermacentor albipictus; assembly: GCF_038994185.2. NCBI lineage: Eukaryota > Metazoa > Arthropoda > Arachnida > Ixodida > Ixodidae > Dermacentor > Dermacentor albipictus. The sequence goes on along the minus strand of NC_091829.1, from coordinate 42,031,336 downwards.
GAGTTTTGCACTGACTAGATGCAAACAAAAAAGTCCAAATCATGTATATTGTGCCCAGAAAATGATTTGCAGAAATTGAAAAGCTTTGTACTCTGCTTGGAGGTGCCAAACGTGCGTTGAACCACGGCACGTAACAAAAGCAGAATTAACATGCTGTTTTACAATGGCAGTTACCGCTTGCTAAGAAGGTGACAACATTCATTAACGACTGCAGTGTTACGGTTACCATAAGTCATGCAGCTAAACTCATTGATATCCTTCCTCAAGGATATCGTCCTTTCTGCTCTCCATGTTTATCTACGTTATCTAGTTTAGTAACAAGTTGACATAAAGGCCAAATGTAGAGCACCACCAGAAATGTTGATTCCGCGGAGCTCCAGAAATAAATTTTCGGCTGATATATATATCACCCTATATTACCAGCACATACCCATCGTCTATCCCCATTCTTGCACATAATGCATGAGTCGTAACAATCTGATAGTATAGTGTGCCAACTAAAGTAGTAGTCATTTGGACAACCGTGCAAACTATTGAGCACTCATTGTCACCTTATATGCTTGAATCGTCTCATGCCAAAGCAGTAATCATTTCTTTTTTTGGTTCAGGTTTGGTTTAGGCTCAGGCATGTTCTAAAAATATTGGAATTGTGATTCGGGTACTGTTTCTGGTTCAGATTTGGTTTAACACCCCAATTCAGAGATTAAGGCAGAAAAAAATTAATTAAAATTTATGATTTTTGATGCGAATGTAAAATTTTTTAAGCACTTGCGTCTTGAGATTTCAGTGCACCTTAGAATGAACATACGGTCACACGACGCTGCCTCAAGTGTGGTTGGTTTTGTCTCCAGTAGTTTGCTAATACGCGCTAATGGTAATGTGTAGATGCAAGACTGCAACATCCTATTTACAGTAAACTCTGATTATAACGAAGTGAATGGAACGGTGAAAAAAGTTCAATGTAAGCAGTAATTCGATAAAAGTGGCTACTCCATAAAAGCTAAAAAAGTAGAGGTGAAATAGCACAACTCTGCAGAAGTGTAATACAGATGTCATGCTGTGCATCTTCAATTGTGATTGAGCCAGATCAGGATTGAATTCTTCAGTCGCGATTGGCTCCTTTGTGCAAACTGTGTGAGGGAACCGTCTTGGTTCGGTTGACTTTGGGCACGCAGAAGGGTGTGTAGTAACATTTGTCGGTTCCGTTGTGCGCTAATTTCACAGTGCCGCGGCCACTACAGCTGTTTGCTACTTGCTTGTCACTTGCTTATTACTTGCTTGCTACTGATGACGCGCGGCAGCAGCAGCATGAAGGAAGAAGGTGCACCGCTGAAGAGGATTGCTCAGTGTGAATAAGCTGCCTGAGTAAGACCAGATGCAGTGACATCCTTTTATCTTGCTGCCCAAGCCAGCGAGTGAGGGCAGGTGAGGAGGTCCGGGGCTTATCCGGACCTCTCTGCTGGTGGAGTGGAGTCATGTGGTTGTGCTCGTGCTCGTGCCATTTCCGCGGAAACGAGCACGCAAGTGTCTGAGAGCTGCCGACCGTGCCTTTTGTTTTCTGTGTTTTTTGTTTTGACCTGCGCTGGCAGCATGGCATTTGCTCTTGATCACTGTGCATGATCGAAGTGATTGTACATCCAGTGATAGTGGCAATCGGGGTGCTGTGCAGTGTGCTTGGCACATTCAAAAGAACAAACTGAGAGGGCACGTGGTGAGGGAAGGTGCGTGCGGCAAGGAGGAGAGGCCAGGAGAGGATGAATGTTGCTACCTTTAGTCTATTTCACGGGGCTTTGGTGCGAAAGGTGCTGAGCACTGCCGTGAATGGGCACCCGCTTGCTGCTGATAACATACGGTCGCAGCATAGAGGAAAAAGGTACGCAGATGGCGCGATGGCACAGCTGGCAATGGAGAGGGTCGCTCGCTCGCTTATACCCCTGTCAAGCGGGCAAGTTAAGTGCACTTACGGGGAGTGCACTTCGGTACCTTGAGTCACACTTTAGGCAACGCGCTTCTTAACGGGAAAACAGAGTGCACTCGCAGTAAAAAAAAAAAAAAATGGCGATAGACTAAGAGCACGTTTTTAAAGATGTAAATTAACAAGTGAAAGCTGCTAAAAAGCTATTGTTTTAAGTAGAATTATATATAAAACAAACTTCATCTATTTGTCTCAACAAAAAACGAAGAAGTTCTCATTATAAGTGTGTTGCAAGTCAATGCTGGCCAAGACGAATGCCTAGCCAATCCAAAACAACATGGCGGCTTGCGGCAGTTGATCCTGCTCATGATTCTGCTAGAACAGAATATGAGCGAGTATATATGAGCAAAGACAGTGAGTTCGATATTTAGCTACAGTGCAAAATGCCACGCACACGGCTCAAAGCACGACTGGCGTGGTCAGCACGCTTTCACACCAAAATAAACACGAACTGAATGAGCATGGCGGCGCCGCAGTGCCGCGTCATTCTGGCGCCGTTAGTTTCGTACATGATAAATTCGTTTCTTTATTGCGCTGTTTCGCTTCTCGCTAAACACAAATTATATTGTTAAAAGCTGCTTAATAACTGAAATGAACTTTTGTGTCCTTTTTCTATGCATTACATTTTGCGTCGTTGATAGCGTTGGTGGCGAGGCTAGGCACTCCTTCAAACCGTTAGGTTTACTCGGCTACGTTAGGCTACGTACTCAGCCAGCAAAGTGCGTTCCGTGAACTCCGACTTGAGTGCACTCACCTGAGAGTACACTCTGCTGCGACGTTAAGATTTGGGAAAGTGCACTTAAAAACCGAGTGCACTCGCCTTAAGTGCACTTAACTTGCCCACTTGACAGGGGTATTACTTAGCGTGAAACGCTTCGCTCGGTGCTAAAGGCGCTGGCGGTCGCCATGAGTGTGCAAGCGCCCCTTGACAGTTCACTCTAAGCAAACCAGCTTATTGATATGTTTTCAAGTACTCCAGTTTCAAATGCAGGCATTTGTGTCGGGACTGGGAGATGCCGTATAGACTCGTGTATAAGGGCCGCACTCTTTTTCTCACAATTTCGACGAGGTGCTTACACAGAACTGAACCTTTGTGCCAGCACAGCCGGTGACTTGTGGACACTCCGGATGTACTATTGCATCAGAGGTCAACGCACAGCTCTCGCCATCTAGCAGCTGCACGCAGAAGTGCACACTGTACAAAAATTCACCAATGCCCGTGCACAGCATCGGGGCACCGAACACAATTGTGTCTCCATTGGAATTTTTTGTTCCCCAAATTTTGAGCTGCCAAATTTGGGTGCAGCCCTTGCATGGGTGCAGTCGTTGCATGAGTCTATACGCCAATTCAAAATTAAGTGACCTCGTTATAATTAGGGTTTATTGTATTTGGACATGTAGGTTGTCCACAAATACAGTCGCTGACTGATAATTCGGACAGCTCCACGTCACCGCCACTGGCCCTGTAGGCTTAATTTATAACGACGAGCGAAATTTCAGACGCCTTACAGTGCACCGTGCAGTAATTTGGACTCCGGCTGCACGACCGCATGCCAATTTGGCCACTGAGCTGAACAGAAACGCTAGATTTACTTTGGTTCTGATGCATCCCCAGCATGGTTGTCGGCCACGTCGCTGACGTCTCCTCATAACTGAAACTAGCGAAGCCTAGTCAATCTAGTAGCTGCCAACTACGCCCAAATTGAAGGGGAAGCCAAGCCAAGCCGCCTTCAAGTTTGAATCGTTGATCGGTGACTCTACTTGTGTTATGTCCTTTCTCTGTATGCACGTGTGCATTTTGTGCATGCTGTTACACTGTGCACAGGTAAACAACTTGCTGTGGCTCATTTGCTATTGCTTTCCGCTCTATCCAGGCTAGCCTCATAACGGAGCATGCGGCAGTCATCACATCAGTGACGAGCGCTGTCCAGGCCAAGTACACGCAGCTACAAAAGCAGCATCAAGACTTTGTGGCACACTTGACGTCGCGGCTGCAGACATTACAGTTTGGGGTGAGTCAAGTTGGTGAAGGAATTTGTACTCATTGATGCTGAACGATTTACACTGCATTTTCCCCCCCCTTTTTTTTGTTTCTGGTGTGACGTAGCTTCGTTGCATGCTGTTGTGCCTTATACATCCTAATATGCAGGAACATTGATTTTTTGGTGAGTTGGTATGGATGTATGGTGAAATGAGGGTAGTGCAACAAATAAGCAAAAAGAATAGACACCATTTGTGGGGTCTATTTTTCTTTGTGCTCGTTTGTCGCGCTGCCCTCATTTCACCATAAATGGTTATGCACTTTCTACTCGAACAATGCAGGGGCCATCGCTTGTTTTCCTGTCAGAGTGCTGAGAAATTGGGGTCTAATTGTTTGTTAGACCACAAAGGTTTGTTAGCGACGTAAGCATTGCTCCAGTTCCTGCTTAAACTGGAATCATCTCCCTTAAATTGAAGCTTTCTTTGCCTACCTCTTATGGGTTTCGCATGTCATCATCATGGTCTCCTATTTGCTGTTCTGTGTTTTCGCAGATGTGAAACAGAATCAGAAGCTTGCTACTTGTAACGAAGCAGCAAGCTTCTGATTCTTTATCTGCTCCAGGAAACTGAAATGGAAAATTCTGTCAAATTTAGCCAGACTATTTGGTGCAGGGTAACATGTGTGGAAGCTCAGCTCTTGTAGCTTTCTCTTTCTTGTCACCGAAAGTCGTCTGCAAGCACAGAGCCCAAGACAGTTCGTATAACTGGCTGTTGCGAGTAAAGTGCCGCGCTCGCCCTGTTGGTGCAGATGCTGCCCCCCACAATGGCAGCGCAGGCAGGCCTGTCCGGCGTTGCCGCCCTGCCGACACCTGGCATGCTGCCACAGGCGGCGCTGGCGACGGCAGCTGGCCAGGCGTTGCCGCCAACAGCGAGCTTGGCACCGCCTGCGTCTGTCAGCGCCCCTGGTCCTCAAGTGGCAAGCGGCGTTGCCGCCACGCCAGCTACGAGCGCTGCCGGCCAGCAGCCTCCGCAGCAGCAGCAGCAGCAGCTTGCAGGGCCGGAACAGGTGAGCTGGGCGGTATTGGACTCACTATAGTACTCGATTTCACACTTTGCAGGCAACGTTGGGAAACCTAGGGAAGTGCAGTTTAACCCCCACAATGACAAAATCGGCGGGTGAAGCAGCAAAATTATTGCTTTCTTGGGGATTTCGTTGTTGCGAAATAAGATGGCACGAACAGAGAATGCATTGCAGAACGAAGTTTTATTGTGAAAATTCCATTACCTTCCGGAGCCTTGCCTGAGGCTATAGAACCACATTGCCATCACAAACTGCGCCCCATGCATGACTGATAATGTTCAGGGATGCGATCACTTTGGCGGTATTTCGCGTAACTCTGCACTGGGCATGTGGATGTCTATGAGCAACAGCATTGATAGGGTAACTCACAAGATTTCATGTAACTTATCACCGGATGCATTCTCTTCGATGGGTGACGGCGTTGATGTGATCACTTTTCTAAGATTCCGAACAGGTCGGCCTCTGCAAGCAATATCGTTGCTCCAGTATGTGCTGCTACCTATAGACGCCGATGTGTCCCATGCCATAGTATGCAATTTCTTGTGAAAATTATCATATCCCCTAAAGTGATTGACCACCCCATCCTGCAAACCTACGTCCAGTGACACCGAAACCAGCATTATTGAACCAGGGGGATGCGCATTCTCAGATCTCAATAATGACCAGAGGTGTGTCAGCCTACCTCAATGATACATGTATTTCTTGGTTTTTGCTTGACTTAGTTTTCTGCCGCAGATCATGCATTGCACATGGTATGCAAAAAAACTGTTGTCATATGTCATTAGTGGCTGACAGCAATGGCGGCTGTGCTCACTGTGCCATTTGAAATAGGCAATGATGATGACATCCATAATGTGCTTCTGGTGCTAGCAATCGCTTCCCACACTTTGCCCTTTCTTGTAATAAAAAATCCAGCAGCCTCGCAAACATGCTGCGGCACTATTTTATAGAGTTTAAGTGGAGAAAATGCATTTGAGCACTTTTTGTACCGTTAGTGTTACACAGATTTCGGCAAACTTTGTTGATGCAGGATTGAAATTTAGGGATGTTTCGTTGTTGAGAGATACAAAACGCATTGAATCCTATGGCCGTTTGTTTGGGGATATGAAAATATTTTGTTGTGGTGAGAATTTCATTGTCTGTCTTTTGTTATTAAGGGGCTTGGCTAAACAAGTGAAACCTTGTTACTACGAACACCACATTAACAAACTTTTCAGATTGTAAAGAATTTTTCAGAAATCCCCTGCTGACTTCTTATAGTTTTCAATGTAAAAATATTTCAATACTGCAAACTTCAGTATACCGAACCTTTCAGAATAACGATTGTTGTGCAGTTTCCCTGTGATGTTAACAACTCAGTACTACAAACTAATATTCTGAAATCTGGGGATTCTTAGATTTCTGTGTATCCTTCACGGCAGCCGAAACAGTAGGGTAGGAGATAACAAGGCGCACAGAGCGAACGTCAGGGTGCATGTTTTCGGAAAACCTGAGATGGCACCCGAGAAAAAAAGAATGCGGGTGAGCAGAGACAACGACGCATCAGGTTTTGCGAACGCATGCTCCGCTCAGAAAAGTGTCGCCCAGCTACGGAGGCGCATCTCTTCCTTCTTTCGGCGCAAGCCTTTCTTTTGCGCTTCTTTCTGCGGCGATACTAGCTGCGTGCACGGTGAAATGTAACCTCCGTAGTCACAGGGACGCCACACGATCGCACTTTCCAGATGACGTAGTTTCGTTGACGTAGTTCAGGTGTTCGCCTCGAGCGAGACGGTTGTGGTGTCCAAGGCAAGAAATGGGAAAAACAAGGAAAAAGCAAATAACATTGCGCTTTAAAGGCGACACGGAGCTACCTTTTTGTTGGTAGTTTTCTTGGTGTCAGCATCTGTTCTGCAATCACTCTTATATGGTGCTTCGGTGGTGCATGGTGGTGGAATTTATGGAAAATAGCAACAGCATGTGCCAAGAGCCAACAGCGACATTTTCGTGGATGGCCCACACGGGGACAACTTGTGAACTGATGGGTCAATGGGAGGAATCGTTAATCTTGGTGCTTTCACTATAAGGATCTTTCAGAATAAGGAACAATTTACCGTGGTCCCCTGAAGTTCGTTATACCGAGATTTCACTGTAGTATGGTCACAGAAGTCTCGCTTCACACATTTTACAGTGTGGTTGCTTTTGGTCTGCAAAGCTTTATATGAAATAACTACTCTGCATAATACGCATGCAACTTGCGAATGTATTTGAAGTTGTACATTATGTGTACACCTTTGGGCTTCCAGTATGCAACATGCTCTGTTTGGTCGTGAGCGCAAATGGTAAGCTGTGGGTGCTGATTGCAGAAACTTGTCATTCCGTTCGTTTGGTGGTAAATAAATTCATATCTGCACACATTCCATTTAATAAGTACTTCCTGTTTTACTGCATAAAAGTGTGAGACTTAGTGCTACATTGAATTACCGTATTTACTCGCATAATGATTGCACTTTTTTGTCAGAAAAATTGATGCAAAATCAGGGGTGTGATCATTACGCAGGTTAAATTTCCCGCGAAAAGAAAAAAAAAATTTTTCGTCCCGCGTTTGCTGCGGGCCACCAAAACAAAAATTGAGGCCGGCGGAGCTAGCCGAACGTGCCGAACACAATTTTTTCTTCTTCTCATGAGTACATTACGTGCCTTGAAACAGTTTCTTCCGTATCAGTAATGAATAATAACGTTAATATCGGCAAGTTTGCGGCAATAACATAGCCCTGTCCACTTTGAGGGGACAGAAACAGATGGGCACGCTTAGCTGCCAGTGGCATAGAAATACATGGCCGGCATTCTGCGGAAACTGTGGCATCTGTCTTCACTACTATCCTAATACGGCACGTTTCTGCTAAGGGTGGGTGAATATCTTAGCTGTGTTACAAGCGTCGGCGTATGAATAGGGTACACTTTTAAGGTATCAGTGTAAACGTGGCTACTGTCTTGCCGCTCGCGATTTGTTGAGTGCCCACAAGTGCAGATGAGAAGAATCGAAAGGCGCCTTTTTTATTGTTATTGACAATCATTATAAAGCCTACGCATAATAACGGCAAGTTTGGTTGCAGCTTTTTTGTCATAGACGTGCGGAAAGTGATGAAAGTAATGAAATGAGGCATCTACTTAAGAATGTTTGGTGCGTGCAGACCGCTCGGTTTGCCTTGAAGAGTCGTTCGCGTAGCATTCGACAGATGGTAAGCGTGATCAATATAAGCTAGACTTGGCACACGACGTATCGCTGCGGCAAGTTCGGGGTGCGATCATTTCACGGGAAATAATAAAAAAAAAATCGAATTTTGACAACAAAATTCTAGGGTGCGATCATTACGCGAGTGTGATCATTATTTGAGTAAATACGGTACATGATTCATATCTACCCTATGTACTCGCGTAAGAGCCATCTTTTATTTCTCTGTCTTGTAGAGATGCGGCCTTTACACTAGAATGGGCCATTGTGGGCTGCTTTTTCGGCCTTGTGTTGTACCCTTGAACTCTTTGGGCAAGAAGAGCTATTGTTTTTGTTTTCATAGCGCATATATTTCTTCACGCAAGCATGCCATGCAACTGGTGCCCGTCTACAGCCCTCACTACTGCCGCTGTCACAGCTGCTGATATTTGGTTCGGCAGCACAATCATGGATACAGCCTTCCTCAGTGCCCTTCGTGGCATTAGATACGACTGTGCCCTCAAAGCTTTTTCATGAAGATTTCCGAGGACCATGCAAGCCATGCACTCGGAATACAAGAGCGCGCACAGGAGCTGTGACGCTCACTTCAGTCTTTGAATTCTTTATTGATACGAAAGCATGAAATGGCCCATTGAGCGAAAAAGCCAGCGGCGTCTGTAGCAGTGAAACTTCCCAGTGACTGTGACACCACATCACTCGCGCACCTCGTGCACTTGTCATGCTGGCCCATGCTTGCTGGCTTGGGCCTTGACGTAGCAGAGCGAGCAAGAGGGTACACCTGCTGCCGCGGTACTGCGCGAGGGAAGAGGGCATTGATGCGACACCGCGTCACCCTCGCTCTCGGAAGCATGTGTTATTTGTGCATTCCTTGTCCGCACAAGCTCTCACCTGCGTTTTAAGTGTGCCTCAGTAAGGCCAAATCAAAATGCACCAAGCATCTCAACTTGCTCGCTTGCCCTTCTCATAACTCGGAAGGACCGCTCAGTGGCGTTCAATTGGACATTGATGCTTTTGCATTCAAAACTCGTCAAAAGTACTTAGGTGTCCTCGGAATATTTTCTTTTTCACTTTTATTTTGTTATTATTGTTATTTATTTCAATTGTAAGAGCCTTAACAGCCATGTAAGAGCCCAACCCCAAACTTGGTGGTGCGGCAATTACATGAATGTGGCCCTTATTTGAGTAAGTACGATATATCTCTCCTTCATATGTGACCTACTATTTTGTGATCGAGAGCAGTGAGACAGGTCTCTCTAGCCTTCATAGGTTTGCCTGCAATGTATGAAGGAGAGTAAAGTAGTGTTCATACTAGAGGTCTCAAACATGCAGCCTCTGGCTTTGCAAGGCCCTATACCTGTGTGGCCACATTTGCCATCTGTTATTTCCTGAAGCACCTTTTCAGCCCTTGTGGGGAGCCATATGCAGTGTGTGTCGCCTTGTACATTGCAAGCTTAAAGGGACACTAAAAGTAAACAATAAATCAGTTTAGACTAATAAGGCATTGTTTGAGAACCCTGCAGGCAGTCATTTCAAAAAGATAGTTTGAATATTAGATGAGAAAATGAAGGTCCAAGTATAAGTATTTGAATTTCGCGCCAAAACCCTAGTGCCGATACGTCAGCGTGACGTCAGGGACTCCAAAGTATGTTTTCGCATTTGCGCCGCGTTGGCTGAATAAAGGTTCCCGAAACTTGCCATGTTTAATATTTGGTTCCTTTAGAACACAATGTAGTCAATCTGTACCGCTATATATAATTAGTAGGCCCTAGAAAATGCCATCAAAATCCAAGACGTCACAGCCCCCAGGTGCGGGAACTTAAGTAGGCGTCGCCACCCGTATTTCGTTCTTGCGCTTTTTCTGGCTTACCAAACGTCCTATCGTTGTAAGAGTGGTGTTTTTGGTGTTGTAGAACAGTAATTTACTGATGCAGAAGAAACAATTTTTACACTTTAGTGTCCCTTTAAGGAACAAGCTTTACCTATTACACTGGCTTATTTACTGTGGTATTTTGCTTATGAGCCTCGGCTTGCAAGAGTTCAATTCCCAGCGTCGGCAATCGAATTTTAAAATGGGTGAAATGGAAGAAATTTTCTGGAGGTATAGAATCATCAAAGTCTATTGAGAATTATAGCTGTCTAGGCTAGAGGCTTGGGCATGTTGGTAATTCATGATAACACAAGCACAGTGTGAAAGCTAGGAAAATATAAAAAAAAAACACATGGCTCGAAAGTCAGTGCGGTGTGTTTTTCTATTTTGGTTGTAAGTCAGCGCCGTGGGTGTCCTTCTAGCTTGTGCCCGTCAGTTGCGCTGCGCTTTTGTCACAATATTGAGAATTATTTGTAACTAAACTTATGTGAAGGAAACTGGGAATGAAAAAGGTATTAAGAGTGATTTCTTAGGTACTTACAGAATTTCTTGTGGTCTCTGCAAGAAACTGTAGTCAGAGAGAGCATTACAAATAGATGAGAGTTGCGTTCATAAATTTCGTACTGTTGATACCATAACTTTGGAACAGGTGTACGCAGCAGAAATCAAAATAAGTGAACACCCCTCCAGTTCCTGCGGAATATAAAAATTTTGTTCTAAATAGTACCGTGGAACACCCCTACGACAGCAAAACAAAAAAAAAAAAGAATGTCAGCGTCCATCAGTGAAGTTTGTTAAAGCACAAGCAGTAATTAGCTTTCTGCATATCAAGGGACACAATGCCAAGGAGATTCGTGCCAATCTGGTGGCGGTGTATGGTGACAAATGTTCCAGCTTATTAACACCATTGTGAAATGTGGCACAGGGGATTTCAATGTGTCGAACAAGCCAAGACGATGAAGAACGAAGCGGTGGAACGTTGCTAGATAGTGAACCACAAGTTAATCCACAAGTAGAGGCTGTAGTGCTTACTGAGCAGAGGATAACGTTTGAACAAACGGTGCAGCCTGTCAACGTGAATGCAAGCTCAGATTACTCTCCCACTCGAGTGTCATCGCCTAATCTTCTGTTCCTTCCTGTCAGTAATGTAAACATTATGAAACACCCTCGTATTGCACGAGAAAAGTGTGCCTTCATAGTCAGAGGTATTCTTTGTGGGGTCTTGCAGGAAGCCACAAGCCAAGACTCTGCCATCACTGGATCGGAGGCTGGCGGCGGTGGTGGTGGCAGCAGCGGCAACGGCAATGGCGAAGAGGAGTCACAGTCGTCGGAGGTGCAAGCAAGCAATAGCGTCCAAGAAATGGAACCTCAGCTGGCACAGGGCCATGGTCCAAACATGGGCCCGGCCTCCCTGCCTGACGACAGTATTGGCGGTGGACTTCCTCCTCTGCAGCAACAGCATCCGCAGCAACAGCATCCGCAGGGGCCAATGTCGATGAACGCAGACAGCGTTCCACCACACATGATGTCCGATCAGATGCCACCGAGAGACATGAGGCCAGGTTGCAACAGTTTTATACCTTTGACCGCCAGGTGTTTCAAGCGTTTTGGTACCACTGTGTGTTGGCGGTTAGTCGAAAGTGTAACAAACTCAATTTCTGTTAGAGTAATCTATCAGCAGGTTTTAAATTCAAATGCTGCCATATACGCTGGAATATAGGTCGGCCTCTGACTTTGACTTGTTCAGATGACGGATCACTATCTGCTAAAGAATGTTACAGTTGAACTCACTTATAACGATACCAGTTTAAAATATATCTCGGTTATATTAACAATGAGATGCTGCTGCACCGTTGACTTTTGTATGTTTTCCATGATGAAATAACCTGCTTACTACAATGCCCCGACGCTGCATTATCAATTATAATGATAAAGTCTAATGATAATGATAAAGTGTAAAGTGTAATAATGATAATGATAAAGTGTCGGAGCCCAAAGGTAGTGAAATGCGAAATCCTTGAAAAGAAAAAAAAAGCGAGAAATTCAAGCCGTTGCACGATGGGCTGCTGTTCCAACAGCCGCCTCGCACTCATTTTCTAGCCATCTCCACACGGCTCTCTCCCGTCGCCCTTCTACCCCTCCGAACATGAATGGGCGGTGCCCATAGCTCTACGCCGCCCCACCCTCGGAAACACAAATGGACTGCGCCAACTGCGCCGTTAGCAGATTGCTCGCATGTTGCTCGCTGGCTCCTCATTAAGTGCAGTTCAGTGAACAGCTTAATTGCTCGCATTCATTTTTGTTAATTGTGCCGAAGTTGTTCCTGGCCACGCACTTTCTCAACTTCGCTTGGCTCACCACCGAAACAGAACATGGCTGATCCACCTGCTCATCATCGGCAATGCACATCATTGCCGGTGAAAAGAAAGTGCACGTCTAAGATTTGGAAATTAAGTGCTTCTAACTGATGAGACGATCATTGCGAACATACTTGTATCGGATAGCGACGGCAACAATGGCAGCGATGACGCGGTAGGGCAGGCTGTCTCAACATTGTCCTCACAGGAGGACAACGTTGAGACAGCCTGCCCAGCACAAGGCCCCGCGCGATTCAGTCCCTTTGGGGCTTTGTTTTCGCTAGGAACCTTCTGCTGCACTATGTGGAGCGTTCGGATGCCTTGGCGAAGGATGTTGGCAAGCTTCGCGTAAAGCATGTATCGCTGACAGACATAGGCTTTTCTCGTGCAAGCCAGGGACAAGTACGTGGTGAGATGCTTGTGCGACCTCTCCTCAGTGTTTCTTCTGGATTTCTGAAGCTGACAGGCTGCTGCGGCAGCCTTCTCGCAATTTTTAAAAGGCCCCTGTTGGGGCCACCAAAGTTTCGCCGCGGTGGTGCTCGCATATCGCTTGCTATCCGTGACACCTCTCTGTAGTTATAGCAGCGCCATTCTTTAACGCCGACAGCCGTGGCTTGTTACATGTGATAGGAGCACCTAGGAAGCAGTTAAATGAGTGAACACAATCAGCAGCCGGGCGGAGGAAGGTGGCGGGGAGGGGCACTGGCCTCCCTGCCTATATAGTTTTCTCATATCAGCTCTGCCATCCCCCTATTTTGATTTTTTCATGCAACCTGGTTATAACAATTATTGGTTATAACAATGGAATTTTCATGGCACTTGAATATTGTTATAAGTGGGTTCGACTGTATATAATACGAGGGGCTACTTTAGCTGTGTTCTTTTTGGGAGGGGGGGGGGAGAAAGATCTTTACCTATATTTCCATTTATACAATATTTATTTGTGTTGTGTTGTCGAAGATATTACATAGTTTCTTTTTATCATAAAATTCAGACAAATTAAGATATGCTAATGCTAATAATGATTTTAAAGTAGTTCTGACATGATGTTTTCAACTTTTCATTTTCTGCATTAAATGAAGGTCTAAAACCTCGCAACCCTAGAAAAATACTGGCAAGCTTCAGAGCACTGTAAATAATCCAATGCAGTTGGCACTTGTTACGAGTGAGAATCCAGTGGGAAGGACCCCTTATATCTGAAGTCCATTCTGTTCAAAATTAGGGCCGCAATATGTTGTGAAATGGTGAAGCGCTCCTTCATGCCATACTTTTCTTTGTGCACACTTCTCTTTGCCATTATTCCTTCAACAAACATCTAACATTGCCTTCATCCACATAGCATCACTGCGTCAATGTCTCGCAACGTGCTCTTACATCAACTGCTTTTTTTTCATTCCCGCGCAGCTTGTGTATGGTGCAGTACAGTGAAATCCCTATAATTTGAAATCTCCTAATTTAATTGATGGATAATTCTAACTGCTCTGTATTCCTGGCAAAGCCCTATGTATATGAATAGAGAAAAACTCCCGCCAAATTTGGACCTGCCCTCCCTCCTTGTGCTTGCTTGACCACATTACTGTGCACTCGCCTACACCCCTCTCCCAGTGCACGCTTGATCCCATCATCTCCAACATTTGGTTTGCGAGACCGTGGCATGCATCATCCTTCTTGGCTCACCCTCGCATGTTTTCCCTCACACCTACAGCAAACGGCGTGCAAGGCGCATCTTATCGCACTTGAACTTTATACAGAACCTGCTGATGGAGGAAAGATAAAGAATTTTTCTATGTGAGCCCAGTGACGATGCTACACAGCACAGATGATTGGCACTCTTTTCAACTCTGCTTTATTCAAATAAATTTCTGGTCCCATGGGAGTTTGATTTAAGGAGATCCTACTGTACATAAACAAACATTGCTTGACAATAAACGCTGCATGTGGGGTCAATAAAGACAGGTTGAGAGAAATATGCCTTGCATTTAGTTTTATACCAGTTGACTGCTTCACAGAGATTCCAGACGTGTGTGTTGGATCTGCGCAATTTTCTTATTGAAAAAGTGGCAGTATCTGCTGTGGGAGTTTGCTGTTGCTATCACACTAAAGATTTTCAGAGCCAGAGGAATCGCTGAAGTCTGATGATTCCTTGTTCCTCTTTTGAATGCAGGAGGCATGAACCACGGTTACGGAGGCCCCATGCACTATTCAGGTGGGGGTCCCATGGGAATAGGTGGGGGTCCCATGGGAGGAGGAGGGGGTCCCATGGGCGGAGGAGGTGGTCCCATGGGAGGAGGAGGGGGTCCCATGGGAGGAGGTGGGGGTCCCATGGGAGGAGGTGGGCCTCCGTACATGGGCAATGGACCTCCACCGCCAATGTCGCATTTTGGGCCCCAGCCGCCGCCCCACTATGGCATGCCACCTGGCTACAACCACCCGCCACCACCTAGCTATATGCACCACGGAGGCCCTCCACATGGGCAGTACGGCGGCATGCCACCTCGGGGGATGCACAGTGAGTGTTTCCATTTGAGTCTTTGCCACTCAGTGAAGAGATACTGGATAGTTCTAGGTTGTCCGTAAGTGTTCGTAGTGTTTTCTGAATACTGGGTAGTGATGCCTAGTGACGCCAAGTGTAGCCAGAGAGCCCGCAAAGCTAGTACTGCAGACCTCTACCATATTCTACTTATCTGCTGATGTAAAGCGTTCGTCGCGTAATGGCCATTAATGTGCGGTCCTCCTACGATTTTCCTTTGATGCGAACATTTACGCAACACAAAAAGGTTTCAAATGCATGGTAGTTGAACCAAGCATCACAAGATGCCACTACCGACCTTTCTACGGCGTCTATGGTTCCGTTAATCTGTAAGCAGCAAGATATTTACGGATAGGCTAAAACTTTAATGTGACTCTATATTGTATTTCATAGTTCATATGAAGCATGCAATGCTTACGAGGCTATGCATGTAGTGCGGTCATAGAAACCCCACTTCGCATGTTTCACAGTGCCATGGTTTTCTATGTACGGCTCTTTCTACAGATTAACCACATGGCATATACAACTTTTTAGTGTAAGGTTGCATAAGATCACGAATTATTTGTGCATCTTCGTACTTTTACGCGACATACTATGTTTTGGTCGTGAGCTCATGCAGCGCACTGTTACCGTTGGTCACAGAAACAAGTTGCTCTGCTTGTTCGGTTTTAAATATGTTCTGATCTGCAACGCCTTCTACGTGAAAAATATGTCATATATTGGTGCATAAAATTGCGAATTGCAATGTTAGGTCGAATTGCATGATGCATATGTCTATCTTTTTCATATGTGGTGCTATATTTTTGGTTGTGAATGCAAACACTGAGTGAACTCTCTAGCCTTTATAGTGTACCCTGCTATGTATGAAATGGACTATACGGTCAAACATTGATACAACAAACATGGATAAAACGAATTGTCCGTTAAGACACGGTAAATCTAAAATTTGGCTGGCCATGCTTTATCTCAGTGAGTTTTCTACTGCTATAATGGAATGAAAAATTCGCAACCTCGGGCAATAATTGGTACAATGAACTGTATGTATTTTTGCTTGCAGCTCGATGTATGTAATCTGGTAGCAAAAATGTCAAATACCCAGTGACAAACATGAAATGGCACATTCAGGACGCACAGGCCCATGTTGAACTGTGGCTTTTGGCTTTACTGGCTTGCGGCCTGCAGCCTACATGCCAACATGTTGATCCCACATATCACAATGATCACATGGTCGTATGTTATCCATGTCACGAAGCTTGCTCTCATAATTTAAAGCTGTTCACATGCCACATATCGTCATGGCAGGTTGCCGAAGGGCCGTCCTGCCGTTCATCCTGTGTGTTCTCAAGGAATAGAACATCACTCAGTGTCTACATAACATTAGCCATTACAAGGAAAGGGCTGGGGAATGTGGGCTGATCCCGGAAACAGGGGTGCAGTCTAACACAGCGTCTCAAAGTACAAGATGTCACGAGGAAAGAACAAAAGAAACTGGCAGGTGATGCGCGTGCCAGACTTCTCAAACAGCTAGTTCGCTTCTCTTGTGCCAAACCGTGCGATCATATGCGTGCGATCATAGCCTAATGCTCAAAGCATTGGACTACTGCGCTCGAGGGCAGAGGTTTGATTCCACTGTCTGTCATACATTTCTTTTTTGTTACAGTAAAACCACTTTAATTTGACCCCTGTTAAATTGGAAAAGCGGCCAATTCACCTATTCTCTGGTCCCGGTAGGCGTGTGAATTATGTAATCGTATTGGACTTTTCCTAATGGGGTTGTGTTTCACCACACACTGGTTAATTTAGACAACCCTTGGAGTGCATCAAGTGTGGAGAGCCGCAAATTTGCAAAGCAAAAGTCCTTCTGAAGCAAAGTAGCGCAGTCAGCATCGCCATTGTCATCAGCATAAACCTTGTGTGAATGGCAGGAACCACAGCATTGCGCTTATTTTTGCATTTATAGCCTTTATTCTTGCATTTACTGCCGCACATGGCACCGTGCTCACCATACGCCTTCGGAACTGTGTATTTGCCATCCATGGTTTCATCGGCAGTGACCATGGTTTTCGTCCGCAGAGACTGCGGCAAATACTAGTATTGTTTTCACTTGACATACACAGCTTGCGGGCCTTCAGAAAGAAATGCGAGGTCGCCGTCTGTGATTGCGTTAATAGCGATCACGGTTTTGTCTGCAGTGGGGTTGCGGCAAGCAGTAATTTTTGTTTTGGCTGAGTGCAATGTGCACGCAATGTTGAACACTGGGGAAGCTGTTGAAGATGTAGAGCGATTCTACTGCGGCCTGAACGCAGGCATCAAACCTACTGGCTACATTGTGATACTGTTGCCGGCCAGCTAATTAGTGAAAAAAATTATCGGGATGTGCACGCGGTGGTGAAAAGGCCCCACTGTGAAGGATGCCACGAGGCCTTTGCAGCTTCTGCGCTTCTTTTGTGCAAAATAGAAGCAGGATTTACTGATTTATTGAGTAGATAAAAGCCTGTTGATGTAGTGAGCATTTGTTTATTGTTATCTTGATGCCCTCAATAATTTGTTGTTCGGTTATTTCAGCCATTTCTTTCAGTCCTGTGAAATCCAAATTTATGAGGTTTTATTGTATGTAGATGTCTTAAATGTGAGATAGGTACCCACCTGCCTACCTACTGCAATGTGCTTGGAATGATGCAAAGAATGCTGTTCCTTAATAATTGTTTTAGAAGCAAGGTCTCCTCTGAGATGCGCCCTTGCTTGTAGTGCGAGCTAGATGTCTTAAATGCATGTGTGGTACTTCAATCGCTGAAAGTGCTTTTCATTCAAGAATGAGATCCGCCTGATTCCCACTTGAAATCTTGCAGGCTACGATCATATGAACAATGACATGCCCTACTACGACGACTACGACATGAGTAAGTGGATCCAATCTCTTTAATTTCTGGTAAATTAAGAAGAATCAGTAGACCAATGTGGGCAAGAAAATATAAATTAATGTAAAGACTCTGAAGTGTCCAGTCCTTTCCTTGTTTGTCTCTGTCTCTTGTTCACTTCAAGCTGTGCAAGCTAGGCCCTTATATTCAGGCGCTGGTGCCTCTATTTGTTTGTTTTGATGCAAAGGCGTCAAATGGCTGATTGAGTGAGAAAGCCGGGGTCTGCCGTCTGTAGCAACCTAAATTCCCATTTGTCGTGATGCCACATCACGAGCATGCCTTGTCGGAGCAGAGCGGGTGAAATGACCCACCAGTGCGTCAGATGTTGCGTGAGGGCGTCACTACGACGCTATGGCACGCTTGCTCTCGCTCTCGGAAGCTTGCATTACCAGCGCATTCCTTGTACACTCATGCTCTTGCTCGCATTTCTACTGCGTCTTGGTAAAGCCAAATCAAAACACAGCAAGCATCTCAATGCATTCGCTTGCCCGTGAGGAGTTCATAACTCGAACGACTGCTCAATGGTGTTCAATTGGACATTAATGCTTTTGAATTCACAACTCGTAACAAGTGCTTAGGTGTCCTTGGATTTTGTTTTGTTTGTGGTTGGGCACAATACAGACAAAACAAGACAAATGATTAGAGGAACCATCGACTGAAAATAAGGGTCTAGCTTGTTGCAGCATATGCTACGTGCACAAGGAACCTGTACTTTCTTAACTCCTCAAGTGTTTCGGACGAGCAGAACTTGTCCTAGTCAAAGCATCCCCAAACTGTTTTGGACGAGCAGAGCTTGTCCTACCAGAATAGCTTCCCCTCTTGAGTGTTCAGGGCAAGAAGCGCTCGTCTACGGCTTAGATAGCGTGTCTCCCACCAAGCACTTACTTGATGATTTTGGTTTCTCCTGCAACAGGAGTGCGGTTTTTGCGTGGACGTCCCATTCATTTTTTTTCGCGATCACGACAATTCCACTTGTGAGCCAATAGGAGCTTCACGTGAAAAAATAAAACACTTAAGGAGTTAAGGAATATTATCACACTTAAGGTAATGATGGGGCTATTATATTGGCTCTCTTGAAAGTTGTCATTTGTATTCTTATGCTGCTTCTGCACTTCATGGCATTACTTTTGTAAGTTTCATCCCTTTTGGAAGTTCACCTGTAGAAGCGGAAAAGTTCCATTAGGCATAGGCAGTAACACCATTTTTTACAACTTGGCAGAATAGAAAGGTGTTTGGTGAAGCAGAAGGGTTGTTCCTTTAGCGAAAAAGTTGTTTCATCTTTACAACTTCAGGAGAGCCTCCAGGCCTACTGTCAGTTTCATGTCCTCACACTTGTGCCTGTGGTTTTCTCACAAAAGATGCAAGATCCCGGCAGGACTATGGCAACTTCTACATCGACTCTGAGACCATGCCACCTCGTGGTGATGGCGGCCATCCCAATGCTGGTATTGAGATGGATACAGTTTTTACCTTTGCATGTCTGTGTGCGTGTACTGTGTGTTTTTTTTTTCTAATGCAGAGCACTTTTGATTTAATAAACATGCGTCTAGATAGCTGCCATTTTCACAGCTAGGCTTATGTCGCTCGGCAAATAGCAGCAAGAAGAAAATTCAACAATAGTTCGACAAATTGTGTAGCATGTGCTAAAAAAACTTGTCAGTTGTTGTCGTTAGATCACATGTTGCAGTTTTGAAATTTCAGCTAGAAAATTTTCAATGCTAGATTGACTATTTACCTAAATTTACTAATTAATGTTTTAACTATTGTCATGAGGCCACTCGTTGCAAATGAGATCGGAAGGCGAGCAGCAGTGAAGTCACGTCAACTTAGCAGAAATTCTAACATTATCACCGCTTTCAAGAACAAAGCCTAGCCTTATAAGTGTTAGCCAGTGCCACTTCTATCAACGGCAGGCGTCATGTATGTGAGCTTAGAAGCAGGCAATTGGTCACTAAATCTACGTAACGCTACCACAAGGCATCAAGTCTGCCAGAGTTACAATCCTTGCTTTCAAATGAACAACGAGACTAGGAAAGAACAGAGCTTTCGATAAGATTACCGCAGCAGTTCACTGTGAATTCCACACCACTTCTTGTTGCACCTGATAATCACTGATGCTATGCCCTGCCTCCACACTTGCAAAGGTCTGTTGGTGTCATGTCTTTGCCATTCCTTTGGCATGCAAGCCGGTTACGTGGGAGATATTTTGACACCCTCCCCCATGGGAATACCCCCTCTTAAAGTATTCAAACTAGAGGACTGCTAAGGGGAATTATAGGAAATAATCATTTTTTTAATGTAATTTCTGGCAGACTTTCCCCGTACTACCGTGTTCACCTTGGTGATGCAGTAGACAGCATGTCAGTCTAGTAATCCCTACACCCTCCACAAGCATCAAGGTCATATCTGCAGCTACCATTGCAGGCATGTACAGTGGGGTCCACTGTTAAAGGGAACATCCCTGTGTGCAGGTCTCACTGTGCTCCAGATTCATGTACTGGCTTAAGCTATGTTACTGTGCAGCTCAGGGATGCAGAAAGGTGTCAGTGCGATGCAACAAGAGTCATCTGCTGCAAAGCCGAGCTGTTTATAATAGACGGAGGAAAAACATTCACATGTGGTCCGCACCCATGCGTTTCCTTTAACAGTAGGCCGCACTGTACCGCCGATGGCTTGACAGCCAACCTCTCTCTCTTTTCACGGGGACCCCATTTGTGGCTCCAAATCAAACAGCCTCCCTTCTCCAGGGGGAGTTCTGCGTGGTTGTGCCACCTTGTCGCATGGCTCCCACCATTGAGGTGGATCTGTTTCCCCGCTCGAATGCTCCCTTTACGCGTGGTGGAATCTGCTATGAACGGGACGACTACTACTATTGCCCACTGCCGCACCGTAAGCCCTTCTCAGGCAGCACCCTCTCTGTCCTCAACCCCCCCCTACCGTGATATGAGAGGGGGTTGCCGTGTGGCTCCCCCCTCCCATTCCGTTGGGGGATGGACACGGGGTGTTGTGGACGACGAAGGCACTTAGACTTGCCCGCAGGGCCTGGCCTGCCTGACACACGCCAACCTCCCCCTGGGTTTGTGCCCATGAACTCTCAAGGCTACCTGCCACCGGAGATCCCCCCGGAGGCCCTCGAGTGCCTGGTGCCCACCATGCCGTACTACGAGCTGCCCGCAGGCCTCATCGTGCCCCTGGTCAAGGTATGTTTCCATGCCTTGTCACTAACAATGCACGTGCCTGTTGTGTTAGTGGGGCCAGGTTGCTTTGACATCACAGCACAATGGGCAATAGGGGGGGGGGGGGGGGGGTAAGAGTAGCCACTGAGATGGAGTAAGTGGCATTCATGCTGGAATATAGAAATAGCGAGGCTGTATATATCCTCGATCTGCAAGAGGCACAGCACCATGCTGCATTCATAACCAGGGTCACCGGCTTGATGTGCCATGTGGGCACTGAACTAACCACGGAACATGTGTTGTGGAAGTTAAAAAAAATTAATTTAAATTATGGGGTTTTATGTGCCAAGACCACTTTCTGATTACGAGGCACACCATAGTGGAGGACTCCGGAAATTAAGACCACCTGGGGTTCTTCAACGTGCACCTAAATCTAAGTACACGGGTGTTTTTGCATTTCGCCCCCATCGAAATGCGACCTCGTGCTCAGCAGCCCAACACCACAGACACTGAGCAACCACGGCGGGTGTGTTGTGGAAGTGATGCAGCCATGACAGCATGGAGAGGTACCTTTACGCCCCGTGTCAAAACCTGCAAACTTTAGACATTCCTTCCTGTCTTGTGTATTCCTTTTTTTCTGTGTGTCTTTGAAGTGGGGACATCTCTTGTATAAGTTGTTTGAGCCATCCTATTAGATACTCATTGTTGCCGTAGTGGGAATTGCATGGCCTGTTCACTTTTCATGGCCCCCGCTTTGGTTTCTTTCTGGCGTGAAATGTTGCTGAGGGAGGGTTGAGGTTCTGTAAATCTGCGCAGATGCACGCAAGCAATATTTATTTTGCATAATGGCGTGAGAGAACAGCAGTGTTGCTACTCAGAAATACTTATGTTTTGGGTTATCAGAGGTGCAGGCCTATCTTGGTAGCATCATGGCACGTTTCTACTTTCCACCAGAGGAAGGCACTATAGGAGGATAGCAGTGCTGTGAGGATGATAAGGAGGATGTGGGATGAGTCCTGCTTAAATGAAAACAAGGGGGGGGGGGGGGGGGGATCTTTGGCTGTCACATTTGCGAGTGCTGATTGTTATGACCAAGCACTGTTGTAGAAGATTATTAGATAAAACAAGGAGTGTTTTCATAGCTAAACATTTTCAATCGATTTAAGTACCAACATTCGGAAATGCAGCGTTTGAATATTGAATCAAATGCCAATTTATTGGCTGAAAATGTGTCCTATGTTTAGAAGTGGTGAAACACTTCTAAACATTAAAAAAAGAACATAAAGCGAAAGTGTGAGGGAAAAGAAATCTACATTTCTTTGAGTGCACTTATCATTGAAGGCTTGTTCTAGGCAGCTTGAAAATGTGCATAAATTGAAATGTCATCATAGTGCTTGAAGTGGTCAGCGATTTACATATGAGAATTCTCTTCCATGGCAGGGCAAGCTGCATTAATTGTAGTAACACCGCATATTCAGCTACAATTAAATCTTCAAGCACATTTTTGAATGAAATGCTTGAAATTGAAACAGGGGTACACTTGATTCATACTTAAAATTTGAAATGTTCTCACACCCTTACGTAAGCCCGTGTGAAGGTCTTGAGAACTGATATTTTGTTTCACCAGTTCAATTCTGAGATTCTGTATTCATTTGTGGCTGACCTGTATCTACATTTGATGTGACTGTAGTTAATTTCATGCATGGCAAGCAATGCTGCAAGTGGCTTGAGCATAAAAAGATAAAGATGTAGGTATGCATTATGCAGGTCACAATATGTGAAGAAATGATTACACAGAAGTTGTTGCAGACCTTAACTTACCACCAAACGAGCGTAGTTCAGTTAGGTTCAGTTACAGTTTCAGTATAGTGGCGGTAGCACCACATTTCCACTGATCCAGATTTTAGATGGCAGTGCAAATCGTAGCAACTAACAAACCTTGGCGGACAAGGCAGTACCACATTTTTGCATGTATAACCTGCTCCAAGAATTTGAAAACTGTAACAATAAAGGCAGGGTGTAGGGTATATGTGAAATTCGTCTTAAGGTGTGACTTCATGACAGCACGAATTTCACCTTGTGGTGTGGCTCCATGGGCAGCGCATACAGCCTTAGGACCACACTTTAAGGGAATGTTTTCACCAATCCAGTTTTGTTTTCTCGTAGGGATGGGGAGGGAGAGGACTTCTGATTATTCGGTATTTTGAGCAATCCCTGCCAAGTCAGAATAATCCGTTGGTTACTCTATATTGCCTTATATTCCCATGCATACTCAATTTCTTTTTCTTGTGTCCTTTAACTGGGCACCCTTGCCTTTTAATTGTGACTGCCTCATAGTCGAATAAACATGGTAACGAAATAAAGTTACAGATGGGCCATTTAGTCTGGGAGTCCAAATGTATCAGTGTAACTTTCCTCTTATTCAATAAAAGCGATGTAATGCTTCACCTCCTTATCTTGTTCTCTCGCACCTGCAGCTGGAGGACAGTGACTACAGGCCACTAGACCCCCAGGACCTGCGCCTGCCTCCGCCGGCGCCCCCCAGCGAAGCCCTGATGCAAGCTGTGGAGATGTTCTACAGTCCGCCATCTCATGAGCGGCCACGTAACAGGTTAGTCCAACACATTGGAGGTTGTTCCGCGCATTTTGGGGTAGAGGCTTAAAAGGAAACTGACGGGTTCAGTTCCTAGCTTCTACCAGAAGAGCAATGCTTTTCCTGCCACCGTCTTTCTCTTTGGTTTACTTCCTTAACCCTCTAAGGACGAGGCATAAAAATATTTGAAGTAAATGCTTATATTTCGTTAAAATGTGTGAAATGCATTGAGCATGACAGTATGCAGGGATGATGCTTAGCCTGTTCTTATCGCATGCTTGCTGCCAGTGCCATCGCAACTCGCAAACTTGAGAGGGCGAAAAATGTGAAACTGCTTTCTGCAACAGCAACTTTACTCTGGCGTAATACCACAGAGTGCGCACCCTAAGCATGGACAGGCGCAGCTCACGGTAGAGTCCAAGTGAAGGTTGGCGCTTTTCAGCATAGTGGGCACATTTGGCATAGTGTTGAATTTGCATTGATGCGTGTCTGTTGCTCGCTTCTCTTCCTGTGTATTTGGTGTCACTGTGCTTGATGGGTCCTAAGTCGAGTTATACACCTGCTGTGAGATAGAGAGCTTCATCTGATCACAAAATGGAAGCACTGGACGGACACCGATAAACTTTTAACACGCCGATGAGCAGGACGGTCGAGGAAAAAGGCGCACACAGCGTGCGTGTCATGACAACAGCTGCTGAAAAGCAGCGCTTCAACGTGATGCTTGCTGTAACGATAGATGGCCAGAAGCAGCTGCGAGAACAAACTGTTGTGGAGCCACATTGTGGATGAAGCGGCCAGCGAGCTGTATGACAGGTCTGGTGGTTCCAATACAGTGTGAAGAGAAATAAAAATGCCGTTACAGTTTACAAGTCGCATACGTGTTTTGCTGCAAAGGCAAGCTATCTAATGCGTTTTTCAAATCAGTACCCTCTTACTTTTCAATTGTTGCTGTTTCAAAAAAGTTTTCATAAAATGTACCCCCCATAAGAAATGCACTCCGCAACTTTGCTTTGGTTTTTCGTGAAAAAAGAGAAGTGCGTTCATTACGCGAGTATATACGGGACTTAACAAGGACACCGCTCAACATTTAGGTGGACATTGCAACACAATGAAAGCACGTGTTAAGACAGGCACAAACACGCATGTTGTGTTGGCAGATGGCTACGCAAGTCTTTCTTACCGTTCTTTTTTTTTTTTTCTTTCACGGCGAGCACTTTATGCCAACGTGGGAAAGCCAACTTACACACTCATTTGGCACTGCATGAAGTTCAGTGTTTTCATGAGGGTAAAATTTTGGTCTGGTGTAACCGTGCATATTGCTTTGTGTTCTTACTGCAGCTTCATAATGTTCTGCAAGTGATTGATTGATGGTGATTTGATTTAACCGGGCTCGATATAATTGGGTTTGCGTGTACCAGTACATATTGAAAAAATGGACATAAAAAATTTCATCACGTCAACCTTGTTTTCGCAAATGCAGTCAAACCTCGATATTACAAAGTTGTACTTGCACTAGAAAACTCCATTAGATTGCGAATTTTGTTACATCGAGGTTTTAACGTTTGAGGGTAAAAATAATTTCACGAGTTCCCAAAACACTTCTGGAAGCACTTATTAAAAATTTGTGGGAAATCCGGTCATAATGGCATGGTTATTAGCGTCACCGCATATGGTGCAGATCACACAGAGAGCAGTGCAATGGCATGGCACACAGTGTCTGAGGTTTGTGTGTGTTCCGCCACGCCACGCTGTCAACCTTGGAAGGGATGGCTGACCACGCATAGTGTCCGCGGCCTACCGTCAGATGGTGCCCAGAAACTAAAACAAAAGTGTGACAGGATATGGGTATTCATCCAGAGCAAAAAAATGTTGCAGTATCATTCTAAAGGCAGATCATTGATGGCGAAGCAAAAAGAGAACTGCACGAAGTAAAGTTCGTAGTTTGATGGGTGTCATGGTTGCTTAGGCAAGCATGGGCAGATCTGTCTCAATCACTCGCTGTCACAAACACTTGCTGTCACAGTGCAAGCAAACACTTCGCACATTGTCTCGGAAACGTGAGATTTACGCGACTGCCAGCACTAGACAGATGGAAACACAATGCACATCAAGGTACCGACTGCTCGGCTCGCCCTTCGCTCTTGCCACAGATGACCTCCAAGGTATGGTGCTTGGCCTGCTTGTGAACAGTTATGGGTAGCAACGGCAAAGGTGGAAGAGGAGATGTGTGCGCTAGGGAAGAGGCCAGAAGGGTGTGCGTCTCCTCCCCCTTCCCGCCAGCACATGGTCAATCATGTTACCACGCGTTCACCGCCCTCTCCACCCACTTTGCGCCGAAGAAATCAAGAGCTCTCGTGTTTCTTCGAGCGCGCTGAGCTCCTGCATGCCCTGAAGCCTCTGCAAGTTGTTTACCAACGTGACAAATGGCGAAACAAGCAGGGGTGTTTCATGCGTGCCATATCCCGGCGTGCACGCCACTAAAGAGTTTCATGCAGAAGGACTCTTGCAAGTAACTTTTGCCTCGGCCAACACATATATATATATAGTTTCTTGCTAGATTTACTAGCCATACAGACTCCAGGTACGAGCTTGAAATGGCTGGAAACTTCGTTAAATCGAAACTGTGTCACGAAATTACTTCATTAAATTGTGAAAGTTGTATGTACGCTTTTTAATGGAACTAAGATCAGGAGATGAAGATAGTTTGTTAAGTTTTCGAATTTCGTTGAATTGAGGTTCATTGTGTCGAGACTTGACTGCACACTCTTGAGATTTCTCCCTCGGTTAACCTTGTCAATTGTGTCTGTTGGCTTTTCCTGATGCGTGCATGTCTTCTCTTTCTCAGCGAAGGGTGGGAGCAGCTGGGCCTGTACGAGTTCTTCAAGGCTAAGAGCCAGCACGTGCGCAAGAGGCCCTCCTCCGACGAGGAAGGGGAAGGGAATGGTCGGGGCCGCAGTGAACGGGAAGACCAGCAGTCGAACCGGCGAGCCAAGGCCAAGGAAGGTGAGGATCAGATGCAGCTCAGGGAGGACCCCAACCGGCGGAAGTACCGTGAGAGCAAGAGGTGAGCCACTTTCCCTGCACTCGGCACGATATTCGAAGTTATGCCATGCTGTTTCTGTGCCATGGCTGTGCGGCTTGATTTTCTTTTGTATTGTGAAGAGTGTGTACTATATTTACTCGAATCTGGTATGCCCTCGATTGTGATGTGCACCTGGTTTTCATGGCCAGAAAAGACACATGCAATACTTTTTAACACTAAACCTGGTTTTCATATTTCAAGAAATGCAGGATGCAGTGCTGTTGACTGTTCATTTATGAGATTTTCAGAAAGAAGCAGCTATATTTTCCTACTTGGAAAAATATTGCATTCTAACCACAGTTCGTTGGGCATCACTTATCGACACTGTCGGAGGCCAGCTTGTCACTATCGCCAGCCCTGACCATCACACTTCTGATGCCATCCATAAAATTGAAATCCCACATTTATGAAACACCTTGCAGTCCACAACAACCCAACGAATTAACAGAACTGGTGCGGATAATGTACTGGCACCACAGCTACTGCAACTGCAGCCAACTTATGGATTGGATTACAGCAACCTTTAATGCTGATAGTACCTTGCTACTATTGTAGTTTTGGTTTCGTTTTCTGGAAAAAAAGTGTGCATTAGGATCCAGTAAATAAGGTGATTTTGCTTAAGATTTCGTTTTAGAAGTCGGCAGTTTTCTCATTACATAGAAAAAATAAACAGCACACTGCTTTTCTATGCCCCATTAGTCATGCAGTTACCATTGAGTTAGGTTTCATCATAATTGTATGTTGTTTCTGTTTCTGCCTGATTTGAGCAATGCTGAGAGTTCATGCTTGAACAAAATTTTCAAGTGACAATATGAATTCATGAGTCAAGAGGTGTAAAGAGTGAAGTGGCCTCCACCCCGCAAGGCCTCTTACTGCAGAGAAACCAGCTTTGAGAGGGCATTTTAGCGAGCTACTCGCATACTCAGGGACAGTTCTTGAAGCTTGTTGTAAGAGCCATATGCAGGTTATGTGCAGGCTATATGCATTCTATAAAAGCTATATAAAAGGAAAGGCTGCAGCCTATGTAACTAAAAAATCCGACTCCTAAACTTTGTTGGGCTCCAATCACACTGTAGGTATCCACGTTACACTGACTCACCTTTTCTGGTAAAACCCTGTCATGTGCTGGGTATACAACTGTGTGCCCCAAGGTAGTGTACCAAAGCAAAAGCACTGATGAAAATAATGCTTAAAACGTGCCATACACTGTATTTACCCTAAACTTACATGCACCTCTTTTTTATTGGAATACGGGTCCAAATACGGGCCTCTTTGTACGATAGAATGCGAAACCAAAACCGCCTTTGCGGCGTTGGCAACAGCCACAGGCAGCTTCATTGTTATTGCAAGATGGAAATGGAGCGTATGTGTTTTCGTGATTTTTTATGTGTGTTCATTTTGTGTTCCACTACGATCTGGAGCTGTATTCTCGATCAGTCATTTGAATATACCATCAGTTTCGCAAGGTTGGGGGCGACTTGGCACTGGATGCACCGGTATATAAGGCTGCCAGCACTTCTAGTGCTGTACCAAGCTGCTATCTGCGCACTGTGCCAGGAACGTTGTTGGCCGCAATAAGTCCAGTGCAGAGTTATGTAAAATCTTGCAAAAGTGATAATAGTATCTCTAGAAGTGATAGATTGAAAATACTGACAATGTTTGCTTGGTATCCGTGGCCAGTGAAGCATAAATTGGGACAATGACGCGCCACTTTCATTATGAAAGTTCATTAAAAAAAGTTCCCTTCTGTGAAGGTTGATTCTGCAAGTCTCATTTTTTCTTTAGTCAACGTGTGAGAGTCATGCCATAGTTTTCTTTTATTGGGGGTATCGGGGCATGTTACATTCAGCTGCATTGTTATCTTGTTACATTAAACCTGTGGAAATGGGGTGTGCGTTAGATTCAGGGCACATTAGAATCGGGTAAATACTGTACTCAACTCTAACGTGTCTTCTATTATAATGCTGTGCCCTGATTTTCACACTTTAAAAACTGCAAAATGCAATATTGTCGATTGTTCTTTCACCAGATTTTCATTGTAAGGAAGCACAGTCTGGGCCAACTAAAACACAGAATTTGCAGAATATGTGCGAAGTCTAATGAATTTACTGAGCAGGCAGAAACAACGTTGCAAGCTCGCAGCCCCCGCAGCCGCAGTGACGGCCTGGATTGGATGACAACAATTTTCAGAGGGCTCAGTAAACTTCTAACACTTCTAGTACGAAAAAACATGGCCTTTGAGACCATGGGTGGTATTCTTGGGCAATCACTTTTGGTGGCACTTTCACTTTTGCAAGATTTTGCTAGACTAGTGGCAGATGTGTCAGCGTCTACTGGCGACAGCATTTCTGGCACAATGCCAAGCACACTTACAAAGCACAGTGTCAGGAACACTGTCACCCGTAAACACCGCAACATCGGTCTAGTCTAGCAAAATCCAATGAAAGTGAAGATATCTCTGAAGGTGATTGCCCAAGAGTGCCGCCCCAGTGCTCATTACTCAGAGGTCGCTGAATGTGTGATTTGGACACAAGCAATTGGTGTTGTCTAATGGTTGCAAGCTTTCAGCTCTCGCAGAACTTTCCAACCTCTAGAGTATGTCGGAGCTTCAAGATTTGGGGGTGGGATTTGGGTGCCATATATTGCAGCTTTGGTTTTGTACTTGATTCTGACGTGCATGTAATAGTTTAGTAACTTTTCGGGAAATAAAATGTGTGTTAGTCTTGAGTAAATAACGGTACATCTTGAAACACTTCTAAGTGAAGTTTAGCCTCGAATTGGAAGGATATGTGTAAAGTGTTTTGTGAAAGGCGTTGGAAGACTGGTTTTTTTGGCATTGCAATGTTGCAGTCCCCCAAGTGCGAAGCACGATGAGGAGCCCAGAAGAAAGAAGCGGAGTCGCAGTCGGTCGGAGTCCCAGTCCCCACCTCGGCGCAGCAGACGGTCAAGGTCGCTTTCGAGGTCACACTCTCGGTCGAGATCCCGGTCCCATTCACAGTCTCCCTCAAGGCGGCGTTCTCCAGAACGCAGTCCCACGCCTCCTTCCTTCTTGTAAGTCCTTTTTTTTTGTGCTTCTGCTTGTCCAACACAAGTGTGATACATATGTTGCAGATGACCTCTAAGGCCAACTAGAACAAAAATTTGGGCCACGTTAAATGCCTATTTTCACATAGCGTGTCATAGAGCAGCCTCTGTGCAAATTTTTGTCTTTGAAATATACAAGTGGACACACCACAAAAGGCTTGCAAAAATAGAAATTTTAATAATAATACAGTTGACTTCAGGTAGTTTGACTTCGGTCAATTTGATCCCAACCGTAGGTCCCAGCCGGCGCCCATGCATTTCTGTGAGCCCTGTTGCGTACTTCAGTGTAGCGTATCGTACTGCTGCCGAGTTGTAGTGGTGCCTCCCTATCGAAGCTCGACTGACGTTACTTATTGGGTAGCGTGGTGTTGTCGGCAGGCTGCAGGCATCCAGTAGACCATGGCGACCAAGTAAGGGCGAGATGATTTCTAGTGCGAAACTGGCACTGTTTATTCAAAGGTAGATGAAAGAAAATTAGAAGAGCATGAAGTGATCAAAAGTACATTTGGAGCCCCTTAAATAGGCTCTCTTCAATCGTGGGCGGGATCTTGCTTCCATCGACGTCACGTGACCGGCACAGAAAGAGGGCCCCTCCTCCTCTGGCTATACAGAGCCTGCTGCAAGGAGGAGGTTGTCCCACCTCCGGGAATTTGTAGATGCCTGTAGGTCTCTTCTGCGCGTTGCGGGTTCGTGGAAGTTCTCCTGTGGTTTGTTCGAGAAACGGGTCTGTTTAAACACGCACGCACGTGTGCACGCGCACACACACACACACACTCACACACACACACACACACACACACACACACACCAAAGAGGCCTGCACACTGCGGGGCTCCCGCCAGATGGGCAGACACCCGAAATGGTCATGGTGAATTAGGAAGTCGCGCTTCATTTCGACGGGGCCTGATGGAAGAAGGTCGGGTGATAGAAAGTTCTTTCTGCACGTGGTGCGGGACGCCAACCATCGCAGGAGAAGTCGCACCTCATTTCGACGAAGATGGTCGGATGAAATTCCTTTCAGCACGTGGTGCCAGACGCCAACCCTAACAGCCCATACTTTCATTGGTTTGATTCTAACATTGGTGTTCGCCGAATAATTGTAACTTAAGAGAAAGCTTTAGCTCTGGTGCTCCTATCTTAATGCATGTAATAGGAGAATTCATTTTTTTCCGCAACCACTGCAATAAATTTGACGAGGTTTGCTGCATTTAAAAAAAAAACTTAAAATCTAGGGACTGCTCATTTCAAATTTTTGATTTAGGTCATCAAGCTTTTCATTAAAAATTGGCGAAAATTGCAAATTTTCAGAAACTGCCAAGTTTAAAACTCTGCAACTCAGCAATGAAAAATGATATCACAATTCTTTTAATTGAATTTGATAGTACATCTAAAGCAGACAAAATTGATACATTACACATGAGTCTGAAAAAATTTAGTAATGTGTAAATACAACTTTTGCAGTACTCTTGTACACAACTAACAATTTCATATAAGATATAAATTGACATATAGAATTTGTCTGCTTTGGGTGATCTAATGAATGCTGTTTACAAAACCGCGATAGCCTGTTCTTGATGCAAAGCTATTTGTAAACTTCATAGTTCTATTTTTTTGAAACTTTCGAATTTTTTAAAAATTTTTTAACAAAATTCAGGCCATAAATAGAAATTCTGCTTCCAACAGTCGCTATAATTTAACTTTCTCGCTCAAATGCAACAAATTTAAAATCGGTCCAGGGGTTATCTCAGAAAAATTTTTTCTTGTTTTACATGTAATTTGAATAGGCCGTGTTGGAGATGGGCCCGAGCTAAAGCTTCGTCTTAATCAGTCAGCATGCAAGCCCCTGATCCCTTTGGTGACCCAAATAGTGACAGTAATTAGTGGAAGCAGGTCTTAGGGGACAGTAAATAGAAGTAATCCCCTGTCGAAAATGCCTATTTTCAGCCTGCCTTAGGGAGATTATCAAGCAGTAATGGTAGCTTACAATGTTCAATTACGGTATTTACACGATTCTAATGCACGCCTTTGTTTTTCTTCCCAAGAAAATTGGACCGGAAATCGCCTGTGTGGTGCAATCAGATACGAAACCGAAACCGCTTTCAGGGCGATTCTGACTTTAGGAAGCCAATTGTTGTGCAAGTTATTTTTCTTGTTAAAAAACCGACGTGCATTAGGTTTCTACTTTGTTTAGGAGCTTTAATATCATTTGTATGTTAGTTTTCTACTTCAGACGCAAAAATTGGGTGCGCATTTGATTTGGGGGCGTGTTAAAATCGGGCAAATATTACCAAATGGAACAGCAGTGTGTTTTGGTGTTTTTTCTGCAACTTGTTTAATTCGACCCGCCGGATAATTAAGTAAATTTCGTCGGTGCCATCAGGGTCAAATAAACAGAAATCAACTGTATAAGGATAACTTATTTATATCAGTGCAGCGTGATCAAGCAGGGGAGAATTAGAAGCAACAATCCGCTGATTAGGTTCTCACTTCCTATACATCGGGCAGTTGTGGGTTGTACAACACTCAAAAATGAAATTAAAGAACATAAATGGTGTCGTTAGTGTTCGTTGGAAGTGGTGCATGACCCGAAATGCGCAGAGGCTTGAAATAATTTCTGAAATTAGGCACCCGTTAAAAAATCCCGGAGGTGACATGCTAGGGCTTTGCGTCGTATTTGCAAATGACCAGGTGCATGCATCATATGCTTATGTGGTATTTAATGGCTGCTACAACTAGAACAAGCAGTCAACTTCCATTATTTGAACTGGTCCGGCGAGGCTGATCGAATTATCCAGTGGGTCGAATTCAAAAAGATGCAGAAAGAATGCCAAAACACACCACTGATTCACTTGACAGTAATTGCCCAATTCTAACACGCCCCCCAAATCAAACGCACACCCACTTTCAATGTGTCCAAAGTAAAAGACAAAATGGTAATAACATTAAAGCTTCTAAACAAAGTAGAAATTTAATACACACCTGATTCCTTAGCAAGAAAAATAGGCAAAGGTCAAATATTTATTGCAAAATGGTGGCTGGTTTCCAAAGTCAGCTTGGCGGCATGGTGCTTAAAGTTAACTTCGCCGCGATACATTAGTCTTATGCGGTAAAGCATACGACTATTGTGAAGGCAGTTTGGTTTTGTGACTGAAATTGTAGGTTTTATGCCGTGTGTGTAGGAAGCGAAACAAACAATGGAGTGAAAGTATTGTGTAGTGCCTAGAAATGAAGCTGTGTTTATTCCCAGTGGTTCTTCATATGGCGGCGACCCCAGGGATTCAAGGTTGGATGAGTCCAACAAGGGTCATCAACTCCTCCGTAAAATGGGTAAGGAAGCACGTCAAAAACTGTCATACTACTTAGCACCTAATGTCTACTTAATACTTATGTCTCTGAAGTTATCCCAGTTGAAATGAGCACAGTGCAGTCTGTTGTATTAAAACAGTGTTTGATGATGTGAATGTGTAAGTTAGTTTGTTTTTCATATTCTCCCAGCATAGTAATGAAGAAAGGGCACTACCAGAAAGAGTGGAATGAGGAATCTGACTTTTATTCGGCAAACCCAAAAAGCAGGGTAATAGTAAAGTGTGAATGATAGTGGCGAGCATGCTTGGTGATCATTGAATCTGACCTCGCACTCAAGTCCTTTCACTATTTATTCATGTGCCGCTATACATTTTAAAGCAATTGCTGGTACTCTTACAGGTTTGAGATTGCACAACAGTATTTGCTGGGGGTGTGCGAATACTCAAATATCACTGAACCGAATCGAATAGTTTGCATTCGAATAATTAGATTCATGAATTGAATGCATGTATCCTCTACTTGATTTTTGTCTAATACATAGCTGACTGGTAATTTGTATACCGATAATTTGGACATTCTTGATTATTCGGACAGCTTCGTGGCACTGCCCATAGACCTAATGAATAAGGACGACCAAACTTTCGGACACCCAACAGGGCACCATGTAATAATTCGGACTCCGATTGTACGATTGCATGCTAATTTGGCCACAAAGTCAAGCAGAAATAGCTATATTCTCATTAACGGCATGGTTGTCGGCCATGTTGCTGGCGCCTCCTCAAAACCGAAGCTAACGAAGCCTGGTTGATCTAATATTCGCCAATGAAGATTCTGTGCATGCAGTTACTTCACTTTCGTTTATCTGTAGTGACCAGTGTGGCAAGGGTAGAGATACAGGGCGCGATTTTATAGTGACACATTCCGCTTAATTCTATGCACCTCTTATCATCGAATGCTCACAACCAGCTGATACCACTGATCACGCGTGTGGAGTGTTGCTCTGACCACTGATCAAGCACAAAAATTATAAAAAGGAATAGCGTAAAAGACATTGTTAGAAAACTGCGGCCACAGGTTGTCTAGCCATATACTTGGACGATCACTTTCGAAGATTCAGTCGAACATACTTTTAACGATCCCAGATATAATGATCTATCAGTTATAATGACCTCATTTCAGTACATTTGCAATTTTCCAACCCTCCCTACGGAAACTGCTTCTAGATATAACGAACATTTTTTAAATTTCCGTACTGCTACAACAAAACGCTTCAAACCCAGTCATGGTGCAGAAATGCACCGGGAGAAAAAAATGACACTGAAAAGCCTGCTCTTTGTACCAAAGTGCTGTCGTATTGTAACTGCTGATGCCAGCTTCAGTGCGGTTAATTTTTTGTCATTGTTAAGGGTGAGTCCATATATTATGATTTACTCGTATAACGACCAATTTTCGAAGAACTAGCAAGTTCATTATGAACGGGTTCAACTGTATTACTTATTTTTTTTTACCGTGGTCCTGTTGAAAATGTATTAGAAGGGTTCTACTACAACATAACGTCACTAATTCTTTAGCTCGAGAGGGAAATTAAAGTTTCCTTTAATAGGAGCAGATTGTAATGTATATATATCTTGGTTTCTGTGTACCTAAGTTACTGACTGATAACTTGCTGCATTCCTGTTATGCAATGCTGGAGGACTCCGGAGCAAGTGCCGCGCCATGTTTTTTTTTGCCCAAGATTTGCAAGGTCTTAAAGGTTGTGATAAATTTTTTCGTATTCAATATTTGGCTTTGTTTTCTTGATTCCATTTCAAATATATTATTTGGTATTTGCACACCCCTAGTGTTTGTGTTTACAGTCTGACTAGGCACGTATCTCGCACCTTAGGATGTCCAAGACATTGTAGATACAGCAAGCTTGTCTTGTGCCAGGCAAAAACATGTAACAGCAATAATTCAGTGAAAAAAGTTCTCGGGGTGAAAAGTAAGGAGTACATGCATGGGGTATTTAACCATTAGAGAATAGTTGAGACAGGCATAAGAGATGTTCACTAAACTCAAGAATAAATCGGTTTATTATCAGTGCTTTACGTTGCCTCTTGTGCGTGATATGCCTGCTTCTCCGCTTCATCATTCATGGTGCTTTCTATTGCAACAATAAAACATTGTTTAGCATCTTAAGCAAGTGTAACCATATGGGTCAAAACAATGTGGTTTTGACCCATATAGTGTATCATAAAACATAGTTTTATGATACACAAAGTTTCCAAACTCAGTTCGATATGTCAAAGAATGTTCTCTAGTCATGCAGGGCTTTTAGATTGTGCATCTTGCACTGCTAGGCTGGAAGTACTGCTTATAGAAAAAGCTAAGCTGTTATGATATTTAGGCAGGGACGCAAACATTTCTTCTTCCTTTTTACTTATTATCTTGGTAGATGGGTTGCTGGCTTTTTACAAATAGTTCAAGTTATAGGTTTAACTCCTTGCCTCAGAGAGACAATGCAAGAAAAATGCTTTGTTGAAGGAGCCGGAATCGAAGGCACTGGACTGCTTTTCAACAAATTTGCTTCTACGTGTGAAGACTAACAAGCACTTCATAGACAGAGGCAAATGTTAAATGTTGTTATATAAGGTCTAACTTAACGAGTGTGCCAGAACGGAACGAAAATAAAAACAAGAAGAATTTTTGACCAGAACAAAAATGTGACCGAAATGTTATTTATTATTTTGTTTCATAGTGAAACCGAAATATTTTTTATTGGTATTGGGTTCAACAGGAAAATTGGAAATCCGAAACAATTGACGTCAGGCCACGTCAGTATTAGCGCGTATCTCGGGCAGGGATAGTGCAAGCGATAACCGGTCAAGCGCTCGAATAATCAAAGCCTGCCTAGCGCTAGCACTAGCAGATCGGCACCATGGCACAACCCAGGTCTTGCGTGCTGAAGAGCTTATCGTTTCATTTTCTACAGGTGCGCTTCGTGACTGAAGTTTTATTGTTCATTTAAGTTCGTTTTATCGGAACAGCGGTCTTGCATTTCGGCGAGTACATTTGACAACACGCTGTCTCTGAGATCATGCTCAGTACCTTGGCTGAAGGCACTGAGCGGGACCTCATAATTCATAATTCAATTATTGAGAACAATAAATACTGCTTTTATTGTTGCTCTGCTCTGAAAAGTATTGCACGCAAATAAAATATGTTACGAATCGTTATATATCTTTTTTCATTTCGAAGCAGAGCTGGAATGGAACTTTTTTCACTGGAATGAAACTAAAACCAGAATGAAAGACATTTGTTCCGACACCCTGAACCTAACTTACTAAAACGGATCATTCTATAGAAACTGGGTGAATCACTACTCTTTCATGCATAAAAGAAATTCTATAAGTACTAATCAATAAATATTTCTCAAATTTCGTGTGAAGAATGGCGGGACTCATTGCGACTTATTTAAGCAATGTTTATTATTTAGTAAGCAATGTTATAGCATATTGTCAGTTATGGTCTAAGCAAGCCTAAGCTAACTTAATAGGTATATGAATAATTTAAAGGAGTTAGGGAAACCACTAGTCTTTTCAGCCCAAAAGAAGCTTTGCACTTATCGTAAAATCCTGAGATGACCCACATAAAATTGGGAGACAATAGAGTGAAAATGCGAGGTCAGCTAGCTTTCAGTGTGGTGGGTAACTTTTAGGTGGGTAATTCTCAATTTCTTAAAGCCGGGAGCTTAGTCAGGGGTAGGTTATCATTCAGGGGTGGGGCATCTCTCGGGATTTTACGATATTTATCTATCAATGTTGTCTAAATTTCAGTGCTGGTAGCGATGGATTTTAACAATTGTCTGATGTAAATAGCTGACTAGCTCCTACTGACTCACTGGTAATGTTCAGGGTGGGGAGGTGCTGGTCTCGGCGCAGCGGAGCAGGGCATTCAAGACCCGATCCACCCGGGTGACATCCGAGACCGGCAAGACCTCTACAAGGGTGTCGGAATCAACCTGCACGACCCGTACGAAAACTTCCGCAAGAGCAAAGGCCAGGCATTCATCAACAGGATGAAAGCACGGACAGAAGACGTCAAGTGAAGATGTCGCATCCCTCGACCTGCAACCATCGCGAGCAAGCTCGCATTCGTCACTTCTTTCTACTTGCCAGACAAGTTTCAGACATTGTGTGTGTGTCCATTTGTTGGTGTCCCATCTAGAGGAAGAACCCCATCCCTGCTTCCTCGCCCGTTGTTTCACGTGCTTCGTCTTTTTAATTTTTACGTCCATTTCCTAACCTGAATGCAAGGTGGGACCGGACTGTCATTGCTCATGTGACTTGGAAGTGGATTGTGGCTGAGGCAAATGAAGTGAACTGTGCTGAAACTCTGTACAAAGCAAAGCTGGCATTAATTAAATGATATTTCTGGGCAAAGCTGTTGGAGTTGCTGTTTTGCGATTCAACTTGAGAGAACATGAGAAACTATGCTGTGAAGTATTCCAACATATTTAATTATTTTAAATTATTTGCAAGCATGAAGTCATTCCACATATGTGAGGCATGCAAGGCCAACTGCAACTAAACTTTAGATTGCGTAAGAAGCCTAGTTAAAGGTAGTGTGGGTATATAGGAGCCTCCATGGAAAATTTGACTTCTGAACTACGAGCATAGGCATCACAAAAAGCTTACAAAAATAGCCATTCGAACTGAAAAAGCACTGCCATTACCGCTCGGTAGAAGTGGCGCATAGCCTAGAGCATGGAACTCCACGGCATGATCTCCGAGATAAGGGGATGCCTGCAGTGCTCTTAGAGAATCTCAGAGGTGGCACGCTTGGACTTGCATTATAGTGACAACCACCAGGTGTATGCATCGTCTGCTAAGCACTGTTTAATGGCGGCCGACAAGAAAACTATGCAATTACCAGCTCTGCAGCTTAGCCAACACTCATTGCAGTTAGTTTTAAAGGGGTCCTGAACCACCTCCTCGAGCTTGGTGGAAAAACACATTCTGCAGATAGCACACGCTATGTGAACATCTTGGCCAGATTCAGCGCGCGAGTGGGGCACGTGGTGCTCACAAGCATAGCGCAAAGTTGCGTTTTTCTCAAACGCTATTTTCAACTGAAGCCTTCTCCTCACTCATTTTGGGATAGCTGGTGGCTGCCACGCATCGTCATATAGCAGATTCCCATACATGGCTGCTGTCGGCCAATAGCTCGCATCACTCAAGAAGCATGAGCCAACTGTCATCTCCCCAGGCTCGGCCGCACCTGCCCACGTGGGGATGAAACTTCGGCTACACTGCTTATTTGTGTGATAGTCATCGGGCCTCACTAATTTCGATTAGTCTGGAACACTCGACTAGCCTAGAACTGCGCATAGACTTAAGCCCAGACCACATGTATGTTATGCCTGCCGCGCCTGTCAAGGAATGGCGATTAGCAACTACAGGGGACCCGTGTCAGTGCATGCTTGCTCCCAGCCGCTCCTGGCCAGACGTGCTTCGTATTGAGTTCATATTGAGCTCTATTACAATACGAAGCGCTTTATTGAGTGCTTCGTATTGAGCATTACCACCATGGGGTGCCGCATTGAGCCCTCTCATTGTAAGGACTCTAGATAAAACAGGTTTTTAAAACTTCTTTATCTAGGGCCTCATCTCATCGTAACACTGTAGACTCGACATCACTACTCTACCGCCACCGGTGCTCATTTGCTCCTTCAGAATGGAGTATGTTGAGGGCAAATAGGAAAGGTAAATATCGCACTTGAAGTATCTTCGTTCATACTAGGTTTTTTGAAAAATTATTTTGGTAATATTTTTCTGGGAGGCACCATACTCGTTCCAAGGCATTTTTGAGGCTTCAAAGAAATGTGGTTCAGGGCCCCTTTAAGGGTTACTCAATCAATAGAATCGCCCATTTACCAGCATTTCCTAATATAGTCAAAAGTTTGAAGATATTCAGTGTCCGCCAGTAAAAGCTTTCGAGATAAAGAGGTGAAACACCAGCTAAAGTGGCTTACTCTGTGCTGCTAGAACCTGACCATGGCTTTCGAGATTCAGAGGCACGTGGCCACCCAATCTTGGAGGCCATAATCTGGACATAGTCGATATATTGATGTGTACGAGTTTGAGTAAATGGAGGCTCACTGTACAAATGTGTGGTTGATGTGGAATATGTCATGATCTTGCTACTGCTGATGAAAACTAGTGCATGGACTATTCTCACACCAATATAACTGGCACAGAGTGTTTGCTGCTTCAGCAATTAGTATTCAGTGACAAGGGACTGTCCACAGGCAATCATGGCTAAAATGCAGATGCACACGAATATGAGAACAGAACTAATCAAATTTACTTGCAGTCGTAGACTAAAAAAAGACACCCTTGACACTCCTGTATTTTGTTCAGCGACAATTTTGCGAGGCAGGTGAAGTATTTAACTCCAGTTTGCATACCTTGCGCATTAAATTTTCTGCTCCTCACTATAAATTTCCCTTTATGACAGCCCTAAAGAGGCCTTGGAAAACTGTTAAACTTAGCCAGGTCAATAAAAGAGTGAACCGAACAAAGCCTACCAAATTGCTAAGCCGGCTGGAGAGTCCATATTAAGAGAGATTGTATTAAACTTAGCTGTACCTGTCAGGTGGATGAGGTTTCTATTCATGAAGGACTCTCAGCAGCAGTACAAGTGTGGCATGGAAAACTTTATTGTGTGTTCTTTTATTTGGGCTGTTTCCACACAGAAGGAAGTTTCAGTATTGTGCTCAGGGAGCATCATCAGTAAGTATGGAAGGCGGGGTAATTTTCACATGCTTTGGCCAGTTTGCCTGGTCTGTTCTCAACCTTGTATCAGAACCGAGGGCCCAAGCGACATGTACAGTCGACCAAAAAAGTTTACGGACCAAGAGATCTCACAAAAGCTGAATATCTCCTCAGTCTCAAGACGCAGCCTGTTATTCCCATTTCCAGCCTTTTGTGGCATATGCGAACAACATTGTGATGC
The DNA here is from genome assembly GCF_038994185.2 of Dermacentor albipictus. Taxonomy (NCBI): domain Eukaryota; kingdom Metazoa; phylum Arthropoda; class Arachnida; order Ixodida; family Ixodidae; genus Dermacentor; species Dermacentor albipictus. Next base: position 41,991,180 of record NC_091829.1, on the reverse strand, counting down.
ACAATTTTAGTGGCTGCTTTTAAAGGCTACTGGTATATTTTGAATTTTCTGAGATCCCGTGGTCCGTAAACTTTTTTGGTCGACTGTACATCACAGCAGTTTTAATGCAAAGCATTCTTCTCCGAATACAACCACATTATTGTGGGTGGGCAGGCAGGGTATCTCGCTTTTTAATTAAGTGGGCCGATCCCGATGACCGTGCGGTCTAAAATTGTGTGCCACAGGAGCGACTGGATAGGCATACTGAAGCCACTAAGTATATGCCATTGGCACTACTGCGCTTCAGTTTGATTTCAATCATATATCTTGCCATTCCAAACATTCTGTCTGGCGCATTATAAATATAAACGTTACAGCATATAATCTAAGCATTTGACACACAGTGTTTACATTATTCATACCTCTGTCTCCTACAAATAATGAATGCTTCACATTACGTGGGCGTCAGCTACAGTTAAGTCTGCTAAAGGTTTTTTTAGAGCGATAGCTTTGTTTAGCTACGTTGCCCGCTTTCAATGGACTTCAATCTTTCCTTTCGCCTGTCTCTTCCTTAGTGTGTTGTGTCGTTTTCATTGTATGAAGCGTCTGCCAACTAGTCCGACAACAAGTTTTATTGAGACTGCAATCTCACAATTACACACACACAAAAAAAATTCAAGGCTATTCCCCATTGTGAAGGCCATTTCGCCCTGTGAAAAATGCTGTGGCGGCACTGCAATTGCAGTGAATTGGGACCCATCAAGGTCGTGCTGTTGGAAACTGCTGGCGATTCTGCTCCGCGGGTTCATTCGTACTGCTTCACGTGCGACTGTTGGCGATCAGACTGCTGAAATTGTGTTCCTAATTCCACATGACATGTATTTATGTCTTAGGATTAAATTCAGTTCTGTGGTTTCTATGCCACGCAGTGACTGCACGTCCATTGCAGCCGCAGTATCAGATTTCATTCTGCTGTTCTATTGCAATTGCCTTGGAAGACAGTTATTTTGCCTGCTCTACAAGCAGCATGTGTCTCTCGTGTGTATTCTTGTGCATATAGTTTTCCATCAGTAGTTTTTGTGAAACGCAAACGAAAAAAAAAAGAAAAAACTTTAAGCTTGCTGCTTGCCATTTTAACAGATAAAACATCCCAGACAGCACAAGTTGGCTACTAGCTAGATTTATACAGCTTGAGCAGGCTAGAAGCAGTTAGACTTATGTCAAGCTATAGTGTAAACATCTTCTAGATGGCTAGCGCTTCATGTCTCGAAGCCATACGCTTCTATCCATTCTGAAAGACAATCACTTTGAAGAAGTGTCGAAATTACGGAGGCATTGCCACGGAGGATCCTGGGAAGACTCAACCAATTGGAAGGGAGCGGGGGGGGGAGGGGGCGGTTGACACGGTCAAGTTGTGAGCGCGGAAGTTGCCGGCATGCTTCGGAAAAGGTGAGAGGATAGTGGCGCTGATAGGGGATGTGAAACCCCTTGTGGCGTAATCAGAGAGAGAGAGAGTGAGATAACCCTTTATGAAAGGCATAGATTTTGGCCGGCGTAGAGACATCGCTGACATGCTACTCAGCGTCGGGAAGTGAATTGGGGAGAGAAAGAAAGGAGAGAGGCGCAAAATAAAAGAATAAGAAAAAAAATGAGTTTTATGACTAATGGGCAACGGCACGTGCAATGGTAGAGTCCTTCAGTGTTTACACCATCCTACTACAAGGTGGCAGAATTCGCCGCGTGAAAGGTGCATGAAGGTGACAGTGTAGAACTAAAGTTTTTCGAGTCGACCAATGTTTTCTGAGATTGTAAATAAAAAGTTCAACGCCTCTGTTGCGTCAGGCAGGCTAAAGGGCCTGATAAAGGTCTTTAACAGGGAAAGGCGGGCAAGTTGGTGGTCGATATTGGAATGCGTCATGTAACCGCACAAAAACAGGGGTCAAAGAAGGAACACACAAGACAGGCGCACCGACAGACACACAAGACAGGCGCACAGACAGACACACAAGAAAGGTCTCTGTGTAAGTGAATGCATGCAATGTCATAGCGCACGCTCGTCGGCATACGCTCGACACCCAAACAGAATATGTCCCACGGTTTCAATTGAGCCACAGTTGTTGCAGTGTGGACTTTTCACTTGACCGAAGCGGTACCGTAAGCCGTTTCCATAGGTGGTGTTCAGGCGAAGATGACATAGAGCTTCCAGATGGCGAGGAATGCTGGATGGGAGGCGGGATCTGAGGTGTAGGCCAATTGAGTAAAGGAAAGGGTAATGGTGGATCTGCAAGCTCCAGAGCCAACCGTTTATTTCAGAAGCAAATTTTTTAGCGTAATTCAGAAATACTTAACCACTACAGAGGAAGGAGACTTAAATACCCAGTACAGGGATACATGTCCGTGGTGCGGGACATCCCCCACGTTATACCACATCACGTGGGAATGCAAGCGTAATTTCACATTCCATAAAGTAAATAACCCAAGTGCGGAACAATGGGAGGGTCTGCTCACCAGCAGCGAGCTCGCAGCTAAACGGGCAATTGTGCAGCACGCCTGCGAGGCAGCAAGACTCAGCGGTGCCCTGGAATAGGGGCGCCGATCTTGTGAAGCGGCCAGGACTCAAGACATAAAGATACCGGCCCACCGCCAAACTCTCTGAGCAATAAAGTTTTTTCCTACGCACGTCTTGCGAAACGCGCACCTTCGTCGGTTCAAATCTCGCGCCACATTGATACATTCTGCGACTTGCACACCCCAAAGGGGACACGCAATTTGAATTTAGCATAAAAAAACGAGTGAAAAATAAAGTGTATTTTGTTCAAAAATATAGCTGCGTATTAAAGTTGTTTTAAAGTGAAAATATGTAAGCATGACAAAAGCTTTGACAGGTTTAGCCAAGCGCAGGAGCGCAGCGCCAGCAACGCAGGTGACGCCACATGCAATGGTACAGACATAGGCATATAGTTTCTTACAATAAACTATTTATTGTATGAAACTCTATGGGCAAAAGTATAAGCTATGTGTGCAGACTATGGCCAATGTCACTCTGCGCCATCTGACAACACTGCCCCTATCAACACTCGTTCGCGGTGGTGGTGCTGTTGAAGAAGGGTCTCTGTGTGTTGCGCGGTTTTTTCTTTTTTTATATATATGTTTGTTAATGCGTGGATATGCCGAACAAGTGTTGTGTGCCCGGATGTTATTACCAAGGACGGAAGAAAGTGCAAGTGTTTTCGTTTCCGAAGGAAGAAAACCTGCGGCAAAAATGGATTAGCGCGATATCAAAAAAGGATTTTGTGCCGACCAAGTACACGAAGGTAGGGCACTTTTCACGGCTCTATTTCTTCTTCTCAGCCCACGTGATCTTTGCTGAGGTTGTAAGAAAACTCGCTGCCTTACGTGTTTGTATTCATTACCCCCCGAACAGCTTTCAGGCCCGCGCATGCCTGCGCCCAAAATTTTGACGTCATATCCGGCAGGCTGATACTTCCAGTAGAAGCCGCAGCGTCAGCGACATGTATATGTCCTCGTTCCATGCTCGTTCTTTCACGCTCCTGCGCTCGGACCGTTTGATCTTTATTCTATGGTTTGACTGGAGCGGTGTAGTCGCGTTTATCGTTCCCTTTGTTGTTTTGCAGCAATTTTGTTTCCGTGCGCGATGTGCAGTGGGTACTAAAATGCCAAATAAGTGTTGTGTGCCGGGATGCACCGGCAACTACGATACGGGGAAGAGGATACAAGTGTTTTCTTTCCCTAAAGACGATGACACTCTGAAGAAGTGGCTACGCGCCATTCCTAGAAAGGACTTTGCGCCCACGACCTACACTAAGGTAAGAATTCTTGGTGGTCCCGTTGTGTGATCCTAGTTGCTCGTACTTGTTAAGCACGTTTACTGTGGTACTTCTGAAGCCCAGATAGATTTATTGTGCCCACATGGACTGTAAACACGCTTATACAAAGGGGAGAGCATTAGGTTATTTTAATAAGTGGCTTCTCAGGTGTTTACGAGACGTTTGTACGTTGCTGAAAATTTGCACAGATCATTTCCACGCTTCATGCATCAAGAGCACGACTTCATACACGGATCCAACAACAGGAAACGTTCTTACAGTTGCACTGCCAGTACCGTGGTTGCGCCGTGTATTTGTGCCTACAGTTTTTCCGGCTGTCCTTCGTGCCTTTCAGCACCGGACAACAGCACAAGAGAAGCACCTGATGCCAAGAGGAGTCGACTAGAAGCTTCCCAGCTGGCCTGTGCTGTCGAAGAGTCACTGGCTTCACATGAAGCGGAGCAGGAGAGAGACCACTTTTCGTCCCTTGAAGAACTCGAGGCGTGCTTGCAAGTGGTATCAGTGTCGGTGAAATGGATTATGATCCATAACGAAAAGTGCACGATGTTTTTGAACATCACCGATGATCGTGAACCATGGTTGAAGGCGTCATTGATGGTGTTCGAAAACCTTCAAGTGTCTGCCTGCTATCAAGGCTCCGTGATCAAGAACTTTCGTAACGATATTGTACTGGACTCAGTTCGCAAAGTAAGCTCCTTGTTGGAAATTTTGGACAATCTTTGCATGCTGTCTAAGGAGCACTGTAGTTATTGCCACCTGTCGCTTACAATACATTCCCTTTTAGACATACTGGAAGGAAGCACTAATGAAGACAAGAGAGGGCCTGTAAAGTTTATGAAGGAATAGCTACTACAGCTTACTGCAGAGCGTATTCAGTACAGCACACAGGTAATGGTGTTTGCATGCATTCTCCACACAATATCGCTGTATGCCTGTAAGTTTTTGAGAAGAACAAGACACTAACCTTGCCCCATGCGAGCACTATCAGGAAAAGTGTGCTCATCTGTTCAAATGTGCCCAGAAATTGATTCTTGCGATGCGACTTTCCTTTAGTGTGCTTCCCAGAGATTTAAACACCTGCAGCCGCATGAACACACCGTGACGTTGATGCTTGACGAAATTCATATCAAGCCTTGTTTTGATTACAAGGGTAAAACATAAGTGGTGCTGCAGTGAATTCCAATGAGGCAGCCACATCAGTACACATATTTATGGTTCAAAGTCTGCTGGGCTCATCCGAAAAGTTAGCACACATTCTTCTGGTAAAACCCGTACAGGGCGACCAACTTCATGCCACACTGAAGAAGGTAATCTCACGCTTAGAAGAGATTGGGTACAGGGTCATAGCTGTTGTCTGTGACAATAACTCGCTAAACAGGAAGGCAATGAAGACGTTTTTGCCAAAGCCTATGCTTCGTCATGTTTACCCACATCCGGCAGACCCAGATCGACCACTATTTTACGTGGTAGATGCTGTGCATCTCTTTATGTGCATAATAAATAATTTCTACCTATGCCTCGAGCTTTTAAACAATGATGTTCGTCCTGAATTCGAAATGACTGCCTCATTTAGGCATTTGAGAGATGTGCATGAAGAGTCATCTCTGCTGCTAAAGTCTGGGTATGGCTTGACGTCAAAGGCACTTAATCCAAGTGACTTGGAACGGTAGAATGTTAAGCTGCTACTGCAGGTTTATAATCTGCACATAGCCACAGCCCTGGCAGCTCGCAGTGGTGAAGCCAATCTTCAGCATGAGCCAGCAACAGCAGATTCCATCAGAAACATTCTTCGCTGGTGGAGTATTGTCAACGTAAAGACACCGAATAAAGGCTTCCATCGTCGTAATGTTGCGAAAAACCCATGGCATACCATACAGGTGACCCAAAAGTAGCTTTTCTAAATGCTTTGATTACATGGCTCGACGTCTGGGAATTTTATGGGCACGACACTGGAGTCCTTACCAAGGAGGCATTGAGTGTCCTAAGGCTCTCTGCTCAATCCTTGTTAAAATTGGTAAAGTACTGCATAAGTGAGCTTCACTTCAAGTACATCGTACTAGGGAAAGTCCAAACGGATCCTCTCGAGAGTCGTTTTAGACGGTACCGGCAGATGGCAGGTGGGCAGTACCACATATCTGTTCAACAACTCTGTGAAACAGGGGGCAGGATTCGCCTTCAAAATGCCCTCCCAAGGATGAGCACTGATGAACTCAGAGGGATCGAAGAAACAAACAGTGTCAGAGATGTAGGCACGTCCTTTAGTGTTCATGTTAGGAACGATGACCTTGACGCGCTCAGAGCACAAATGCCAGTTATTAGTTATGTTGGTGGGTATTGTGCGCATGCTACAATGAAAGTTCTAAAGTGTGAAAGTTGCCGAGGGCACTTGATTGTTGCTGGAAATGAGACCGAAATGGATAAAGACACTGGGATAGATGAAGGCACTACGGGACCGAGGTGGCTTCAAATTTTCCTCTGCCCTTGTGATTGCAGTAGTCATGTACACGGAGGTTGTAGTTGCAAAGCTTGTGACATAAAGTGCCTGCACACAGTTTCTCCATGGGCCCAACCAACGGAGTATCGTTCGGCAACTGACTCTAGACTCTCTGCCAAGGCTTGAGGACATAGATGCATGTGAAAACGGGCACGCATACGAGCTCCTTGTCACACTGGTTGCAAACTGTGCAGCAAACATAATGCCGAACAACTTGTGCAAACAAAGGAACGATCATCTAAAGAGTAGAAAGGAACAGAGGGCAACAAACCGAAAAGCTCAAATCTTTCTTGAAAAGTAATTTTCCATACCTTGTACTTTGCACATTTAATTGTGTTAAATTCCACTGTGGGTATTTTATTGCAGTTTTCTGATGTGATTTCTTTGGCCAACTTCTGCCTGTTGTAGTGCAATGAGCCTTCTTTTGTTTGTGTCGTGCATATTTTCTAGCCTTGATTTAAATGGCAGTTCGTTGTTTTGTAATTTGAACTCGTAGTGTTTTCGGAATCTCAATGCGATATGTTTCTTTTTTTCTCATTGAACTAAACCTCGGAGAGTTCTTGCTGTGGTTGGCGAATGACTTATTTGTGATAACTTGTGGCTTTGTGTGCTTTTCTTGTGTAGTGTGCACACAGATATTGTGCAATTAGGTTTGTGTGTTGGGATTTCTTATACATGCCTCTACCTGTAGCAGTGCAATAAGTGGTTATTTTTGTCACTTATTTATCCTACTATAGTCCACAATTTGGCCACCAGTGTGTTTATTGGACAGTGTTTCTTTCGCATGTCTTTGACTCTGAAATGCAGTGTGCTTTGTTTGATGCCTTTGAAGTGCAGCATTTTTCAATCTGATAAATGAATGAAATAATATTTTTGTCTAACCTACAATTATAATGTCAGTGGTTTTAGTGTTCTAACATTTGGCATGGCTTTGGCATTGCATTGTGCTATGTTCTGCTTTCTGTCATTATACTGAGGCTCCTATAGTGCATACATAAATAAACAAATGGCTATTTTCATGTATTGTTACTGTGCATGCCTCTTATCAGTGTAATGACTTCTCTTGACTGTCAGTTATGATATTATAGTACACAGTAATAAAGGCAGCATGTGCCTATATTACAGCGCGATATCATTTGCTGCCATCCATTTAAGCCACGGACATTTGTAGTGGTAAATACGTTTACAGACAGCGTCTGCTGTGATCAATAAATATGTATACATAATTCTATTCGTAGTATTAATTATTACAATTACCCTGATAAATCGGGCAAACCTGGCGGTTGAGGAACCTTTATGTGACATCAGTTCTCGCGAGGCGAGCGCACAGCAAGCGCTTGCGGCCCTCCCAGCCGGCTCGTAGTGACGTCAATGTCACATCACGTTACGTGCAGGCCTGAAGCCTGTTCAGGGGGCAATGGTTTGTTGCAAGGAGCAACCTACCAACAGGTAGGTTGCTCCCCATGCACGTGTAGTGCATGAACGGCATGCAGACGTTTCTGGATATGGTTGCAGTGGCACACAGGCACATGTTTCTCGCCTGTGCAGGTGTGTGCGGACCACTTTCATTCCTCCTGCCTGGAACGAACGACAACATACACGGATCCAAGAACGGGGCAGGTGCTCGAAGCGGCATTGCCCGTGCCGCGCCTTCGTTCCGGTTCTGTGCCGACAATATTTCCTACGTGTCCATCCTATACCTTGAAGCAGCGAGAAAACACAACAGAAACTTCAGAAGCACGAGTGACTGGAATTGAAGCTGCAAAGTTTGCCGATGGAGTTGACAAGAGGCGCTGCTTCGCGACACCAGAGCTGAAGGTGTGCTTCAAATACAGTTAAAGGTGCTCGAGTTGTGGGCGGTTCTCTATTTTAAAAACGTTGGTACGTATCCATGGTGAATTGAAGGTAACGCGAGCAACAAAGACAATAGGAGCTTGTAATGCGTACTCATTTTCATCCAAATTGTTTGCCACGCTGCCCTCATTTCATCACGAATGTGCACTGTACGCTTCTCAACATTGTTGCTGAATGTGAACCGCGGCTGAAGCCTCTGTGATGGCATGACCCGTTATCAAGGAGCCCTGATCAAAAGATTGGGAGCAAGTGTCATCCTGGATACGGATGACAATATAAGCACACTACCAGGAACAAAGCTGCCGTCATTTGCTGCCTACATTAGGCTTCTCTTGTTGATAAATAACCTAGCCCACTTTTAAGTGAAAAAAAAAACATATTTTGAATGAGCAGATAGCTTTGCTGCTCAAAGGTAAAGTTCAATAGAATGCACATTTGAAGGATCAGCCCATGGCAAATTTTTTAGGGGCACAAATGTGCTCATTGTGCACCATCCAAGTCCACTTTATCTAAATAATTAGAAAATATTCCGCAGCACATGGGGTACATGCTGATAATTGTTTAGCACTACATAGAAAACATTTAACTAGGTAGCTGTATTAAAATACCATGGTGTGTTGGCTAGTTTGTATATATTCAATGGTGTAAAAATCAGCTGGCCATGTTTCAAGCTGACCTCTCTTTTTTTTTTAGGTTTATAGTGGCAGCATCTCCAGAAAAGATCAGTGTGGAAGAAAATAGGGCCATAATGATACACCTATTTGACCAAGGGAAAGGTGCGAAATAGGTCCATGATGAAATATCACAAACCCTGGGCTACAGAAGCCCTTCATATGCTACCATTAAAGATGGGTTGTCGATATTGAAACTGGCCATTTGGTGATCAAAGTGAGAAACCCAGTGAACAGCCTGTTTCTGTCTCTCTCTCTTTATGACGACTTGGAAATGAGAAAGTATGCAGTAAAGTAGATCCCAAAACTTTTGATGACTGGACAAAAGAGAAAACATGCAGAGGCATGAGTGGCTGTTTTGATGATAGGACAATGTGCTCAGTATCAACTGTGCTCCGCAATTCGTTTTAGAGCATATGAAAATAGGTAGTGACACAAGTAGTGACCGTGGATCCGGATCATGAGACTGAAATAATCGGAAGAATAAGAATGGGCTGGGGTGCGTTTGGCAGGCATTCTTAGATCATGAACTGCAGGCTGCCATTATCCCTCAAGAGGAAAGTGTATAACAGCTGTGTCCTACCAGTACTCACGTATGGGGCAGAAATCTGGAGGCTTACGAAAAGGGTTCTACTTAAATTGAGGACGACGCAACGAGCTATGGAAAGAAGAATGATGGGTGTAACGTTAAGGGATAAGAAAAGAGCAAATTGGGTGAGGGAACAAACGCGAGTTAATGACATCTTAGTTGAAATCAAGAAAAAGAAATGGGCATGGGCAGGACATGTAATGAGGAGGGAAGGTAACCGATGGTCATTAAGGGTTACGGACTGGATACCAAGGGAAGGGAAGCGCAGCAGGGGCCGGCAGAAAGTTAGGTGGGCGGATGAGATTAAGAAGTTTGCAGGGACGACATGGCCACAATTAGTACATGACCGGGGTTGTTGGAGAAGTATGGGAGAGGCCTTTGCCCTGCAGTGGGCGTAACCAGGCTGATGATAATGATGATGATATAGCATATGTCATTTATAATGCTTCGCATAACTTATTCCACACGGTGCAGTGTCCTCATAATTTTAATGCGTAGCATTCTTTGGCTAGGTCTGGGTAAATTCGTGTGTGTAGCAAAAAACGAGTGGTGTCGTCTATGTCCAACACGGTGCATCTCGGCTGCTTTTGTTCATGTTGTGAAACAAACTGCCAGGTGCCGTTGCCAGGTGACAGGACGCACTTCCCGAGGAATGCTATGCGCTGTCTGACAATTCCCAAGTAGGGAGTTTCTACCCTAATTTCTTGTTTTTAGTTCATGTTACAAAGGGTGCTGAATTGATTTTTCCAACCTGAGCACAGAAAGCTCATTGCAAACATACAGCACATAAAATATTTATAATATTGTGATAAGCATTGTAGAACCTTACAATATTATGGTGCACACACTATTGCAGTGCTAGGTCTGCACATGGCTCATGAGAACACTTGTTGGTGCATGCAGGTCCCACATCAGCAGCAGTCAGTGAAGAGCATCCAGCAGCCAGCAGCAGGTGCTTCATCGGCTCCTTCCCCACAAATAGTGCACATTCGGGTATGGCTGTGTACCCTGATGGAATTAGTATTATGTAGGATCTGGTGTAGCATTAAAAAACTGCATGGGTAACTCTATGCCAAAAAAGTAGGATCATTGCTCTACATAATTACTGATAGTCTAAGTGCAAAATTAAACTGTTTTTCTTATCACTGAAACCTGTTTTGCCACCATTTTCTCATGTTACTTGACATGTTAAATATCATAGAATGAAGAACCAACTAATCTATAAGCGACCTTGTGATCTGCCTCGGAGTAATTTTAGAAACACTTGTGGTGCATTTGTACTGCCGTCTAGAGCGTCGTGCTGTTAGGCTATTGTTGGCTTGCATGTGGAGGATTGGCTAGGGCGTCTCTATGGTACTGCCTCTCGAAGCACTCTAGGGCGCGTACCCTAAGGTTAGGGAGTTTCCAGAGATGTGGACTGCGTTTGGATGCTAAAAATGATGAAGTGGATGCATCTTCAATGCTATGCTGAATCGACATAGTTGCGGAGCAAGGGCAGCATTCTGCCTTCAGCTGCTGGCATGAGTACTGTGTGGTCTGAGCAGACGACATGAGGCCAATCTTATCTAATTATTCACTGGACGCTTACTAAGGCCAACAGTTTCCCCTTAGTCAGTCTCGTATTGTGCACCACCGACATGCAACACCTGCAACGCGACTGTCGACACTCATGATGCCAGCGTGTACCCTTTGAAGCTTTCTGAAGTCTTTCTGAACACTTTTGTGATAACAGGGAAGCCCTTGTTCAATAAACTTGGTGAAAGAATGTCAAACGTGCGCATGATATTTGAGTAGTATACTAGGGCATAGAGACTGCTTCCGATTTACATTAAGTATCTTGTACCTCTGTGTCACAAAATGTGACCTAATTATTAGGTAAATATCATTGCAGATCCAAACTTCGATCCAAACTTCCAAACATTGCAGATCCAAACTTCCACAGCTGCCACAGCGCACCGCTGTGGCAGCTGTGCTCACGATGAAAACATAGCATGTCTCATGCTTCAAGCACAAAGATGCACAAATAATGCGTTATGTGGGGCAACCTTACATCAAAAACCGAATAAAGCCGACAGATAATGAAGCCAAGGAAAGCACAGGGGAAGCTATTCGTAGTCTTTAGTTGAAGGTGTAGAAATGATAAGCTGAAGGGAAGTGAAAGTGGACGAGAAAATAACTTGCCACCGGTGGGAGCCAAGCCCAAAACCTCCGTATTACACATGCTTTGCTCTACCATTTCTACACTTGCCAATTCTGCACTCCAAGTAAAACAACTTATAACTTCCCCAATGATATCCCAGGCTTTATTATCTGTTTGCTTCATATGGTGGTCGCTAACTGTAATTGGGCCCCTTGGTCTTCCTTCTGCTCGCTCCTTACACGAAGAAGTTGTATTTGTTATATATGAAGTTGTCATTCCACACGAAGTGTTACAGATCAAAAAGAACTGCACTGCGAAATGCACAGAGTGAGACTTCTATGACCGCACTACTTGCATAGCTTCTACAGTATTGCATGCTAAGTATGGACCGGAGTGTAGAGGCTGTGAGGTGCCACAATACTCGATAGAGGATGCTTGTTCCCCTTCCATTTTGCAGGCTCATCACACGCAATCCGGAAAGAGTTGTCAAACTAGCGACCGGCCTATTGCACTTGACCAAGGTGAGAACAACAAAGCCAAGCTGGTCGCTGCCATTCAAAGTGCTGGTTGCTCACCCGTTGGCTACTAGCTGCTTGCCAATTTTAATCACAGGTCGAATGAGGGGTGTCACTGAGTCATTTTGTCAAATGGAATTCTCTTTGTCATAGCAGACAAAGACAATCCAAGGTTGCTTGTTGAAACTGAGCTCCAAGGATGGGTTTCTTGTTCGAGCACTGTTCAATTCTAGCCTCTATCTTCCTGTGAGCATTTGTCACCAGCGTTCATGTGACATATGCAGGAGACATTTAGGAGGCGTGGTGTTTGTTGCAGATATTCTTGCATGCAAGATTATTGATGTCTGGCATGGACCACAAGGGAGACTAGTTGCAGGCTGAATTGCAGAAAAGCATTCACACCTCATCTCAGAATTTAATTCTCAAGCTGCTACGTGCTAACTCAGCATGCCAGCCACTAGTCTACAACTCTAAGATTATCCACTCTGCAAATACCAGATCTTTGCATGTCGTGAAGCAAAACTGAAAGAAGCAGTGCGTGAAATGTAACTGATTTGATGCAAAACCACCAAATGGCTCATTGAGCAAAAAAGCCAGCATCTGGCATCTGTGGCAGGCTAAATTCTCATTGACTGTGATACCGCGTCATGAGCGTGCATCAGTGGAGTTCCCATTGGCTGTGATGCCACAGCACGAGCGCGCCTCGACAGAGCAGAGCGGGTGAAAAGGGGCACCATCGCCCCAGGTGTTGCGTGAGGGGAGAAGGCATCGACGCTACGTCGCTCTCTCTCTCGGAAGCCTGTGTTATCCACGCGTTAAATTGTCCATACAAGCTCTTGCCTGCATCTAACTGCGCCTCAGTAATCCCAAATCAAAACGCAGCAGATGTCTCAACGTGCTCACTTGCCCGCAAGGGGTTCGCAACTCAAAGGACCACTCAGCGGTGTTCAAGTGGACATTAATGCTTTCACATTCACAACCCATAAGAAGTGCTTGGTGTCCTCACATTCTTTTTTCATCTAAGCACCTCTTGTAAGAGGGCAACTGATTGAACTATCTTCAACTAATTTGGAGAGTATATTTCTGGACTACAAGGAATTGGAAAGGCAGTACTTCTGTGTTAAAAGACCTGAAGAAAAAGGCATAGTTTTTCGTACAGTGCCCCTTCTCAGCATGAAGTGAATATAAGTAAAAACAATATGCAAGAAGCCGTTCCTAGGAGTTATGCTGGCTGCTGCTATGTATAGGGCTGTATCCTCTAATTCATATCGGGCAATGCTACAAAGGCTATAGCGAGACTTTGTTCACTGCTCACATGGTGCGTCACATACGAATGAAAGATATGGGTATGTGTCAAGTGATTTGATTTAAAGTGAAGTCATTACATTTACGTCACAAAATTTGACATAATTATTTCATGCAAGGCTTCGCACATCTGAACCTCTTTAGCATGCAACAAGTGGATCAGATACGTTTCTGTGACTACAGCAGCCACAGCACACCACTTGCATTATTGGACGCAGCCTCAAGTCCCCAAGATGCTGTTGTAATGTATGAAGTGGTTATTCTGTACAAAGCATTGCAGATCAAAAACAACTGCACTGGTAAATGCGTTGGGTGAGACTTCTATAACCGCACAGCTTGTTTAGCTTCTTCAGCGTTCCCTGCAAGTTGGGAAACAGAGGATGGTGTTGTTCAAAAGTTATGTAACAACAGTGTGAGTGCAAGCAGTATGGTGTTCAGACGGAGGAGTTTCCAAAATCGTAAGGCAAATCTTTTTATGCTATGAGAATCGTCTGCGAGCGAGGTAAATAAAGGGGATCTGAGGGCTTTTCTTTTTTTGTTAGTTGCAACCATACGACGAAAGTAGGCAACAAAGCCAGAAAAAAATGGTAAGGAAAAGGGAAATGAAAGGTGGACTAAAAGACAATTTGGTGCTGGCTGGAGCCGAACCCACATCTTTCAAATTATGTGTGTGGTGCTTTACGAGTTAAGCTGACACAGGAGCCATTCTTCCTTGTGCTTTCTTGGGTGTTGTTGTGCGGGGGTGTGTGCATGTGCATGCGTGCAGGTTGGCTGTGGGAGCATTAGCCAGCACTACTTCTACATCCACTGTGGTGGACAGAGAAGACCCTTTCAACCATAGGATTTACATATAATGTGTGAACTTAGGAGCAGGCAACAGAATTGTGGCAGTCTGAACAAATCATCTTTGTGTCAGCACTGGTTTCTGTGTCTGCAGAGCATGGAGACATAACTGTCATCACATGATTCACTTAACTTGCAGTGGTGGTATGGTTGCTGCTCTATGTCAATGCCATCTAAGTGTATGGCGTCTGCCTGTAGTCTGGTCATCACTTAGGCAGAAAGAACTTCAAGAGTCTTCTCATTTTCAGTTTTTTCAACTGTTGTTTCATTGCTCATGTGGGTTGCAGGCAGGCTGTTTACGTTGTATGTACATTAGTGAGCACTTGTAGTCAGATTTCATACTGTCATTAAGGTAATAGCTTTTACACCATTGCATCCTCATGCCGCAATGCTGTCTTTAATGAGGTTCTCCATCAAACTAGAGACACTACTACAATTTGGTATGTATTGTAAAAGGAAGACCCCGAAGGCCAGACCCTGTGAATTGCATCCTTTTCTGTTTCACATTTTCTTCTTTCCACCCCGTCTTCCTAAGCTTGTGGTATGACTTCACCACGCTTGTTCGCACTGCATTTTATAAAACTCGGCGCACAACAGCATCACGTTTGTCAGCAGACACTGTTCTTTAGATGGTGCATAAGGACAGCGAAGTCATCTTTTCATCGCCTGACCAAACTTTTTTTTGATCTGGGCACCAACATGCCAGCTGTTCTCCCCCATGCATTCTGTGATCGTGAAGGGATCCTCAAATTTGGCCCATAATTTCTTGCCTGGCTAGAGACTACTTCACTAGACCAATTGCTTATCTGTTACCTGGCACTGTGGACGCGTGATGATGCTGGTGGTTATTAAGACACTTTTGAATGTTCTGTGCTTTCGAAGCGGCTCTCTACGACCCTATTCTTCAATAGTGTGGCATACTGCCTGTTGCATGATGTGGCGTGAAGGGTGGCTAAATCTAGGACAGTAGAGTGGAAAGAGCATTCTATGCTGCTTTGGTGGCACATCCCTCCCACTCCACTCCTGGGCTGAAGCTCCCTTGCGAAACCTGAAAAGAAGCCTAAAGCTGGCAGGCACCATTGACTTTTGGCTACACATCACTTCTGATGTACGGCAGGTGTACGAAGTCCCCGTTTTTACGGCTTGCTTGCCGACCTTGTTCCAGGTGCAGACAATGACCGCCTTGGCACTGTGTGGATGAATGTTGAAAGTGGTGAACTCCTTGCCATGACCTCAAGCCCGCCAGAAACTGAGTCGGCGAGAGGTAGACCTTCTGGACAAATGTCCCTTTCTTCCATTCTTGAATAATGCAATGCTCTGTTTGCCGACAGCGCACAGCTTCACGGTACTGATTTGCTTGAGCATCATATGTCGAGGAGGAACCACCCATCTGTACGTCCAGTACACTGTACGAGAGCATGCTGTTGTTTTGGAATCGCATGAAGTGTGGCGCTGCAAGAACAAGGATGTGAAAAGGAATGAAGCATAGGCATGAGCGCTTACTTCCAACAACAAAATGTTATTTCGGGATTGGTTATATACTTATACGCAAACAAGACCAATGTGCACAGTGATTTCAGATCTTATATGCTACAAAGAAGGATGAAACAACGTCAAAAAACAAAAGTCAAGGAAACCTGAGTAATGCATTGCAGATGTAGCCACGTCTTGGCATGCACAAATAAACCAGTGCCTTGGTGAACAATGCCAAGGAAGGTTGACTGATGCGTTGGTCAGTGGCAAAGATGTAATCATTTCTTATGATTAACCTTACAATCTTAGATTTATTTCTGTCAACAATAGTGGTATCTTCTACAAGAGGGAAGCATGCATGCATGTAGTGAAAAGCTAGAAAACCATCGCCTGATGCATTTTTCTGTTTGTTTCTGTACTCTCCCAAGCGTTCATTAAACAAATTCATCAAAAGTTCATCGAAAAAAAGTTTCTTTCTAAAGAATCGCCTTATTTGCCCATGCCCAGAGAGATTGCTACATCTGCAATGCACTACTCAGTATATATCTTTTTTTTTGCTTTTCTTTATTTGCATCTTAAACCGATCCCAGAATTAAATTTTGTTGTTGAGGTTGAACCTTGTGTCTGTATTTCGTTTCTTCTTCCGTCCTCGCAGTGCGACACATCATGCCATTCCAAGATGATCAACCAAAAAGCCCACATCATCACTCTTGTGCTGTTGTTGCCAAACAAGCACGTAAGATGCTAACCGTTGGCGTAATTACACCATCGTGTAGTGGTCTGCTACAACACCGCACCTGTTGTACTTGCTCGCAAAAATAATGGCATTTTGCAGTTCTGTGTTGAATGCGGAGATCTCGACAAGCACACTAAACGGGACTCTTACGCACTGGCTAGCGTTGATGATGTTACTGATACAGTTCGAAAAGCAAAATACTGTTCATTGTTAGATTTGCAGGGCTATTCACTATTACTAGTGTGCGAGACTCACTGTGTCGTCGAGTGTAAGGGTAAACGTGTGCAGAGCATCAAACTGGGAAACAACAGCAGAGGGGAAGTTGGAGTAAAACAGGCATTCTAACAGATGGCCAGCTATTTATTTCTTTACAGCATACTTATTCTTCATACTTACTGTGTGGTTACAGCTGCTTACAACAGCCTGAAATTTTATTGTAACCAGTATGAAGACATGCATTATCTTTAATGATGCCACATAGCATTCTCGGGTAATCCTCAATTTTTATGTCAGCTAAGAGGTTTAGTAAGGCAATTTTGAGCAAAGGCTCCTGAAGTAACCATGTACAACCTCCCAAGCCTCAGCTCTGGTCCTACGTCAATTGATTAGCCTGCCCCAGCTGATCAACTGATCTGGATGAAATTTGTTGTTTCTGGAAGAAATAAAAAAATTTTGTGACTAATGTTTGCAGAATCTTCGCAGAGTCTGATATTATGTTCCCAAATTGGCAAGGCTTGCGAGGAAGAAAAGTACAATTTTGCCTTGTCTACAAAATATGTCTTGGCTAGTCAGCAATCTACAATGCAAACTCGCAGCGCAGAAACAAAGAAGGGTGAGAAGAATGTAAATGAGGACAATTGCTTGTCCTTGTTTTAAGTTGTCATTCTCGTCTGTTTCTGTGCTGTGAATTTGCATGTACTACAAGAAAAATAGGCATTGCTCTGGTGGCTAGAAGGGGTGGTGGAAGCATTGGTGGCCACAGAACGTAACAGTAGATCATGCCATTAGTGGCGCCTCTGTTGTTGCTATCTGGATAGCCGTACTTGCATGGCGAGCTGGGTGTGCTTGTTGCCAATAGGCCGGCATTTTGGCACTATGGGCAATATTGTAGGCATATTTGACGTTGGCTTTCCACTCATGGTGTTAGTTAGATGCGTACCCGTAACAGTAATAAGCAGCACTTAACGACCAGATGCAAATAATAAATGGAACTCGGCAAGAAAGATGACCACAATGCTGCCGTCGGGGTGGGGGGCACTCCGATCTGAGACGGCTGACATTTTCTGAGCTGCTGAGAAAATGTGCACATTTACAAAAGGGCAGCACCATCTTTAAATGTTTTAACGCATATATGGCCTTTACACATACAAACACAGTGTCCAGAGAGTTGAAAGACTGCGTGATTATTTTCGCATATCACGAATGTCACGCAATAAGCAGTTCGAAATCCCAATCGGAACAAAGCATATGTACAGTCACATTCACGTAATGCGACAAAGCTTCAAATAGCACATTCGCTGCCATTCGCCTTCTCTTGCCTTGTTCTCTGCTTTTACAAGAAAATGCAGCGTTGTTGTTGCATAAAAGTTGATGAGGCTGTGAATAATAATGTTATCTTTCCAGTGTTATGTGCAGCGAACTGGTGCGAGTTTATTTCTAGTCAATACAGAAATCAAGTACAGTATGCTATTTGTTTTTAGTTTGCTGAAGCTGTACATAACCAAGCCTTCCGTGTTTGCAATAAATGTCTGCAGTTCATCAGATGGGTGAAGTACTCCTCCCCTGGCAGCACTTGAACAGACATCTGGTGTTCCTGGTCATTCTTTGTGCTGCATAGTCTGTTATGCAGTAAATTAATTACTGAGTAATTATTTAATAACAATTACTAAATAACAATTATTAAATGATATCAACTACGTCAAAAAGAAACCTTCCTCCAGATTGTCAGGCATGTGCACGGTAAAGATCACTAAATGTGTTCGAACCAGAAGTGTCACTGATACACCTATTACAAACTGGATGAATAAAGTAAGCCTCTAGTCAGCTCGCGTGCGACATTACTTTTTCCGAGCACTCTAATAGACGTGGACAATGGCTCACATGAGCTTACACCCAGGTGAAGAGCACGTGTTTGGTGTGTTAAATGTTTATCCATTATTGTTTCTTTCTTGAGAGGGAGGGAGAAAACTTCATTAAACATGGCCCCCTGCTGTGATGCTCCTACCTCCCCTTCTGACCACCATAACATTGCTGTTCACTGAACTGGGGCCGATCCCAGTCCCTGTGGAGACTGTCCCTGATAACCATGCTGTGATGGGCTCGAGTAGGGGACATGGTATAAACTCTACTTGTCATTTTTTTTTTTAGTTTTTGATATTTCATGGTTTTGATCAATTTTTGTGGAAAACATATGTCAGCTTCCATATGACCATATGACAGATTTCATTCATATAGGTTCAACAGGTGCCTCTCCCATCTGTTCTTATCGTCAAATTCGTGTAAAACTAGAAAAAAACAGACAATCAAAGAAAGTGTCTAGGAGCATTCATATCGATAATTTATGGCTGCATTGTGCCACACCTGTGGTTCTACAGAAAGCTCTAGAGTGTGATATGGAGTCATTGCCTCCCTCTAAAGAAATTTTGAGCAAGACGAATGTAACAGGACGTCGAGTAGACATGCTGCAAGTTGTGTTACGAGTGCATAGGCTCATTTGACAAACTGCACCGGGACGGTCTCATCCATGGTGTCATCCTTGCACCAGGGTGCCCCGGTTGCCAACGGTGCAGTTTGTCAATGATGCTCGTAGTTTCACATTCTTTATTTGACAGGGCTGCGCGCCCGCTGTCTGGCTATTGTCCTGACTCTTTGGTCTATGAACTTGTGGATGCTAGATGCTGCGTCTTTCACGCTTATATTTGCATGCCTCTCCTTCTGTGCTTAAAGTGGACAGCCGCACAGCCAAGCTGCCACAGCTTTGTATGGGACTCTGTCTCTTCCAATCGAGTTGCCTGTACAGCCTTTGTAAAAAATGCACGGGCTGGCTCGCCCACACCCTGTGTGGTCAGAGGGTCATGCCAGGGCACTTTGATTGTTGGCACGCTTTTAGGCAGGGGGTAACTGAGGATGAGGAGGTATCCGCTCTTGCAATTGTGCATCCACAGCTGCTGTGTGAATAGCAAGTGTGCTGCTCATGTTACCAGTTTTTCTTGTCCCTTTCTTCCCTCCGATGGTGCTTGTCTCGGCGCCTAGTTGAATGACTGTCACTGTACCACTGTTACTAAGGGAGTGCCACAAGTATCTCACTGCTTGCATTTCGAGCTACAATCTCCAAACCATTCCTTTTTTACATTGGCAGCTGGCCTGACGAAGAAGACAATTTTGAATGACAGAGCACAGGGATGACCACAAATAGCAACGAGTAGCGTGTG
Organism: Dermacentor albipictus; assembly: GCF_038994185.2. Taxonomy (NCBI): domain Eukaryota; kingdom Metazoa; phylum Arthropoda; class Arachnida; order Ixodida; family Ixodidae; genus Dermacentor; species Dermacentor albipictus. The sequence continues at coordinate 41,971,302 of NC_091829.1, read as the reverse complement.
AAGGTAATGCCGATTATGGCACAGTGTTTCACACACTGCAGGCCAGGATTCAGGTGTTGGTTCAGAAAATGGCCTGTTTTACGTCTACTTCAGCCTTGACGATGTGACAGATTTTTGGCATTCTGTGAACGGAAAGATCAAGATGCTGAAGAACCATTAACAGCTACAGTGGCAAAGAAAAGCGGTTTGCAGCTCAAGGCACAAGCTGCAGGATGTTTGTAGAGCTTGCATGGCAATGACAGTAATTTGACAACCTTTCAACCAAGCATTGAGACAGGGGACATTGGACAGCAGAGATATTCAAGGAAATTAAACAGCAAACAGCACACTTACTGCTCAACAGACAGTGTGACCCCCCCCCCCCCCCCCCCCCGCCGCTGCCGCCCCCTGTGGGTGCTTGTCAACACCAACACTAGGTACCTCCAGGGCCATAACCAGGGTTAGGGTTGGTGGTTCTGACAACCCCCGAAATTATCACTGTGGCAATATATGATTTAGCACAACCTCTATATATGTGCCTATATAAGTGCAATGTACATGTCAAAATATTTGTTTATACTATTGCATGTCAGCCGGGTGCTTGATTCACATGCAGAAATAAGGAAATACTTCAAAATGGCCACCACTGTCCCTGCAGAACCTCACCTCAATAATCCTGGCCTAAGCTAATTCTGGGTCTGATCATTTTCCTTGGTGCTGCCTTGCACCTGCTTCAGGCCTAGGCACACCAGCATTAATATTTTGACAAAGGCTGCACTTGGCTTCACTTACTAGGCACCTCTTTTGAAATGTCATGTAGCTTGTTCAGTGGCAGAACACACTGAGTTCAAGAGCCAGAAGCTGTGTAACTAAGCTGTAGTAGGTGAGCTTATGTGCGGGATTTGTATCTGGAAAATGTGAAAACAAAGTGTAAACCTGTGCTGCCATTTGTGGATCAGGAAAGGAACATTTTGTTTGTCGATGCTTTCTCTGCTTCATGATAAAGGAATTCCAGTCAATGTGGACATGGTTTATGTGCGTGACGCTGGTAAGTCAGTTGGTTCACTCATGATGACTAGAGTCCACTCTATGAGTTTTGGGTGATGCACATTAATTTGCAGTATGCCCATTTTTCTGCGCGCTGTGCGTACAGGTGCATGCGGGCACAAGTCGCTAGCCAAAAAGGTAAAGACCACCCGGTTCAACCAGAGCTGTGCAGTGATCGGCTGCGGCAACAATCACGAAACACGCTGGCGTTTAATGAAGGAATGGTGTTATAAACACAAAGTGCTCAGGGGCAAGTGCAGGTGCGGTGTCTACGACTTTCATCGCTTCCCGTCCTATCGCAAGTGGCGTGACAAATGGATTGCAGCATTGCGCCTACCAGATGATGAGTTCATCAATAGCAGTTGGGTAAATGCACTTTTGCTGTTTGCTGTGGCGATACAGTTGATCTTCTTCATTGATTGCGCTAATTGAATTCAAACTACTTGGGGCAGTCAATCTTCATTTGTAGTGTCCGAGGTTCCCCAGCCACTGCGGTCACATTAACAGGGAAGATGGGACAGTACACAAAAACACTTGTTCATTGGATTCACAGCAAGGAAGCCCAAAGGACTAAAATATACTTGGAGCACTGCACTAATGGGTCTCTCACAAACCATGCAGAATGTAAATTCTCTGAATAAACCAAGCATCTGTGGAATAAAATACATTTCAAAAAAGATAAATGTGTTGTTTTTGACACAACAGCAAACTACCTAGTCGCTTTATTGATGACCGGTTCCTTAGCAGTCATCGATACACAGTTGACATCAAAGGTTTGTGATCCCACGGGTTTTAAATGCTGAATATACATGCCCTCGTATGCGAATTTCGTGTTTGTGCTAGTGCATGCAGACAGTTTATCGTACAGTTTTACAAACTGCAGTTAGAAACTGCTCAGAAACTTGCCATTTCCACAGATCCTGTTGTTCATTTTGACACACCCACTGTACAGATTAGCTTATTATGTCCTGTCAGGAGCAATTAATCACTGCGTTCCCCTGCCCTTGGAAAGAGGAACACTATTATGTTTGAATTAAGTAAAACCTTCAATTGTAAATCATCGTATCAGCAACTCATTGTTTTGTTTTCGATAATGTTTTGTGTAAATTACATATAACCAACATTTCTGATATTTCAGACAAAATGCATGTTCTTGAGGAGTTTCAATGAACATGAGTTGGCTGTAATCATACATCCGTTAATATTCTCAGCGTTGCATACAGATTGCATGTATTTACTGCTTTCAGGTGTGCTCTGAGCACTTCGTTCGTGGAAGGCCGACATTTACACATCCAGTGCCAACACTGGATCTTGGCTACAGTTATGGGGTAGGTGAATGATTGCATTGCCAAATCGAATTTGCCAGCCTTAGTGCAAGTTTTAATTTGCAAGTGTCAAGCCAAAGAACTTAATTCGGCTTGGGTTACTATTTAAATCCTGAGTTCACCATGACTAAACTTGGAAAGGCAGAAAGTGAAAGTTATGGAAACTTCCTGCATGTGATGGACAATTACAGACAATTGAAAGCATTGAAAGAAGATGTGGTGCTGTGTAGAGTTGATGTATAGACCATTTTATTCAATGCACTGCTGTATTGCACAGACAGTGTTGTGCCATCTCTGAAAAAGCCGATTTAACCACTGTGCTGGCTTGGGTGCATGCTCTGTTATAACCAGTTATATGGGGTGATAATTTTTAAATTTTATGGAATTTTTAAACATCGCCTGGGGCAAGTAGCATAATTCTTGTCCTTGAGCTCTATTATTTCAAGAGGTTGACATTACTTGCACTAGGGCTTGATAGCCTTGAAGACCCAAATTAGTCATTTGGGCAACAGTAATCTAGGTGGAGATATCCCAGGCACAGATGGCAATGTTACCCAGATGCAGTGTTCACAGCTCAAGTTCCATAGACAGTTTAACACAGTTGTACACACAGTGTGCAACGTAGGCCAGTGCTTTGTTCCTCATGTGCAGGGCGTGGAAATCCAGATGCCACGGAAGACGTTGGGCACCTCGTGCTGGACAAGAGATGTTTCCACACAGAAGGATGTTCCCTTGACATGCGCAGTGGTGTGCCAGACTGAGAGCTTGACTGGTTGGCTTAGGGACAATTCCACACAGTGGGAAAGACCTTATGAACACGTTCATGTGGAACATTCATATGCGGACATGAAGTGGTTGCAGGAATACACATCATTGAAGGGACTTTTCGCGTGTCGAACCAAAGGAAAGGTGTAGAAGCGGGTGAAGTGCCGACTGCAGTTGGACGCTTTTGCAGGTTATTTATTTATATTTATATGTTCTTATTCTTGAATGAATAGTTACAGGAAGGAATTTGTAGGCTAGCCTCTGTGGTGCTCCTGTCATGGACACTGAAGCATTTACAAAATGTGTACAGAGACCTGCAAATATCAAGGGAGGGCACATTGTCACTATTCATGCCTTATAAATATTTTTTATGAGCCATTTCTGGCTCCTGTCTTGTGCCCTTTGGAATCAACAAAAGCCATAAAGTTTGAATTCTATTTGATTTTAAGTGGCTTTAAAATAGCATTTTAGTCAAAAGGAAATGCTTGACCCTTTTGAGCATTCAAGTATTGTTATTAAACAATTTCTGAACAAGTTTATGTGATGATACCACATGAATTTTATAATTATATTGTTCATTTCTTTACAATAGTGTGTTGCTATTTTGTACTGCAGTGAGTAGAGCTGTTTTTACCTAGTGTTTTCTATTCTCTTGTCCTCGAATGTTTGTGTGCAAAATTCTTTTGTTGTTAGTCTGCTGTATTGCCAAGTTAAAAGGAGGCAGGACCTCTGTCAACCTTGCAAGCTTGACAGAGGTCCTTGGTGTCCTCTCTATTTCAGAGAAAATAAGACTCGTTGATTGATTCAAAATAACTTCATGAAAACGAGAATTTTGATTTGCTTTTAGTTAGCCACATATTGCAGTATTGAATTATTACAAATTTACTATGCAACGTATGAAGCCAAGCAGATGCTGGGTACAATGTAGATACAGAGTACGGAATTAATGAAGGCACGCTGCCATTGTGAGTAAGTGCTTAAGGCATTCATTTATTTTTATTTTTTCTTTGTGTGTAATATATGTACAGTCGCAGACAGAATAAAATGGACCACGGGATCTCTGCAAACGTTCAATTCCCGAGCAGCCTGTAGCAGTAACCAGTAAAACTGCCCACGACAACGTTGTTAGCATATTCTAGTCGAGGTCCAAAATGCAAATACCAGATTGCGTTGTGAGGTTGCGGAGATATTCAGCTTTTTCTTAGATTTCATGGTCCGTAATATTCTGTCCGCGACTGTACATGTATATATAGCTCCATTTTTCAAGTATGACACACAACATTCATATACTGTCGAAGCTTGTTATAACAAAGTTGCACTTGCCATGAAAATACCCTCATTATATCCAAACTTTGTTGTAGGCATATATTCATTACATGCTGATATTGTCGAGAAACATTTTAGATTGTTGGGATCGCCACCTGGCAATATGCCTGCGAGCATATACACTATCCACCAGCAGCAGGCTTCTCCAACAAACACTTACGTGACGTCATGGATGTTATAACGATAGCATCGTGATTGATGCTTCATAATGTGGTATAGTTCAGACCGTGGGAGACTGCTGCGGAACGTTGTCGGGAGTGCCGTTACTTTATACTTTGGTATATCCCTGTTTGTTATATTGACGATAGACTGTGATTGAAGATTGAAGACTGAAGAGCAGAATGCTCCTCATCAAGAATAGTAATATTCATTTTTAAGGATGATGGTTTCCCAATTTCGTCAGTGTAGAATTGGATGTACTGCAGCGCACCGCCGAGGTCACTCGGCATCGATGGCTGTGGCAGGTATGGCTTTGTCTTGTGGCTATGGAAGGGCGAGCAATCTGTCCGGAGACTTCGACATGAGCGGTTGCATACAGTATTGTGCACACTTCAAGTATGCGAGGGATGGGGGGGGGGGGGTGGCGTAAAGGTTGTGCGCATCGAGACACCCTAGAGTGTAGTGTCGTAAATTTTGGAGGCCTTGGAGTTGATTTGGTAATTGCCACTGCTCAGGCTTTCACTTTGTTCATTTAACATTTCTTACAGGCATAATTTAAATTTAAAAAAAAAGTAGTTCATATTTTCTGACGCTACCCTTTCTTTAAAAAGAAATTGAACTTCGTGAATAAGGTACGTTGTAATGTGACGTAGTTTTTTTGCGTGCAATACGGTTGTGGAGTAGTGTGTCGCTTCTGCCGGGGTTCTTATTTCGAGTCTGACTCATGAAAACATTTTAATGCATGATAGCATTGTACAGATCATTAGGGGCTGCTCGGCAATGTGGTCCCAGGATTCTTAGCTTGAGCTGAACGAATGTGAACATTTTAACGTGGCAGCATTAAACAGATATTTCAAGGGAGCTCGGTGTTTCGAGTTGTCGCTGAAAACAGCTGGGAGGGAGGAGGCGGGTGCAAGCAATTACGTGAGCATCACATGACATGTAGCGTTGCATCCTCTTCACTTGCCTGGATATTGGCGGCGAGGACTTGTGGACTCGCCATTTGTCGGAAGCGCCTCGCTTGCTTAGTAAAAAGGGATAATGCGGCGCGCTCCTCATAGGATTCATTGGCTGTCGGCGCTTAGTAGAAACACCACGTGGGAGCTCTCCTGGGCATCTCTGTAAGTACTGTTCAAATGAACGAAGTTTTCTACAGTCAAAATATAATCTTGGGCAAACACAAAGCACAGAATAGTTTACACACACTATCTCTTTACCGAATATGTGCAGTGAGCGTTAACTGCTAGTGGTCACTGCGATGGAGTCACCCGAACCGGCTTCATGCATGAAAGGTTGGCAGTCGCTGAGACCAAACTGTGTGAAATATTTTCTTCATAACAGAATGAAGCCTCAATGCAGCGATCCACAGCGACCGACTGTACGTCTACATGCATGTCCGCGTACATTGTTTCGCTTTTGCTATGAGCGTGTTTTAATTCACACCCTGCCGTGAGTTTTAGGCCGCAGCATATGAGCATTGGCAGTACACTAGCAATCATTGTTGCATGGACACTGTCAGAGCTGTTCAAAAATAATTTCATTAGAACTCGGGGCTTTGACGCCTATGACGGTGGCCTTGTGCTGTGCCGTCGGGATGATTCAATCTTTTTTTTTTTTTTCGTCTTGGACATTTCAATGTCATTATTTCTCAAGTTGCATTGAACTGTACGTTTATCAGTCTTTTCAGTGAGTAATTACCCGCTGCTTCTTTTTCTAAATCCCGTATATTTCATCGTTTTGGTGCGCACAAGCATAATCATATGACATGCCTTTTTTTAATCTGCTTTTTACCGTTACCTTTCCATTCCAGTGAACTTGTATCTAGCATAAAAAAGTTCACAGAACAGAACTTCGTGATATTAGCCGGGCATCATGCGCTGGCGGAAGTCTCTGTGTGCGCTTTCTGCTACTCATTGTGAACATCGCAGCCCCATCGTCGTAACAGAAATCTTCCTCGCGGAAGTGCTTGCTGCACACCGGAGTTGTGGCTGATGGCTGCTTGCCGGTTCTAAGTTTTGCAGTCCAAGCTTCGCGCAGCTTCTTGTCCAGCGGGTATGCGTGAAGACTTACACTGGGCTCAATTGTGTACAGCTGGCACTGCGGCACCGAGCAGTAGCCTACCAGTTGGACACCTTCAAAGCCAGCCAGTACGCCTATTAACAGTCTTTCACGCGTTAAGCACACACCCCAAGTGGGAAAACTGTCATGTCATTAACTCGCGTTTCTTCCCTCACCTAATCTGCTCTTTTCTGATCCCTTAACGTTACACCCATCGTTCTTCTTTCCATAGCTCGTTGCGTCGTCCTCAGTTAAAGGGACACTAAAGTGAAAAACGATTTCTTCTGCATCAGTAAATTACCGTTCTACAACACCAAAAACACCCCTCTTACAACGATAAGACGTTTGGTAAGCCAGAAATAGCGCAAGAACGAAATACGGGTGGCGACGCCTACTTGAGTTCCCGCACCTGGGGGCTGTGACGTCATGGATTTTGATGGCATCTTCTAGGGCCTGCTAATTATACATAGCGGTACAGATTGACTACATTGTGTTCTAAAGGAATGAAATATTAAACATGGCAAGTTTCGGGAACCTTTATTCAGCCAACGCGGCCCAAATGCGAAAACATACTTTGGTATCCCTGACGTCACGCTGACGTTGCGGCGTTGAGATTTCGGCGCGAAATTCAAATACTGATACTTCGACCTCCATTTTCTCATCTTGTAATCAAACTATTATTTTGAAATGACTGCCTGCAGGGGCCGAATCTTATAACGGTTCGGAATACGAACCGTTCACTTCGCCGCTTACGTCACTAGATGTGCCACTCCCAAGCCGGCGGTGGAAGAAGGGGAGTACGCGACCAATAGATGAAAGGGTGCCACCTCTGAAGTGTACGTCACTATATGACGACCTAATCGAGGAATTGCAGAATGTTTCTGCTTGCTAAATAAATGTAAAATATAAATTAAATATTATACGCCAAGTTTTGAAGTATAAACTTGTGGTGCCGGGCGTTTACGCAATGCAGAAGTAATTTATTAATGTCATTCTTTTTTATTCTCAGCCCACAGGTGGTATCGTAAGCGTAAATGAGTTGGCAGAGCGTAGCGCTATGTCGTCTGCTACCAGGAGCTCGCACGATGCATGCAACAGGAACGCACTGCCAGCACTTCTCAAGTAGCTAGCGCGACAAAGCCGTGAACTGGTTCTTAGGGACACCTTTACTAGCCGACTATTTCAATTTTCCTTCTTTTTTCGCCCTTCGTCATCGGCTCAGACATGACTTGCTCGCCGCCGCGCTGCCGCTATCGCTGCGATCTGCCCCACGGCGCGTCGCGTGATAGAAGCAATGGAACTTAAATCGAACATTACGATACACGGGCCTGCATTGCCTGCGCGAAGTCAAATCGAAGAGTGTGGTGTTGACGGTGCGTGCTGTGCCGTGAAATTGAGAAACAAAGTATGGCACTCCCGAGCTAGAGAAAAAAGGGCAGCCAAATAAAAAATAAGAGAGCTCCACAATACCTTCCCGTCCTGTCTGTATAGTTTTAACAGACGAACGAAAGAAGCGCTGAACCAGCCTAGGTTGAACCCTTCTGACTGCTGAACGGCGATCTGCGAGCTATTCACACTGGCGATAGCACTGAGAATTCGATCTCACCATGCAAATATCTCCTTGGCACTGACTTTGAAGCTGAGGTCACGGGAAAGCTGACCCAGCCCTTCAACCGGCCAACACAGTAATTGCGAGAGCAGCTTTGTGGACAATGCCGGCAGCAGAGATCTAGGCAATTCCGATGAATGCTTCGCGTCCGAGTGAGCTCTGGGAGCTGCAGGCCGGTGGCGATGAACCGCAGCGCGCAATATTCCTTCCTCTGCGGGGAATGGCCACTCGTACGCTTGCAGCCGAGTCTCCTCCATTTGATAGCGTAGCCTGCTAAAGGTCTACTTAGAAAGCCAGCAAGGGCGATGCAACTCATTATCCGTCACTTCTTCGAACGCGTATCGCACTTCCAGCAGTGGTCGACACCGAAAGAGCAACGCCAAGCAGACGACGAAGGCAAGTAATAGCCTCCGAAGCAACCAACGCGCGCGCGCGCGACGCCCGCGTGTCTCCGGGGACGCGCGACCGGCGCGCGCGGCCAGGGTCAGAAGCCAACAGCCAAGCCACAGCAACGGAACCCAAAGCGGACTACCCCTTCGCCGGTTCCTACGACCGGTTCGCTTTGAAGATGATTGACAGATGCGTGACGTATTCGAAAATTGCGATACCGCCCCGCTGCCTCTGACGACCTGTGACGTAATCAAAATTTTGGCCAATCAGGTGAGGCCAAAGGAACGGTTCCCCAACCGAACCGTTATAAGATTCGGCCCCAGGGTTCTCAAACAATACTCCATTAGTCTAAACTGATTTATTGTTTCCCTTTAGTGTCCCTTTAAAGTAGAACCCTTTTCGTAAGCTTCCAGGTTTCTGCCCCGTACGTGCTAATTCGAGTTCTTACCATCCTATGGTCACTGCAGCGCACCTTGCCAAGCACGTCCACATCTTGTATGATGCCAGGGTTAGCGCAGAGTATAAGGTCTGTTTCATTTCTAGTCTCGCCATTCGGGCTCCTCCACGTCCACCACGTCCACTTTCGGCTATCCCGCTTGTGGAAGAAGGTGTTCATTATTCGCATGTTATTCCGTTCCTTAAGGTCTGCCAATAACTCTCCCCTGCTATTCCTAGAACCTATGCCCTATTCCCCCACTGACTTGTCTCCAGCCTGCATCTTGCCTGCCCTGGCATTGAAGTCGCCCCTTAGTATAGTGTATTTTGTTTTGACTTTACCCATCGTCCATTCCACGTCGTCATACATACAAGCTTTCAACTTCCTGGCCATCATGACTGGATGTAGGGGCGTAGGCCTGTACGACCTTCAATTTGTACCTCTTAGTAAGTTTCACAACACGACCTGCCACTCTCTCGTTAATGCTATAGAGTTCCTGTATGTTACCAGCATATATCCTTTTTAATCAGGAATCCGACTCCTAGTTCTCGTCTCTCCGCTAAGCCCCGGTAGCACAGGACGTGCCCGCATTTTAGCACTGTATTAGCGGCGAGAATTAGGAGTGGCGCCCTCTCGCGTGTGACGTCACGGCCAGGACGTCTTCGCTCCGTCTCGCTCGGCGGCCGCGTGCGCTCGTTTCCTTCGTGTATGCTTGGGGCATGGGTGGCTCGAGCCGCACTTATTCAAGGGTATGTCGGCTTCTTTCTGCTGTCATGAGTGAACCACAGTTCTTTCTCCTAAAGCACGTGAGTCAATAAAATTTGGGGCTTGGATATCGCAAGCTATGTAGCGTTGAACGGGGCTACTGGTTTTACAATGCATATATGCGCCGTGCCTGTCCATAAATTTTGCGTAAAAAGAATGTCTGCAAATTCAATACGCGATGTGGTGTACGATGCTTGGCTAAACACTTAACATTCCCTTAGAATTTAGCTATGAGAGACATTGCATTTTACATGAAAGAAAAATATTGGTAATTGGCGTCAGCATGTTATCCGTGTTAGAAAGACATTGCCCAGCGAAGCTGTCATCATGATTCTTATTACTCTGGTGAGTTGTTCTAGCCAAATATGGTCATTTATTAATGCGTAAAAGAAAGAGTTAGGCGACCATTTTTTATGAAAAAGTCTGCTGGTAGTTTCACCCCTCTCTGCAACAGGCCTCCCAAAAACGAATCGCTCATGGCTGCTATAACACGACGGCGCGTCATGTAGAGTATTTACATAGTTAATTCACAAATACCATAGTAACAATCACCTGAGAGAAAAGTTTCGTTGTTAAGATCGAGAGCCAATCAATTGCAAGCGATGAAATGTTTCATAGTGGCCCTCAGTAGCCTTTATCGATAATATGGCACACCCATCACGCAACGATAGCACGCAATGGTAGCAACCGACTGTCGGTATGGCGAGGCACGCTTTGTTCGTGAAACCCATCAGTTCACCACAATTTCGAATTGAAACCATAAAACATTTTTTTACAGCTCCAATTGGAATGGCTAAAATATTCTCCAGCTACTAGAGCGCAGATTAGATTGCCAAGAAAAGGAAAATTCAAGCACTTTCTGTCTCACCATGTCTCGATCCAGCGTTATGCAAACGGAGAACTATTCGCTTCGTCGGTACATAAAAGAGAACCTCGCCCAACTGCAGGCAAAATAAAAGTTTGCTCCAATCCAATCGCAAACATTCATAAAGAAAACACCACAAGACATGCATATATATTTACTTGATTTTTGACCACAGGGGAATTATATCTTCAATATGTCCCATACTACTAATAATTGACGCTTCGACTTCTTTCTGGCTGCAGCATGGGGTCCAACAGGCATATATCTCACTGAAAAATTTCGGCCGAGTAGCCTGTGTCAGTTCGCCAAACAAATTCGTCATCTATATTCCTCAAGCAGCAAGCATCAGTAAATTTCTCAAGTGAGTTGAACGTGTAGCACAGAAAAAGGAATATATATTGGTGCATTCCAATTTGTATTCTGTAAATAGACGTAAGCCTACATTAGCTTTACTTCAAATTACCGTCGCTTAAAATAAACACGTGAAGAACCGCCTAATTTTAAGAAGCAGTCAAATAAGCAAGTTGTGCTTGTAGAACCTAACTGCAGTATTAGTTAAGTCCTCGTGTTACTGCCGAGCGTTTTTGTGAAGAAACGCAAAAATTTGATAGTACACCATAAATTACTCGTCGTGAGCAAACCAGTTATAGCGGATTGTAACTGTTGTAGAAGTCATATATAGCCAGTGACTGTGACATACTTGTTGCACCGCGGCAGGTAGGGCGTCATAACTGGATTCTTATTTTCTATATTTTTGCGGTTGTCGATTGAAAAAGCTGCAATGGGCGGATCTGCGCTCCTTCGGCTGGTACTGTAGCGTTGCCTTCGAGAGCTGCATTGTCGTCTAAGAAATAAGTTCTTTGAATAAATTTTCACAAATGAAGACGTCGTAAAAATATATTTGAGACGACCGCCATAAGTATACAGGCAGAGAGAACGAGGGCGAGCAAACTAAAACGCCGCAGAAAGCGCCCGGACACCGCCCGAACTGTAGCAGACGACAGGCGCGAGTCCTTGCCCTGACGTCACGCGAGCGGCGTTCGCAGCGCCCCTGTAGTTCGTTCTCGGGGCTAATATGCTTCTTTTGGCCTCCTAACCTCACTGAGCCCTATTATATCCCATTTACTGTCTGCTAATTCCTCCAATAGCACTGCTAGACTCGCCTCACTAGATAACGTTCTAGCGTTAAACGTTGCCAGGTTCAGATTCCAATGGCGGCCTGCCCGGACCCAGAGATTCTTAGCACCCTCTGCTGCATCACAGGTCTGACCGCCGCCGTGGTCAGTTTAGTTTCGCCCAAAAGGCGAAGCATCAATCGCATAAGCAAGTTAGTAGCCAGCTATATGAAGTAATGATAGTAGATTTATCGGCCGTATAAACTTGTAAACATTCGCTTACTAATTAAATTAAAAAGCGCGGTCTTACCCGCGCACAGGCACACATGAATACATCACAGTGGATGAACGCGGACACTCGCTCCCAAAACGCTGGTGTGAGAAGGTGCGGCAGGAGCAGCGAGCGAAGAGACCGTGCTGCCTATTAGCCCCGAGAACGAACACGAGCGGCGCTGCGAGCGCCGCTCGCGTGACGTCAGGGGGGGGACTCGCGCCTGTCGTCTGCTACAGTTCGGGCGTTGCCCGGGCGCTTTCTGTGGTGTTTTCGTTTGTTCGCCCTCGTTCTCTCTGCTTGTATACTTATGGTGGTCGTCTCAAATATATTTTTACGACGTCTTCCTTTGCGAAGATTTATTCAAAGAGCTAATTTCTTAGACAACAATGCAGCTCTCGAAGGCAACGCTACAGTGCCAGCCGAAGCGACACAGACCAGCCCATTGCGTGTTTTTCATGCGCGGATAGACAATCGCAAAAGCATAGCCTACAGGAATCCAGTTATGATACCATACCTGCCGCGGTGCAACAAGTATGTCACAAAGCTGGCTATATATGACTTCTACAGCAGTTACGTTGATTTTATGCCGCTAAAATAGGTTTGCTCACGACGAGTAGTTCATGGTATAATATCGAATTTTTGCATTTCCTCACAGAAACGCTCGGCAGTAGCACGGGGACTTAACTAATACTGGAGCTTAGATTCTACACGCCTCACTTGCTTCTTTAACTGCCTGTCAACATTAGGCGGTTCTTCACGTGTTTATTTTTTTTAAGCGGCGGAAATTTGAAGTAAAGTTAATGAAGGCTTACAGCTATTTACAGAGTACAAATAGGAATGTACCAATATATATTTCCTTTTCCGTGTTACACGTTCAACTCACCTCTTTAGCGCGCGTTTGTTAATGATTAATAATGTAAGTTATGTTCCTCTTTTTTTCTCTATATTACCAAGTGTATATCATTTATTTATTTCAATGCCGCAGTGTGTTTTGCATTGTTATTGTGGAAATATTTCACTGTTCTTTCATATATTGTATAACTGCAATGTTTTATGGCCACTATATAAATGTAATTTATATGGCGCTTGATGTGTTACCCCATGCAGCAATATTGTACCTAAAGGGGTGAGGTTACCTCAAGCCTCGTCTGTGCGACATTTTTCCCTCATCCACCTCCACTTACCACTCCTCTGTACATGTGTGTGCGTAAATGGAAATTAATAAACCAAATCAAACTCACTTGAGAAATTTACTGGTGCTTGCTGCTTGAGGAATATACATGACAAATCTGTTTGGCGAACTGACACAGGCTGCTCGGCCCAATTTTTTTAGTGAAGTATGCCTGCTGGACCGCATAGCTGCAGCCAGAAAGAAGTCGAAGCGTCAATGATTAGTAGTATGGGACATATTGAAGATATCGAAATTCCCCCGGTGGAGGGTCAGAAATCAAGTGAAAGTATATGCAAGGCTTGTGGTGCTTTCTTTATGAATGTTTGCGATTGGATTGGAGCAAACTTAATTTGCCTGCAAGGTTCTCTTTTATGTACCGACGAAGCGAATAGTTATCCGTTTGTATAATTGAATAACGCTGGATCGAGACATGGTGAGACAGAAGGTGCTTGAATTTTCCTTTTGTATACAGGAAATCTAAGCTCCGGTGTAGTAGCTCGAGAATACTTTAGCCATTCCAGTTGGCGCTGTAAAAAACATGCTTTATGGTTTTAATTCGAAGTTGTAGTGAACTGATGGGTTTCGCGAACATAGCGTGCCTCGCCATACGGACAGTCGATTGCTACCGTTACGTGATCAGGGGTGTGCCATATTGTCGATAAAGGCTACTGAGGGCCACTATGAAACATTTCATCACTTTCAATTGAGTGGCTCTCGATCTTAACAACGAAACTTTTCTCTCAGGTGATTGCTACTATGGTGTTTGTGAATTAACTATGTAAATACTCTGCATGACGCGCCGTCGTGTTAGCAGCCATGAGCAATTCGTTTTTTGGAGGCCTGTTTCAGAGGGGGATGAAAGTAGCAGCAAACTTTTTCATAAGAAATGCGCGCCTATTTTTTTACGCATTAATGAATGGCCATATTTGAATAGAACAACACACCAGAGTAATAGGAATCATGATGAGAGCTTCGCTGGGCAGTGTCTTTCTAAAATCAAATAACATGTTGACGCCAATTACCAAATTTTTCTTCCATGTAAAATGCAATGCCTCTCATAGCTAAATACTAAAGGAATGTGAAATGTTTAGCGAAGCATCATACACAACTTCGCGCGTTGAATTTGCAGATATTCTTTTTTTAGTCAACATTTACCGATAGACACGGCGCATATATGCATTGCAAAACCTAGCAGACCCCTTTAACGCTACTTAGCTTGCGATATCCAAGCCGCAAAGTTTCTCGACTCACACGCTTTTGAAGAAGAAACTGTGGTTAAGGTATGGCAGCTGAAAGAAGCCGACGTATTCTTCAATACGTACGGCTCGAGCCACCCATACCGCAAGCATACACGAAGGGAACGAGCGCGCGCGGCAGCCGAGCGAGCCGGAGCGAGCGGCGTCCTGGCCGTGACGTCACTCGCGAGAGGGCGCCACTCCTAATTCTCGGGGCTAATTGCTTCAACACTAATTGAGCGGCGTGAACACAGCGCTCGCGAAGCTCCCCATCACAGATCGCTTTCAAAATAAGGCCCGCGCGACCGCGCCATACGCAGTTGCCGCCGTAGTAGAATCTCTAGAACCCCTCCCCTTGGTGCTTTCCGCACGACGGAAGACGACACGCTTCCTCCCCGCTTTCCTCCCTCGCATGCGCGAGATTGAGCTACCACCATCGGCTCACCCGCGCACGCTTTCACTCGCACATACAGCGACAACGACTAAATCATCGCCCTTGGGCTTCCTGCGGAACAACATGGCGACGACGATGGCAGAAATGCGCCTGGAGTGTACATTTAATTGCCATCGCAATAAAATCTCACGCCGAATGCACCACATTCGCAGGAAGGCGGCTATGTTAAACAGGCTTAGCTTGGCTAAGCCAAAAATGCGTGGCATATTGCGCGGTCTCTCTTTTTTTTTTTTTTTGAGGGCGAGGTATTGCTTGGCGGCACTCGATTTTCGCCTCACGCGCCGGCGCAGCGCCCCTAGCGGGAGGAGCGGGAGTCAGGTGGTGGCTGCGGCCGTGCGCGACCGCGCGAGTTGGGGCCCAGCACGGAGGAAGGAAACTAAGGAGAGGCCCTGACGTCACTCTTTGTGAAGCAAAAGTGAAGGCGGAAGTTGGCGTTGCTCATGGCGATGCTCCGCCTTTTGTGCCACCCTCCTCTCTTGTTTACATCTTTCGCGAAACCAAGCGAAAGATGTAAAGATGCACCGTGCTCTGCCGGATGTTGCGCGCGCGCTCGCGCAACATCCGGCAGAGCACGGTGCAGGTAACACAGCGCAACAAGACACGGTGACTAACGCAAACCCGCCCACACAGCGCCTTTGCCACGGCACGAAACCTACAGAGCAACACGTGTGAGCGCTCAAAAAATCAGAACAACGCCGCCATTGTGGCCCAAAAGGCGTGGCCATGCAGCAAAAAAATAAAAAAGCAGCAAAAAAAATGAGAACCTATACGTCATTTCCGCCACACTTTTCTCCTAGCTCGCGGAGGGGGTAGGGCCTCTCCTTAGTTTCCTTCCTCCGTGGGGCCCAGCTTTTCCGCCGGCTGTCGTGACGTCACGTCACGTGGTTGGTGGCTGCCCGGCTATGGAGCCACCATAGCCCGGCCGCGCCTAGGGCTGAACTGAGTGATTGTAATATGCAACGCATAAAAAAGCGGCGGTGGCCCTGCGGTGGCGGCGGAGAGACAGCGTCGCCATGCCCGAAGCAGCTCGCAAACCTCGGGCTGTCTACGCGCTCGAGCAATGCGCCACTCGCTTGGAAGTCGCTCGGGCATCGAAGATGCGTCATTTGGAAAAGGCGGCGGCGCAACCATAGAGTTTCATACGATAAGTATTGTGAAGGTCGCGCACCATAGAAGCGGGACCAGTGACGTAGCTACAGGGGGCCGTGGCAACACCCTCTAGAGAACTTAAGGCCTTCTGGCTGACCCTCTCCCCTTGAGCGACGTCACGCACAAGAGGCCAACATAGAAGTTCCGTGCAGCGTGCTACGAAGCTACGAGCGGCGCACCAGTTTTGAAAATGAAGCGCGGAAGATATACAATGGTTAACCCTGGCTATTCGGAGAAGACCGAGGGGACGAAAGCGGCAACAACAATTCAATTAGTTCCAGGAGCCCTGCCGCTCCTTGAATAGCTTCGGTGTTAAACAAGTCCCGGCATGCTCGGCCATGCTATTGCATGCTTCCGAACGCAAATTTTTTTCTAGACGTGACCAGTGCATGTAGTCTCAACACTTGTGCTGTGCTTGCGATTGCGTGTACCGCGAGTCTTCATTGCCCCGGAATGTGGAGTGCCATGCCAAGATATGCCTAATAAGTGCTGCGTGCCCAATTGCCGGAGCAATTACATGTACAAATCAAGGCAGAAAAATAATGTCTTCAAGTTGCCGCAAGATGAAGAAGCCCAGAGTGCCTGGATTAGGGCGCTACCACGTGCAGACTTCATTGTATTAGCGCACTCCAGGGTAAGATGTTCAGAACTTCTTTAAATAGTTACTTTCGAAAAATACGGAAAGGGTAATTGCTCAATTACAGCAAGTGCATTTACAGAAAGTGATGATTCCTCAGAGTTCGACGCCTGCGAGGATAGACATAAATCTGAATTTGTGTTAAGGCACCTTTTGTGGTGTAGCATGAATATTATATTGAAGAACTACTGCTGCAAGATGAATGACAAAATATTGGATGCCAATGCTAAGGCAAGGAAGAGAAAAGCCCAAACTGCGCAATAAGGCAGCTGTTTTCGTGTAAATAGCTGCACAAATGTTTTATATCCAATTTCTAACCTCATTTGAGTTGTTGTAAATTAGTGGACTGCGGTAATTAGTGCGTCGAAAGCGAAATTATTCGTTTGACCATAATCTAGATTGTAATAAATACATGTTTGCCCAATAAAATTGTTCATTCGCAATTGTGAAGCTAATCGAGTGCATTGCATTCGTCAGTGCCATGCCGTAAAAACCACAAGTACAAAATACGGAAGGAGAGGTTTTTATGGATTCAATTTACTTGAAGTAATAGGTATGAAGTATGGGGTATAATACTAAATAATAATAATAATTCACAAAAAACGTACATTACAAAGACGACAAAGCGCGATGCTATAAAAGCTTCTGGCATCAATACGTACACAAGCTTTACAAAGCTGTTTTGAGTCTGTGCCTCTTAAAAAATGCTTTGTAAGGTACTTGCTGCTCATTCCGCAGTTTCGACTGAAGAAAACGTGTGGAGTGGTCAATAAAAGCATACGGCTGCTAGGTGAACCAAGCGGCGATCCCTTCACTGAACCCGTATCCCCGAGCGTGCCGATGGCCTCTTGCCCGTGACGTCACTCGCCGAGCACTCCGGCCTTCTAGTCTAGGAGGTGTTGGCCGTGGGCCCCGGGTGCAGGGGGCCAGTGGGGGGGTGGGGAGGGGGGTGTCATATATGCCTGAAGACACCCCTCTTTCCGCCGGCTACACCCGGGGGGGGGGGGGGGTGGAGGTGACAGAAGCCCTATGGGCCCCGGGTGCCAGACGACCTAGCTATACGCCACTGAGCGGGACGCAATTATTCCTTCACTTAGTTCACTATACAGGTGATTTCGTTGTAGCAGTATTCGTTGCAGAGGCACCTGACTGGACGGCGATTCTCGTAAAGCCCACTGACTGACACCACGTACAACGACTGCACTGCGGGGATTTGGATAACCATGGGTTGAATGTGCTTGCATAGATGCGTGCTCGTCATTCGCACGATTGCTTATTGGGCCGCGCTTTAGACGCTGCGTAACGCATTCGATGCCGCGGCGCCGTTTCCCATCCACTTTCTTGGGTATTTTTATGTATATACGTATTACAGTGTTCGCCATGGCACCACCACTCGCGATCGCCTTGGCGGTGGATGCAGAACATTGCTTTCTCCTGCAAGGCGTCACGTAATGCGAAGACGTGGGTTCGTATGCCATCTGCGGCCATTTGTTTTTTCGTGGGCCTAAAAGGATGGACCAGACTATATTTTTTGCAAGTAGCCGACCTGTTTAGTGGCAGCCTGCTGGTGGTCGGCGTAATTGTGATTCACCTTAATCTGCTCCCCCCCCCACCCCCTCCCACCTCTCGTCAATCCACCGTGGCTTAGTTAGGACCACGTTCGGGCCCAGATGTACCGCTGCGCGCCGAAGACTCCCGCCTACCTTCAGGAACCTGTACCCCACGAGTGTCTCCGAGATCGCACTGGCGCAGGGTGTCGAAACGAACCGGAACTAAGCCAAAAACCGGACATGAACCGTTATTTTCATCAGAACAGGAACCGAACTGTTATTTTTCTGCCATCTTGGAACCGAACCTGAACCGGAACTTGCTAAGGGAACCGTTCCTTACGGCTTCGACAAACGCTTCAGTAGGCCCTGTGGACACTCTGGTAAAGCCCGTCAGAGCGGAAACGTGGACAGTCTCAAAGCATTGCGTAGTCGGCAAATGATTCCCACCGGTACTGTCAAGAATCAAACAACTTCAATTCAGTTCTGACATGTATGTTGATTTTTGTGCAGCCAAGACTGCCTTCTGCGATGAAAAATGCGGGCACGTGCTCGCACATGTTGCTGCAGCAGTGGGATCAGAACCGTTCTGTTCAGCTTCCTGTTCTGTTTTAAATTATTAGGCCTAAGAAAAATATTTTTGTAAGATTTGAATGATTTTTGACACCCAATGACATTTTCACACTGTAATTGCATTGGGGAAATTCCAAGAATTATGTTTTATCATTGCAAGAAGCGGACACTCTTAGTGCGCCCTTTTATTAATTTTGAGGTTCCAAACAGGTGCCTTGTACAAAAAAAAAAAAACAGCTTAAGGAATTTAAAGGTGCCCGGGCTCTTCAACATTTCAAGCAAGTGAAAAACTTCACCGACGACACTCGGTATTGCGAAATTTGCGCGCAGCTCTATACGTGTTTTATTAAGTTTGTTTTATTATTAGTGTCTATTAAATTTTGCAGCTGTGCGGGCGATGGGACGCTCGCACATATTATCTGTCTCCCCGCGATATAGTGCCCAGAGACAAGTGATGTGCAGAGTACTGGACCAGTTGGACAATCGTCCACTATCAGAACTCAAAGCTTTAGGTCAGTGCTCCGAGAGAACATCCGCGTCTAAGACTTTACTCGCGTTATTTAATGTTCCTGCGGCCTACAGGGCTTCACGTAAGAACGCCGCCCCCTACCGCTCTATAGTGTACGCGCTTTGTTCGTGCTCGTCTCTCTTTCTCTCTATCTCCCCTTTCCACTCTTTGAATGTCGCACGTTCAAAGCAAGCCTCGTAGGAATTCTAGTTTATTTTCGACGACGGCAGTCGTATATGCATGAGCTTTCTGTTGTATTGTTCACTCGCACTGTCCGCACGCCGTGCCGTGCCTTGTACACCCTTCCCACCGTGCAGGATAACCAACCATAACTACCTCTGATTAACCTCCCCGCCTTTCTTTGTATTCTCTCTCTCTCCAGCTGTTGCGTCAAGTCAATGCTCGGGCACGTCATACAGTCGCAGTAGGCTGTGGATGTCAACCTGCTGCGTCATGTACATGGTGTCCGCAGTGGCGAAATGGAACGACATAGCTTTTTTTTTCTTTAAATGGGATTAGCATTCTTTGGCTGTACATTTTGAGCCTATCTGTCTGCCTAGTCTCTTACGCCTACCAAGTGGCCCAAGTTTTTCTGCTTGCTTGGGCCACTAGGTATGTGCCCGCGGCCATGCTTCAGTCATGGTAGTTCCATTGTCATCACAACTTTGTCATCCGACTCTCCTCATATCGTCGTCGTCATACATTCGTTGTCGCACCACCATCGGGATGCCGTCGTGATCGTTGCATCGTCATCATTTCAACTTCGTGATCTGACTCGTCGTGCCGTCTTCGTCACGCGTTCTACGCCAACTCAGTGACCCAAGTTGTCTAGTAGCTTGGCCCAACGTTACTAGACTAGTTGGCTTGGCCCACTTGGTATGTGCGTGTGTTCGTAACGCCGTCGTGGTCGTTTCATTATCGTCATTCCAGTTTTGTCATCCCGCTCTCCTCATGCCGTCGCCGTCTCTTCGCATGCATATAGTCGTCATACATTCGTTATCACATCATTGTGATGCTGTTGTGCTCGTTTCATCGTCCAGCTTCGTCATCCGACTGTGACAGTCTTCGTGATACAGTCGTCGTCGCCCCATTGTCGTCGAACCCTCGTCTTCGTCCCGTTGTCATCGTGCCGTTCTCGTGTCATCGTCCTCCTTGCGTCGTCGGGATGCCGTCGCGGTTGTTCCATCGTTGTCATTCTCACTTCGTCACCCGATTCGTCATGCCGTTGTAGTATAGACACCATGGTTTTCGCACATTCGTCGTCATGCAGTTTTGGTCCTGTCGTCGGCGTGACGCTGTCATTTTATCGTCGTCATCACTTCAGTAACGTTTTACCCCATCGTCGACATGTCATCTTCGTTGATTGATAGAATATTGTCACGTGGTCGTGACGTCAAAGAACACAGTAGCAATACTGTGAAACACAAACCTAACTTTTATTGGGCGAACCTGTGCCCACAAAAGAGGCTACACTTATAGCACGACGATAGCGGCGAATACGGTCGGCGATCGTCGAAAATCTGATCAGCGGGTCAAGCGCGTCGGCTTTTATACAACAGTCGTCGAACGTTCCAGACTAATCGTTGGGACCCGCGTGCCTTCCACGAAGTTCTACACCATTCGCGTCACGCGATGAAATCTGATAGCACAAGGTTCGGTGACAACAGACAACCGGATAGAAGCATCGATAACTTTCCAGAAACTTCGGATGCATGCAGGCGCGTCCCGCGCTGTGCGATAACATTTGTTAGGTGGCGAAACCTGGTCGCCCGATAAAGATAAGTACGCGTGTCAATATCTTCGTCATTCGTCGTCAGACACTCGGTATCGCGCATCCGTTGTCATACAGTCGAAGCCGTGCCATTGTGGTCGTGCCGTGACATTCGAGCTCCGTCGTCCTGTTTTCGTCGGTCCATCGCTTTCGCGCCATCGTCGTCATACAGTCATCGTCGTCACATTGTCCTCATATCGTAGTTGCACTGTCGTCGTTATACCGCATGTGTCATTCCATCGGCGAGATTCCTTCCTTGTCATTGCGCCATACAATCGTAGTCGTGCTGCCATGCTTGAGAGACCTTGGCAAACAAGTGCCATAGCAAATGAGACGATATCGAAGCAACCGAAGTCCCAGAGTGACCACTACAGATGTTAAATAAACGTAAATTCAGAGATGCGGTGTATCAGTACATTTGCTCGAATGCTATCGCATTACCATCGACAGTCATCGATATATGAATTATTCCATAATTTTATTTCCCATTCTATCTATCTATCTATCTATCTATCTATCTATCTATCTATCTATCTATCTATCTATCTATCTATCTATCTATCTATCTATCTATCTATCTATCTATCTATCTATCTATCTATCTGAATGAAGACAATGGAATTACCACAGTGACATCACGGGTATGGTATTACAGCGACAGTATAATTGTAGGGCGACGATGGCGTGTCCGCGACAGCATCACAACCACGAGCGATTGTCGAGTGGCCAAAGCTATTAAATAGGTTGGTCCACTGGGTCGGCGTAAAAGGGCTGGCGTCGACGGCAGGACCAGAGTCAGATGATGATGACGATAGAATGATCACGGTGGCACCACGACCATTAGCGCATACCTAGGCTTAAGCGGGCAGTCAACTTGTACCATTAGGTCGAGAGAGGCTAGCTAGCTAGCTTTTGCGGGGGTTCATAGCAGTTGAGAGGGCATTGTGGCGACGCGATGGAAAGGCTCAAACGAGTTCCTTGCGTCGCCTTCCTTCTCTGCCGCGCTCCTGGTGTGGCCATGCGCTATAGGTGGCGCGTGAGATGATCCATCATGGCCGGCACAGAGATAATCAGAATCGCTGGCTGCGTGTCCGTGTTGCACGCCGAATTTATGCTCGTCGGCTGCGGAAACAGGTAATGACTCTATCGTCTTGCAAAGCAAGTATATTTAGCAGACTTGATGGATGGCCTTCAAACATAAAAAAAAAAGAAAGTGGGGGGGGGGGGGTGTGCGTTACAGAAGACAAGGAATTCCTGAATGCCGGCTATCTAATTTGTCACGGCCTCCTTCAAGGCATGCAGCGCAGAAGCTATCATTATTGAAGGGCTGTTTGTACAGACGTTGCACGTTCAAAGCAAGCCTCCTAGAAATTCTAGTGTATTTTTGACGACGGCAGTCGTATATGCATGAGCTTTCTGTTTTATTTTTCATTCGCGCTGTCCGCACGCCCTGTACACCCCGCGTGAACACACAAATGGTATTTTTGAATAACAATTCGCGCCCAGCGTAAGTATACATGACTATCGTGCTTATCCAGCATGGCGTGCATGCTTGTTGCACGGCACACGGGCGTCCTTGCATTTCGCCCCCATCGAAATGCGGCCGTCGTGGCCGGCATCAAAAAGATACTTGCTTCTTTTGCTCTAACAAGGAGTGACACGGCACAGTTCTTCAACGGCAGTAGATTAGCACCTTAAGAACCCGTGCTAATACTACCGCACAAAAAAGTAAAGCCGCAAGAATACTTCAAACCACGGTCCCACGAACGTGCGTGGCGTCGCATATGGCCAGTTAAAGCTATCGGCCGCCTCAATATCAACGCGTCGTTCATTTCCCACTGGTACTCGCGAACCAGATACAGCTACCTAACGGGTCGACAAATAATCAACTTGCGGCGGTGTTTCGACAGGCTTATAACGTCGTAGGGCATATATAGGCGCGTTCTCGTTAGCTTGTCGTTCCGTGCCGCCTTGGACGTTCACGTAAGCTTCGGCCACAACGTCGTAAAAGCTTAATGCTTATGCTCAGTTTGTGATCGATGTCCAATTAGCATTTTGCTTGCCGATGCCGCTCCGGAAGTGGTATTTGGCCCCAACAAATTGCGCGATACCAACCTTCACTGGCGCCGTCGCATGCTTGCCGATCGGGAGCTTCACCGTCCATTACTTTTTATACACGCGTACTTCGGAAAGGAATGAACATATGTTTCATCCTTCCCCACTCGATTGGTGCATTGAGGCACGCAACATATCCTCTTGCCTTTAAATGGTTTTCGTGACGCGAAAACAAGCTGTCAACAAATCGGAAACGCGTCCGCACAAACCGGGCCACACTATATGGTTCCTAGAATATCAATATTCTAGGGACCGTAGCCATACAGTGCGGATAATGCTTGACGCGTTTTTCTCAATGGCCACTCCACAGCGCAACCGTCTGTGTGCATTGCGAATATGCACGCTGTTAAGTTCTGAACCACCGCCCTACGCGGCGTGCAAGATGGTGACGGCAGCAGCTGTGGGAAAGTCGAAGGAAGAGGAAAAGAAAGTTTCGTTTCAAAATGGAGCTGGGCAGGCGATGCAATGCGTAGGGCAGATAGCCGGTGGACCATTAGAGTTATACAGAATGGGTGTCAAGAGAAGGGAAGTGCAGTCGAGAACGGCAGAACGGTAATGACGCTCTTGGTGTTTCCCTTGTCTATATTGACCTATGGGGAGACGGGGGCGTAAAAAGATCTCGGTATAGTGTATTGTGCGCTCAGACGTGTGTGCTGAGATATGTAAATTGCTCCGACATGGAGTGTGCTCCTATATCCATATAGCCAGTTGTGATTTGTTGATTTGTAAATATGTAAAATAAATAAATGCGTTTCCTTCAACGTCTCGACCTCACCTCCTCACCAATGGGCAACTCTCGGTGATCGAGACGGAAGACGGCGTGAGACCGCGTAGTCATAAACGTGCTAACTTGAGCTGGTTGGTACATGTCTGAAGAAAACGAGTAACGTGGTTGCTACGTACATCGGCCCAACTGGCCGTTATATTAATGACCGCCTGAGAGAACATTCAAATTAAAATGAAGGGATGTGTTGGCAGCCACCTAGCCGTGCATAGCTCCCGGTGTTGTTGTCGTGCATCGTTTGACAAATGCAAAATACCTTAGGCGATATGGTGACCAGCCTGCACATGAGATACATGAAGCTTTTTTCATCGACAAGAAAGGCGATATGTTCGTGAGCGTGCCTTCGGTATCGCTCCTCGCGCAAGAACTCTCGTATCTTTCACGTGGATGGTGGCAGCCATTTAGTTGCGTGGTTTTCATATTATCCATCGTCATCATCTTTCTGACGATGTATTCCTAATATGTGTTCTCTCCCTCCTGCGTATTCAAGTGCCTGTATGTATTGCTCTGTGCGCAATAAAATATTGGTTGAAAGTCAGCGCTTCGTCTGTGGCAGTCACGTCCCGTTGTCCTGCTCCGTTACTCGTTTTCTTCCGCCTAGCTTTAGGGCGACGCCCCGGTAAGGCGCAGGTCAGCTACCACGTTTCATAGGCGCACTGCGGCTGCGTCCCTAACATAGCCTGCCCGATTTTTTTAAAATATTATTATGGAAGAACGGCGTAATGAGGCTAGATACGTAGATGCACCCAAGAGAGAGAGAGAGAGAGGAATACAGGAAGGCAGGTATGCTAACCAGTCAATAGTCTGGTTGGCTACCCTACGCTGGGGGATGGGAGAAGGGGAAGAGAGAGAAGGGAGAGAGAAGGTTAGATATAGATGCACCCAAAGCGACTGAGGTAGGCTGAGCGCTACTCGGGCTAAAATGTTAGCAAATTTAGCGTGTCCGGTATTCGGGCAAGCGCGGGCGGTTTTCCGGTTTAGCGGGGGCGTCAAGGTGAGCGGCCCGATCGGTGGCGCCAGCTGGTGGCGCAAAGCTCAACCACACAAACACAGAGCTAATTACTGTATTCTGCTTAGCTGCTGGGGTAAATTTTCGACAGTGGCGTAATCGTGTTCACAATTACGCCGCTGCCAAAAATTTGCACGAGTGGCGAAGCAGGATATGGTGAGTTACTGCAGTTTTAGCTATGCGTTTGTCTGGTTGAGCTCTACAACACCAGGCGGCTTCACCGCTCACGTTTACGCCCCGACCATCCGGTAATCGGCCCAAACCGCTCCCGTTTACCGGAATAGCGTACAAGCTAAAAGTCTCTAATATCTATGCAGAATCCAGATACCTGAATCCTCCATTTAGGATCTTCTTTCGTGGCACGAGCAGCGCAGGCGACATCGCGGAGCGTGCTGCTGCACGAGGCCAAGGTGCGCTCGTCGTTCTAAGTCTCCATTATATCATGCGACCTGACGATCGCTTTTCCTACAGCTTCGGGAGTCCTTGCTAACGCATCCCACACTCCACAAGGAAACCGGGAAAATGACGGTCAAAAAAGGGCGAGGAGGCACGATGTCTCCAATACTGTTTACTGCGTGTTTTGAAGTATTCGAAGTATTTAGGAGTGAAGATCAATGACTGACGTGTCAGCAACCAGTGGTTTGCAGATGACACTGTGCTATTCGCCAATGATGGAGCAGACTTGCGACAAATGACTCGGTACTTTAGTCTACAAAGTGTGAGAGTGGGTAGGGATGGAGATTAACGGGCCGAACACACTGGGTAGTGTTCAACAGCCTGGCAAGACAAAGATGACTCGTGATTAGCAGTGCTACTCTAGAATGTGTGCGAGAGTGTTGTTATTTAGGCCAATTACTTGCAGGGGACCCTGGTCGTGAGAAATAAGTTTAGAGAAGAAATAAAATGGGTTGGAGCAGATACGGCAACCATTACCAAATGATGACCGGCAGTTTACTGCTATCCTTCAAAATAAAAGTTAGTCATTGCATTCCACAAGTACTAACATATGGAGCAGAAACTTGGAGGTTAACAAAGAAGCCCGATAACAAGTTAATGACCGCGCAAAGGGCGATAGAACGAAAAATGCTAAGCGAAACATTAAGAGACAGGAAGAGAGCGATGTGGATCAGAGAGAAAACGCGGATAGTTTATATGCTACTTGACATTAAGAGAAGAAAATAACGCATTTGTTGAACTAAATGAACAGAGGGGCCCGATCTTAATTACCCATAACCATGTATATATATATATATATTAGGCCTACAGATAATGAAGCCGACGAGAGCATAGGGGAAAATACTTCTTTTATATGGACTGTATAGAAATAAATGAAAATTAGTACTGGACTTGCAGAACGTTTCTACCAAGGCTTTCGTCAGGGCTTCGATGTGTTAGGGAAATGAAACGTTGGTGAGAGTGAAAGGCTTCCCTTGTCGGCCCACTGTCCTCAACTTCAAGTCTTCCTGCCAACCCGTTGCCTTGTTTGGAGCCCTTTTGTTGAACAATGTACGGGTGACAGGGCTTACATCAGGCGAAGTATATGACATCTGCCTTTAACCCTGCCATCCAAGACCTTTATCTAAAACAAAAGAAAATATGCAGATCCTACGCACTGTAGGAATCAATGGAAGCGAAGCTTTCTGTGCGGTTTTCTTTGATTGACGATGACTAGCGGTGATGCTAATTGACGGCGAATGTTTCTTCAACGTTCAGTCCAACACGAAAGTGGTGAGTCGATGTTAAACGTTACCTTGCGTGCACCACTGCTGTTTGCTAGTACACAGAACTCACAGGGAGAGGTGTTTGCTTGGGGCTTTGTTGTGCGCCATATTTCATAACTGCTGAGAGGATTGAGCATTGTCGTTAGCTCACATGGCACACCGCATCGTGGCAGAAGTATTAAGCTTTAATTGAATTATGGGGCTGTACGTGGCAAAACTACAATCGGATTATGAGGTACGCCGTAGTGGCAGACTCCAGATTAATTCTGACACCGTCGTGTTCTCCTAACGTGTCTCTAAATTCAAGTGCACGAGAGTTTTTTGTTCCCCCGTTGAAATGCGGCTGTCAGGGTTGGGATCAAATCTACGACTTCAAGCAATGGCAGCCGCAAAGCTACCGCGGGGGCACAGCAGTGTTGATCTGACTTGCTTCCGTAGTGTCGCCTAGACCCTGCGGTGCGCTTTATTTAATGTGGCTCTGTTTCTGCACGCCCTGCTTAAGTTGTCCGCTTGACATATTTGCATGATGTTTATTTTTCAGAAATAGCAGAAACGTACCGCACCCTGAAATTCGATGTATCCCGTTTCCCCTTAACTGCTGTCGTGTCTAGTAGTAGCGTCTCCTTGCCTTCTCACGTACTTTCTTTACCCCACCTCCCGCTCGTATGGGTGCTCCGAGCGAAAAGTGGCAAGGCTGTTATTCATTCGTTTCGCGACTGCGTCGGTTTTACCCATTCTCTGCCTCCTCTCCCTCCTCCTCACTACCATTCTATCTAGCTTCCCCCTGGACTTGCACATTGGTTGAAAGGCGAGGGCTGCAGCTTCTGCAATGCTTTTGAGGGGGTCACGGATAATTATAGCTGTCAAGAGGCTAATTTGGCGATGCCCAGGGAGCTCGAGAGGGTATTGTACACATTGGAAGCGGTGCAAAGGTCAAACGAGGTTATTCCTCAGGTCTCCTTTCTTCTCCCCCACGCTCCTTCCACGAACCACCCGACGCGGCGTGCAAGGCAGCAGCAGCAGCGGGAAAGTCGAAGGAAGAAGCAAAGAAAGCTTCGCTTTAAGAAGAAATGGAGCTGAGCAGGCCATGCGATGCGTAGGACAGAATAACCGATGGGCCTTTAGTTGCGGTATGGGTGTCAAGAGAAAGGAAGCGCAGTCGAGGACGGAAGAAACTTAGGTGGGGTGATCAAATTAGGAAATTTTCAGGCGCAAGTTGTAATCGGCTAGCGCAAGACAGGTGTAATCGGAGATCGCCGAGAAAGGCATTAGTCCTGGCAGTGGACATAAATATAGGCTGATGATATAGTTCAGTGACTCAGCGAGCATGGCGTCTTGCTGCCGATGAGGACGAAACCGCGGGTCCGGTTTCCGTCCCCTTCCCTCGTGGCAGCGGATTGTCGCTGCGAGAGAGTTAGCTTACACCGAGAGCGACAACGTCTGCAACGCCATGCACACAGTGGCAACGAGGTTCCCATATTCCCGCCGCGCGACATCCTCGAATCTTGGAGGCTCGCGCGCAGAAGAGTAGCGCGCAGCCCCCGAACCTGTTCAAAGACACCTGCAGCGGAGCAAGGGAAGCCGTTGCGTCTCCGTCTCTCCTTGCCAGGCACCTCCGTCCCCCCCTCCCCCCCTTCGCGCCCCCGTTTCGCTTTTGCTTGTTTGCATGGTGCGTCCCGTTAGCTCCTCTACTTCTCTCCTCCCCTTCCCCTCCCCCCTTACTCTACGGTTTTATAATGTCCCCCTCTCCCCCGTGCAGCGCCGTCGCCGTCAGTCCACGACGCGCTCTCCGCCGTGAGCAGTGACCCCCTCGCCCGACTGACCCGGACCGAGAAGTCGGGCCGCTCAGACCGACCAGCAGCCGGCAAGCCGCTCGCTTCCAGGACGCCGGAGAAGGGAAGCCCGTCGCAGCACCAGCGCCAGCCCTGCCGAAAGCACAGCCATGCAGCCACCGGCCGCGGTCCCGCAGTGATCTTTCGGAGACTCGCTTGCGCACCTTTGCAGCCGCGCGCGCCCGCGCTCCGCTGCCAGTGTGAACCCTTGGTTTCCGCCGCACTCCGGGACGCCCTCTCCGCTCGAGAAGACGAAGCACGTCGCGGTTTCATTTTGGGTGCTTCACACACGCGTGCGCGGGGCGAAGCGACAGGTTCTGGGGGTTCCCGTCGGCGACCGGTGTGTGTGCCTTGTTCGTTTCCTTTCGCGGCGTTTCTGCCCGTTCCGTCGACGCCCGAAGGATTTTTGCCGCAGTGTTTCTTTTGCTCCCCCGGACGACCACCGCAGCCGCCAGCAACCATGTCTTTCTGGACCATGTCGCTCGAGAACGTCAACGAAGCGGCGACGGTGCATACCTGTCCCGACGAGGACGCAGAGGTAGGTGCCTTTTCTTTCTTTCTTTTTTTTAATGCGTGAATGTGTATTTGTATACAATCTAGTTTCTCGATAACCGGCGCACATGTTCCGGTGCGCGGAATTGTTGGTCCCTGAGTTCGTGCCCGATCCTCCACTGCGCGCAATCGGATCGCTCAACTCAAACTGATCCGATACGTCGTGCGGCGTAGGCGGCGTGTGGACACCCGCGGCTTCTTCGGCAGGTAGAACTGATTTTTGGCGACCATACCAACGTAGGCCACGTTGGGCGCACCGCGAAGTAAGGAACATTTTCCACGAAGACGCAAACGTCTGGCCGTGAGTTCCTTCTCCGAACCACGCTTTCCGGCCCGCACGAACGAATTCCTGAAACCTGACAGACGGATACATGCATGCTGGATGAGAATGGAAGGGTGAAGAAAATATGAATAGGGCTTTTGACGTTCAGTTAGGGGCGGGGAGAACACCGAAGAAATATTTTACTTGGGGTGGGTAGGGAGTTGGGGGAACTAATGGTTATTGTACTCATTCTCGTCTTCTGCCCTCTCTGAGTGCTTACCATTTTTGGGAATGTCCGGTCAATTCGCAACTGGCACGTGCATGTTCAGCCAAGGACTTGGAGGCGTTTCTTTCAGCCGGTTCAGCGCACTCTTAACGCAGTGAGCCAGACTTGCATTGAATGAGCACGACGCGAGGGCAGTTCGACGAACAGATACAACAATGAAATTCCGCAGCGCAGGGCGCTATTCGAGGCTTGCTTTGACACCTCGGATGGTCGGTTCCGTGCGCCAACACTTTCTGCCCAATCGTGGCTTCAAGCCTTCAATGTACACGGAGTGGCAGGTGTTTCTTTTCAGGTTCTGCGAGTGGCGCCAAACTTGTGTCAGTCGGCGGGTCGCCGCGAAAGGGCCCAAAAGAGTTTTATGCCGTCGGCTTAGTCGAATGGGGTGAGCTCGCCGGGGTCCACGTGGGGGTGTTTTAGACCTGCAGTGCGACGACAGCTACGGGTCGCATCCGTCAACCAGGAAAGATAACCGGAAGAACGGATCCTCCATCCTGCGCCTCTCATTCAACGCGAACTGAATGAGTGCTCTTCGCGGAAGGGTTAATACTGTACATCGGGGCAAGCCGTCCTTCCTGCACCCTGCAACACGCAACCGATCCCCATTCGAGCTAACGGCACTCAGGTTCGAAGTACGAGGGTGCTCGCGTTTGAAGTATGTATTCACGTTTGAAGTATGACGCCGCTCTCGCGGCTAGCGCTGCGACCTTGTCAACGGACTCCTCCCGCCTTCACGCCGATGAACGTAAAGCTGGGCCTCCGTTCGGCGACTTAGAATAGTATATTGTGCGACTTAGAATAGTATATTATGAAAGTCTAGGATAGAGTGAAAAAAAAATAGTTTTACCATAAAGGTATTTTCCGTAAGCTTTTACCCATAAGACCGTTCTACCGTAATACCTTTACGAGAGGAAAAGGTTTGGTTGCCAGGAGAGCGTATCTGGCCTGCTGCTCCCCATTCTTGTGCTAATGAATGAGAGCGATGAGGCGATGAGGCGATGAGCGATGAGGCAAGCGATGAGGCAATACGACGAGCTAAACAACCGGAACGCACGCGCGGCAGTGTATTGTCTTCATAGAATTCATTTCCGTGGAATCTGCGAGAGCTAACGCTCCGAACACCTAACTCAAGAGCTCGGGCGAGTCACCAAGCGGTATATACAAAAAAAAAAAGGGGGGGGGGGGCTTTCGCCTTACGCGAATAAGGAGAGACCCTGAATTCTGGAAGGCCCGAACGTGGAAAGTCCACTGAGACGGCGGGGGCAGGTCCTCTCGAAACCGAGTTTGCGTCGGGCCGTTAAAGTGAACCGGGTCTGCGCATACTGCATATAACGTGATCTGACCGACGTTCTTAGTTTTGAATTAGTTTTGAAAATAAATCGGTGCCCTGCGTGCGAGCCGGGTAGTCCGTTGCTGCGCCCTTCCTCTGCCACCATCCGGAAGAAGTGCGTTGTTTGTTCGCCTCGTTCGACCAGTTCCCGCCGCATGTGTTGATGTTTTGCCAGAAGAGATGAACTAGCTTCGTTTCTTTTGGGGCAGCAGATGAGACCGCGGGGTCTCTCGCAAATTAAAATGTCGTGCGTGCATCCGTGTCTCGTGTGTATTGCAATCCCGGAGAAACGATAGCATCGATGATAATTTCGTTGTACGAAAAAAATTGTAGAGCACGTCGCGAACTGTTCGCATGTACTTCGTAAATGGACGCCAGCACGCTCGTCATGGGGTAGCGTGCATCCACCAGTTCTATGCATAAGCGATTCTACGTCTTCGCCTCGTACGCGACACCGTGTTCAAGCACCCGCCGTGGGGCTTGAGCCGTTATGGCGTCCTTCTAATCAGAGCGATGTCGCGGATTGGGTTCCCGTCGACGGCAGCTGTATTTCGATGAGAGCGTAATGCACCAAACCTCGGGTGCAGCTCGTAACTTCGATAGCCGGTGGGGAAACTTAATCCGGGGCCCAACACTACACTGTCTTTTATAGTCACTGTGTCGCTTTGGGACGTCAACTTTAATCAGTTAGTAAATCGATCAATCAGTCAATATCTGAAACCAACCTTGTTTTATTGCCTGTTGGCATCATACGATTGGAAAAAAAGAAAGAAAAAAAAACACCTCGGTTCACCTCGTTCATTTGCGGTTGCAGACTCTGGCACGTGTGGCAGCAGCATACCGGAGGGTTTATTGGCCGGTGGCCTTCTCCCAAGTTCACGTACTGCTTGTCGCCTGCGGTATGAACGTATGTTCCACATCCGCCTCCACGGCCGTGATTTGTGGCGCTGGCTAACACTCAGTCAAGACGTATCGGGCCCAGTCGCGTTGAATTCTCGACATTGTCAATTCCCAAGTGCCTCCACGACTCTGCTGCCGCTTCCGTGTAAAAAACAAACAAACACGTTTTCATATGTGTGTACATGTATAACCTGCTCAACGCTCAAGCACACCAGAAGGTCAAGAGCTAGCGATACCTTGCCGGGCTGTAAGGTACAATGCATGAAAAGGAACGCTTGATGAGTTAATACTGGTAAATTGTTTTTGAGCACTCTTAAATGTATTGCTTTGGGGAAAATGAATGAATACTTGTTGAATAAAGTTAAGGACAATCTTTTGTTATTATTCTAATTTTGTGCCAATACCTTAGTGCTTGCACGTAAGTGTGATGTCACAAATTTCAAACTGTTTTCTCCTATTTGGGCAATCCTTTTACTCCTGAACATTTTCCAGAACTTTCTCACGTGAGTTTAGGCCTGAACAGACGCTGTCAAAATCCGTGACGCCCCGACGAAGTGATTCGGAAGCTTGAAGTCGGGGTGTCGCGACC
Organism: Dermacentor albipictus; assembly: GCF_038994185.2. NCBI lineage: Eukaryota > Metazoa > Arthropoda > Arachnida > Ixodida > Ixodidae > Dermacentor > Dermacentor albipictus. Next base: position 41,938,767 of record NC_091829.1, on the reverse strand, counting down.
CGTCTTTCGTTATCGCGTTTTTTCTGTCCTATCACGCTTCTTTTCCCGGTAAAGGTAGTCTTTTTTTCTCTGATATATATTTTTTTAATGTTGATACAGCATAGCATCTGTCTTTAGCGTCCATTTAATACGCTGTGGAAGACAGAAGGAATTCCTCATAATCCGGACTTGTTGTCCCTCTTAATCCACATTATAGCAGCCCATCATTCAAGATGGCGGCTATACCAGAGTATCTCCATACGAAATCGTCTGCACCGAATGGCGCGCGTCGTCTGGTGGGCGCAGCAGCCCATCATTCAAGATGGCGGCTATACCAAAGTATCTCCATACGAAATCGCCTGCACTGAATGGGGCGCGTCGTCTGGTGGGCGCAGCAGCCCATCATTCAAGATGGCGGCTATACCAGAGTATCTCCATACGAAATCGCCTGCACCGAATGGCGCGCGTCGTCTGGTGGGCGCAGCAGCCCATCATTCAAGATGGCGGCTATACCAGAGTATCTCCATGCGAAATCGTCTGCACCGAATGGCGCGCGTCGTCTGGTGGGCGCAGCAGCCCATCATTCAAGATGGCGGCTATACCAGAGTATCTCCATACGAAATCGCCTGCACCGAATGGCGCGCGTCGTCTGGTGGGCGCAGCAGCCCATCATTCAAGATGGCGGCTATACCAGAGTATCTCCATACGAAATCGCCTGCACCGAATGGCGCGCGTCGTCTGGTGGGCGCAGCAGCCCATCATTCAAGATGGCGGCTATACCAGAGTATCTCCATGCGAAATCGTCTGCACCGAATGGGGCGCGTCGTCTGGTGGGCGCAGCTTATCCAGCTATAAGCCTGGCGCGGTCTCTCCGCATTTGCGTCGTCCGGAGAACCGAACTGGTTCGCGGCCGCTGCTGGGGTCGGGACACGGAAGTGGACCGGAAAAGCTCCCGTCGTGCGCTCCGCTAGGGGTCAGCTGGCAATGATTATTTGCTGGCTGTTCTCCTTTTTTCTTTCTTTTTTTTTTGTTTACGTCTGGCTCCCTCCCTCGACGCCAGTTACGCGTTCGCCTCCCGGCGTTCCATGTGTGCTTGTTTTATCAACCCTTCGTAGGACGTACCTGCGCGTGTTTTGAGCCGTAACGTCGCGCGTGAAAGGATGAGAGCGCGTGCATTTCAACCGTGATGACTGCCGGGAGCTATGCTTGGCGCCATCATCACTGTACAGCGATAGCTGTTGTAACCCAACTTCCGTGACGTCTTTCGTAAGTGTCGTCATTGAGCCTATCTCACCTTCGGTTATCTAGGTGTTAATTTAAATCGTACAGGAGAACGGCACAAGGACATTGAACTTGTGTTCAAGCAATAATTATCCACGAGAGAGGGGGACAAATGCGCTTTATTATATGAAAACTGAAATGAGTGGAGTTTGTGGAATTGGGCTCTCAGTCCAAGCTACCACCGGGAACGATATCTGAATTGAATTTATTCTGCAACAAAATTGCGAGGGATGGCCAGGCGAGAAAGCTGCAGGTTGCAGCTTGAGCAAAAACTGCAGCCACCTCATACACAGGGCACATCCTCGTAGCGCTTTGACTTAAAGCACGAGTTTTGCGAGCGAATGCTGCCGAGCAAAGCCGCGGGGATTCTGACGTCACCGCTTTCGTCACGCCGGACTTGGGAATGGAAGTTTCGCCCCTCTTAGCGTGACGTCATAAAGCAGAGGGTGCAGACGTCGCGATATCTAGGTGGCGTTGGTATACCACACGCTTCTTCGGTGTCCTCAATCCGCCCAGAGTTATTCACGAAGCGGTTGTCGCCTACGCAAGCATGCCGTCATCGAACTTCCTCCTTTGGCCGAGCGTGGAGTGCTTCTGTGAAGCTGCCACCGGTGTCTTGTATATGCCACAACTCGGTAGCCATAACAGCCGTGTTCGAGGGTTTTGCGCTGTCATCGCTTCGCGTAATGAAATGGGGAAGACGCGAGGCGGGCGTGACTCACTCGCGCATCGAGTCACGAGAAGGCCTTCATAAAAGACGCGGCGATGGCTGTTCTCTGGCAGGCAAGAGCTAACCTATACGCCGGACTCGATTGACTCGTGTGCCGGTCCGAATCGAGCTGAGGAGCTCGTCCGCTTTCCGCAGAACTTTCAACCACACTTGGAAGTATATACTTTGGGTCTATTTTCGGCGTGACGCCACCGCCCGTCGCCAGCTCGTCCATATTATACGCGCTGTGCAATATGACCGCGCGCGAAATGGGTTTTAAGTGATTGCCAGTCGGCCGTCTTCGTAAGAGCTCGTGCCCCCGCATATGTATGGTGGTAAACATTGCCACGCAAATTCACCGGAACGATTCTGCGGGAACAGAGATATATTTCAATTCTGTTGGCAGCGTCTCGTGAGATGAGATCATCTTCGCCATGGGACGTAGTAAAGGTGGCGCACTGTTGGATATGCCATATAACAATGAGACAATCGATTCAACCAACATTTTTTCTTTTCACCAGCTCGAGCATGCGCAGAGCGCCGTAGTAGTTCCGCGCAAGTCAAGATAAAAGCGTAGTTCAGATAAAGCGCCAGTCAAGATAAAAGCGTAGTTCAGGTAAATCGCAAGTCAAGATAAAAGCGCACTGCGAACAGGACGCGCCGGCAGGGCGCAAAAAAAAAGAAAAAAGAATGAACACTTTTGAAGTGCGTTTCTTGTGTTTTTGCTGCTTTGCGGAAGGCACGGGTGAAGCTTACAAGGCGGCCATACGTATTCTGATATTTGTATGCTCCCTGAAGCTGGATCGTGATCCTTCTTTTCAAATGCATTTATTTACCTGTGTTCTCTACTGACGGCTACCAGTCTCCGCGTAACAACTGGTAAGTTACTGTCAACGACGGATTAGTTCCGCTACGACAGTGCTTCCTGCACGGTACCAGGAAGTGGTGCTTGGAAACGGTGGCTCTTCTTGCGTGCCGGTGAGGAGGCAGGGCTCTTTCGCTTACGATAATTTTTCCAGGGCTGAACTGGCGTTGGAGTTCTCAGCCAGAATTAGGCGGCGTACCCAAATCAAGTCCCAGTTTCACCACGGCTTTTCACTGCTGCGTCAATGCCGTCATATATCACGTTAGATTGCATTTATGAACGCTACTTTTTTGTGTTTAGAGCTTGTTTAACTTCGTTTTTACAAGGCGACTGGATAGCAAGAATGTACGGCTGCACTGGGTGAAGAGGCCACCTACAAATATTCAGGCGATTTGACAAAAGAGAGACTAAAAAAAAGAAATCAGGTAGAGCACATCTGTGTGGATGGCTGTCACTTTCAATGGTACAACGTTTGAATGCAGAGTGTTTCGTGCTTGCTTGCTTGATTGATTGCTTGATTGAAGGTCCTGCATTGTTGAATAGGGGAGACGAAGATATATGCGAGGTCGCTTGGGTTGGTGTCAGACTTCACTTGCTTCACTCGATCCTACGATGACGTCTCGTTCAAGGTTCGAGTCAGTCGACATTTCGGAAAAGCGGAGCCACAACTTCGCCGACCGAAACAAACACCGCTCGCCTATAGCGCAATCTTTCCCGCTCACAGCGATTCCGAAATGAGGCTGGCCACAAGTGAGCCAGCACTGTGAAAGGAAATAAACTTCCTCCATGATTGACAGGCCCACCAGAAGAAAAGGACCGGGCACGTGCGATGTCACGCAACACCAGCAGGTGCACTCTAAGAACAGTTTACACCCTTTGCTTGCCCCTTCTGTCACACAAAAATAATCGTCATCTGCCTTGATGCGTTTCTTTTCTTTATCGCTGCAAGCCCGGAACTTTCCAGTGACGAACGGCACGCGCGTTATCAGAAGAGGCACTCCAAAGGGTGTAAACTGTTCTATGCTGATAACGCGCGTGCCGTTCGTTACTGGAAAGTTCCGGGCTCGCAGCGATAAAGAAAGGAAACGCATCAAGGCAGATGACGATTATTTTTGTGTGGCAGAAGGGGCAAGCCAAAGGGTGTAAACTGTTCTTAGAGTGTGCTCGCTTCGTCAGAGTGGGTGAAAGATACTATTTGGCGCCGCTCTCGCAGAAACCACAATAATTTGTCCCCGCCCGTACACCTTTACACGTGTATTCCATCTCGAATCGTTTCGGTGATTCTGTTGATTTGCTGCCCGTGAGAGATAGCATAAGACGGTTAAAATTAAATTATGGGGTTTTACGTGCCAAAACCACTTTCTGATTATGAGACACGCCGTAGTGGAGGACTCCGGAAATTTCGACAACCTAGGGTTCTTTGACGTGCACCTAAATCGAAGCACACGGGTGTTTTCCGCCCCCATCGAAATGCGGCCGCCGTGGCCGGGATTCGATCCCGCGACCTCGTGCTCAGCAGCCTAACACCACAGCCACTGAGCAACCACGGCGGGTCATAAGACGGTTCCAAGACGTCGTTATGCGACTCCTCCTGTCTTTGCGGTGAGTATATGCGATCTCTCATCGAGTTGATCAGATCCAATTCGAGCGCGCTTCTTTCGTGAATTCCAGGAACCACCTGTTGGCGTGGGGTCAGCTATACACGTCGATGTTTCAAGTCCCCGTGGTCACTACCATAGGCTTCATTATAGACGTATACCTCGCGACAACGACAGGGTTGTCTTTCTGTCAGTCAGCGCTGTTTTTTTGGGGGGTTAACACTCGAGGCCTTTCTTTCGAGCTGCCCTCTACGATGCTCGCTTTCGTTATTTCTCGAGGCGACGCCGGACTCGGCTGTTATGTAACTCGATAAAAAGAAGAAGAACAAAAAAAAAAGACTTTAAGGAGGTGTGCGTCACCGCTTCCGGGCGAAGTAGCCGTAGCAGCCGGCTCCGCGCCAATTTTTTCGCGCTCGCTTCGCGCGCGTCAATTAAAGCGTATCAGAGACGTAATAGAAAGACGGGAAAAAAAAAAGATAGTGTACATCGCGCGTCGTATACAGAGGAGGAGGAGGAGGCCGCTGGAAGCTTCGCTTATGGCGACCGGTTTCCGTGTGGACGCTGAACGCCGCGCCTGCAAGAGCGTTGGCGCCGGCTGTGTAGCCCGCCGGGAGCGTGACGCCGAAAAAAGCGGCGTCGGTGTGTAACGCCAACCGCGTTCGCTTCCTGCGCGGCCTCCTATTAACGGGCATGTGTCGCGCTCCGAGGAAACGCCGTAGCCCCGGGACTGTCACGAGCGTCGACGTCGTCGTGAGACGTCGCGCGACTTGCCGGCGACGCGGCGAGCGCACTTCCTTCCTGCTTCCCGGCGCATCGTGCGAGCCTCCTCCCAGCTCCGTCTCATCGCATGCGATACGTCGAGCCTGTATCACTTGCGACTGGTGGCACGTGAGACGTTCGGTGGTGTGTGGTATTTATATCGACGCTACGCTCCTGTACGCGCGCGTGTGAGTGAGGTGACTGGAAAAGTGCCGCGGTCGGTCGCCCATCCAGATCACGCGGTATTCTCTAGAGCCCGTAGGCGAGTATTTCGTGGAAGGTTTCCTTTCGGCGTTTTATCGTAAACTGCGGATGCACCCGGAGATTCCTTCCGTAGTGGCTCGTTCGATTTTGCCCCCCTCCCCCCACCCATTTTCCCCCCATCGCAAAGTTTTGTTACTTCGGAAATTTCGGGGCCTGGAGTGGGTGCCTTCTGCAAGTGACGTCGAGGAGTGTCGCTGGTTATCGCTGGGCGTAGGATAGTGATGGCCAAGAGATGTATACCCAGTGGCGTAGCTAGGTCGTCTGGCACCCGGGGCCCATAGGTCTTCTGTCAACCCCCTCACTGGCCCCTTGCACCCGGGGCCCATGCCCCCCCCCCCCCCCCCTCTGTTGCTACGCCACTGTGTATACCCCGACACTGGATGACACCTCGCCGAAATTTCGGCGAAAAATACATTTCCATGTACACATAGTTGTCGCCTCGTCACGTCAGCCTATACTGTGTATATGCGTACCTGCATTTGGTCGGGTGATCGTGCCGAGTTCCGCACGCGTACTGATGACGCACTGGTTTTGCTGGCGTCGTAGAAGAAAGGGGAAGGGGGGGGAGGGGGCTCTTCGATATCGCAATGCCTGAAACTTGGCAGCCGAGGCGTCAAGTTTGTAAGCCGACGCTCACATTGCGAAACCTAGTAATAAGAGAAGTGATAGGCGCTTGAAAAAATGAAAGTGAAAACACAGAAGCAGTTTTCTTTTTTATTGCGATAAAGGCTTGCCCTTAAGGCATAATTCTTGGAGCGTATATGTGTATTATATGTGTGCTGTGAGGCCTGTGTTGTGTATGAATTGAAGCAGCGTTTTGTGGAATCTGTTGTCATGTATCCAGCGGTCATAGCTGGTTGTCACACTGTAGCGGAGGCCGGCTTGCAGTAGGAGACGCGAGCGTTCCGCACAGAAGCAGTTGGAATGGACAAAACGTCGCTGTGCAGTCGCCGGCGCCTTTAGTTTGATCGTATGGCTACATCGTATACATCGTATGTCGTGATACATCGTACAGTACTACACAGTAATAACGATTGATAAGGTTGGTCTGCATGCCAGCGGTACGAGATTGCATCATCTGAGCATCGCGAGTGACCGCCTCATGTTCTTGTACGTGCCCCTAAATCTCGCTGTACAGTATGTTTCTTTCATCCCGGCGTCATCTGTGTGTGGCATCTGAGGGTGGGAATCGAACCGTCGACCTCAAGCTCGGTAGTCTTTGAAGATCCCGATCCACCACCGCAGTTACTGTGGCTAACTCAGCCCATGGCACTTGCGTGGTGTGTGCCCCTGGTCCGACTTCCCTATTGAGCCCCGCGGTATCGTGGAATATGTCACCTTGACGTGACGTCATCGATCTTCCCAACGTATAGCCTGAGTTACTTAAAATTGAATTCTCGCCAAGGTAAAGTTGTAGGCCAATTGGTGAGACGTTGGGAATAAAACCGCTACACACACAGGAACGCCATGTGTTGTCGTCTCCCTCAGTCCTATGTCTGTAGCGGCTTTATTCCCCATGAGTTCACGGGTTTTCCGTGCCGGGACCTCTATCGTGGCAAGATATCTAGTTATGAGGGGAAGCCGTAGTCGAGGGTTCGGAGCGAGTTTTAACCACCCGGGCTTTCTTTAACGTGCGAATCCAACGCACGCTATGCGAGCTTTGTTTATCTTTTTTCTTCTCTTTATTTTCTTTTCCTCCTTCTTTTGCATCTCCCCCCCCCCCCTCACCGGAATCGAAACCGGCGACTTTGTGCCTAGCAGGGCAATTTATGCAGCCACTGGGCTATGGCGAAGGGATTCCCGGCCTTGTTACGAAACGTTCATCACTCTTCGCGTCTTGTATGTATCCAGAGCGACTCCCTGCAGCACGAAGGAGTACGTTACTCAACCGCACCAACCCACCTGGCGCGCATGCAAGTCCGTTCCAAGAACAACAGCGTAAATTAGTCTCGACAGCGTTACTCGTCATGCAGCTACGGAGAAGCTCAGCAGCGGATCATACTTTTTTTGTTTTGTTTTCACGGCCTTCTGGCACATTGTTAATCATCCCAGAGTTCCCACGCGGCGCTTCGAACCCGCACCGAAATACACACAGCGTTGCGAAGTGGTCTATAGTGGTCTCTTCGTTACGCAGTTCCCTTCTCCAAACAGACTCGCGAACAGTCTATTTCCGACCCGGCGCCACTCACGATAACCCGCGTTAGCGCGAGGCAGGCACGTCTTGCGCGCGATCCAACAAGCAGGAAAAGGGACGGTACAGCGCTTATGCAGGCCGGTTGGGGGTGAGAGGGGAAAAAAGAAAGAGGGAGAGAAAGAAAGAAAACATGCGGGATTCCGGATGGTTGGGTGAAGACGGAAACCATGCAGTGACCGGAGGGGAAAGCTGTAAGTAAACGTAAAAAAAATTAAGGGGGGAAAAAATACAAAAGCGGCCTCGGGGTAAGCTTGAGTTGAGCTTCTCACAGGTACGCTTTCCCTCGTAGCGGCGCGGAACGCGAGGAAGCGATAGTAAGGAAGTTCCTGCGCGTCGCGAAGAAAAAAAAAAAGAAAAAGAAAGGTACCTGTGTGGACAAAAGTAGAGACGGAGAGGAATTCCTCCGATACTGTCGTCCTCGCCACAGGCTCAAACATGGTGCGATTTTCCGTGCGATCAGTCGTACGGCGCGTCGTGTGCGACTTGCCGCATGCGGCGATTCGGGACACATGGTACGAATGACCGAGCGGCGGCTAGCTCCGCCCAGAACCGGCGCCCCTGCGTGGAAGTTTGGAATGCTGCATAACTTCGAACAGAAAGTGAAAGCAAACGTATTTGCACAGCTCTCTTGTTTGGAACAAACGATGACAATATAAACACGCCCATGGAAGCACTGTAGACGTGTTTCCACAAGGCCGCGTTAGCAGTAACGGCTCCTTTGACAGCCGCCGATGGCTGTGCCGGCAGGCACAGCTCGCTCGGCCACCGAATCCGACACCGGTGGCGCTTGTGACACGATCGCCGATCGCTTGCAGCTCGTAAAACGAAGCGTCTATGTTAGTCGGCACAACGTGTACGCAGTTATCCTACGCTTATATTGCAGCACATTTGATTTCATTGGCGCCGACAGAAGCGAACGAGCATGCCAGGCGAGCTTGCGATCGCTGGGAGACCGTGTAGGCCTAGCTCGCCGGCCGTCTATCAGAGGCCGAGGGCCCATGCCGATGCGTCCGCAGCTCGTAATTAAGCGCCTAAATTCATCAGCACAATCAATGCTTGAACATTTATGTTTTTCTTAAGTGAAAATACGGTTAGTTTTCTCGGTGCCGTTAGTAGCGATGAGTAAACACGCCACTCAGGCGAGCCGCTTCGTATAGACGATTGCTGGCGCATCTGCGCTGACGGCGTCCGTTTACTATATCGCACGACGTTTCATAACATGCACTCTTTTGAGGCCACTTTATTCTATAAGTTATTTCGTGTCAGAAACAAATTGCTGCTTATTTATGTGCCGCCGTCAGCGGCGAAAGAGGCCCTCGTTTCGACCAGGGAGATAAAAAAACAGACATGATCGGAGCGGCGAGGCGCTCGCTCGCCGGCTCCGCCTCGTCGGGTCTATGACGTGGCCGTGACGTTCGCGCTACCTGCGCTGTCATTGGCTGCGGTCGCCCGACCGATGCGGCGGTCGCACGAGAATATTCAGCAAGTTGGTCGCATGCGCGGCGTGCGATTCGGCGCCGCGTGCGGGGGATTTGGTTGAGAACCTGTTGAGTGCGGCTGCCGGTGCGAATGGTCGTACGACCGATCGCACCCAAAATCGCACCATGTGTCTCCCGCGTTAGTTTTGCATTCGCTTTACGTTATTCGGCTTCTCCGGCTGGGCCTTCCTCCTCTCCTGACCGCCGATTTGCCGCAGTATCAAGCGCCCGGAACCCAGCGCGCGTATGCCGGCGTCCTTTCCTTATTAGTCATGCGGCCGAATTTGTTTTCCTTGTCCCCGGGCTTCACCGGCACGTGTTTGTGTTCTTTCCTCGGGCGGCATCCTTCTAGGCGGCAACGCATTCGCCTAAACGGTGCGGCACGGCTAAAGGGCGTGTCCAGCGGCTTAATTAATTTGCCGCTTAATCAACGGTCGAAGTATATCCGTTTCCAAATGTGGCTGACAGCGAGGAAGGCCTTTGTTCGGCCGGCCGTCGCCGGTTTCTCCTGGCCTGTCCGTGAGCGACGAAGAGCCGATTCGAGGACTGTGCGCCGGCAAACGTGAAATGATCAAAGCGCTGGCGGGAGGTTTTTGCGGGATCGCCCGCGTGAATCACGATTGTCATCGTCGACTACAATCCAACTTGCGCCCACTGTAGGACGGAGGCCAATCTCGAATTGCCCCTGTCTCGGCTTCAGCTGGCTCATTGCAAGCTTTTCCTGCACGTTTTCCAATTTCATCAGACCTATTTATGAGTCTCTGCCGACCCGCCTTGGTTGCTCAGTGGCTGTGGTGTTGGGCTGCTGAGCACGCGAGGTCGCGGGATCGAATCCCGGCCACGGCGGCCGCAGTTCGATGGGGGTGAAGTGCGAAAGCACCCGTGTACTTAGATTTAGGTGCACGTTAAAGAATCCCAGGTGGTTGAAATTTCCCGAGCCCCCACTACGGCGTGCCTCATAATCAGAACGTGGTTTCGGCACATTAAACCCCATAATTTAATTTTAATGAGTCTCTGCCGACTTATACTGAACTTCCATTTCACTGGCACCCGTTCTGTAACTGTAGCAGACCAGGTTATCTGCTCTTCGATGTGAAGGCGTCTTTGCAACGTTCTGCGGTAACAATCCACGCTGGGTTCGTCGAACTTATACATGAGCTGTTGTTGTTAGCTACCTTGGTTCCACTTCCTATTCTTTTCCTTTCCTAGATGCTTGTGTACTGCATGCTATAGTGTGGAATTACGTGCGAAGCACAGGAAGTGACATACCGGATGAAACGTCAATGTTGCTGTATACGTTTATCTGACCTCGATCCATGGAACGGTTATCGCCACAGTCACCCCGCAAATGATTAAAATGAATTAATTACCCGAGAGCTTTGGAGTCACGAGTGCCACACAACGTGTTCTTTTATAATCCGCTTGAGCCCTGAAGGCAGCTCAACAACATAATCGCTTTCCAAGTTACTTCTTATCACTTTTTTTTATTGACTGACGCGTTGCGAACGTGAAATGCCCTTTTGTTTACATGCCACTCTTAAACTTCGGAAGCAGCATCCCCGTGTACATGAAAAAGCAAGCCAGCTCATCGTCTTTGATCTGCTAAAAAACATAATTTTTTCGCATAACCACATAGATAAAGGTTTGGTATTGTGTGGTGGATTTGCACGTTAATTTTGCACACTAAATTTCCGTGATCATTTCGCTGTATTTGAAAGACACCTCACGGTTGATTTCCGTTGCCTGTGACGACTTGATGGCCTCTGTCAAATTGGTTTCCATTTTTCTCTAATGCTGTACCGGCGAGGATATTGACACGCGTACTTGCTCGTCTTTTTTGGGGTGACCGCTTTTCCACCGGCTAACAAATCTTGAACATTGTCTCTCGGCGCGGGATGCGCCTGCATGTGTCGGAAGCTTCTCGAATGAAGAGAATGGAAAACTAGCCGAGTCGGTGCCGATTCATGGCAAACAAGCAAGAGCGCGGCGGAAACGAAGACGAAGGAAGCCGTATACACACAACACAAGCACTGACTTTCAACTGGAAAGTTGAAAGCGCAGTCCGAGTGTACATTAACTCGTTCGTTCAGTAAATTTTCCAGTTAAACGTAAGCGTTTGTGCTGTGCGTATGCGCATTCCTTCGTTTTCGGTGCGCTGTTGCTTGCACTTCCATACAGCCCTGCATGCGTGCGCCTGCCCTTACATCAGGGATTGTGTTACGGAATCGTTTCATAAGTACATCTGAGAAGGATATAATGTGCAACATACTGTCGAGGATATAGTTGTGCGCTTTGACTGCACACAGTTATATACAGTTGTCAGGTGTATCACGTTATAAACGTTCCGCGTCCGAAAATTCCACAGTATTGCTGTCGTTCTTTATTTCTTTTTGTAATATCTGTAAGGACTTCGCCTCTCATAGAGAAGAAAAATGCACGTTAAGGATCCCCTGGTGGTCGAAATTAATTCTCATTACCAAATCGTGGTTTTGGCCCGTGAAACCCCAGAATTCAATCCAATTCTAGAAGAAAGCATTCGTTTGTAGCGATGTTCGTTTTCTTCTTCTCGCCTTTGAGAGGCGAAGTTCTTGCAGGTATCGGAGCTAGGCGGTCGCGGTGTCAGTACACGGCAGGGAATTCCCCTCCACCCCGCTGCAACCACCAGTGCACTCTTTCTCGCTTTCTAATACTGTGCAGCTGGTCGTGACCGCGTTGCTCACGCGGCAGAGGCCTTCGACATGTTACAGATAGATCCAGGATACCGGGTACCGGTACGGATACC